>NW_023494803.1:1900143-1910143 GCF_904425465.1 Colossoma macropomum
ACAATTAATGCAATTAATGCACATGAACATTATATAGACAGCAAAACAACATTTTTTTATAATCTATATAAAAATTAATAATAATATTTTTTATAATCGATGTAGACTAGTCACTGTATATACATATATTCTTTCAATTAACTTGTTTATCTTTTTCCAATAAAGCATTTTGGAATCAAAAGGGTGGAATCCATGCATTCTTATTGTTCAGTTAAGACCATTTGGCTTTTTAAAAGATATTTACTTGATTATTCATCAAAAATAATCTATAGATTACTCACTTAATAATATAATTGATGGTGACAGCCCGGGAAAATTTTTGACAAGTAAGCTGTCTGACACTCTCTACCCACTTAAATATTCCAAAGTTCCAAGCAATGTCAATTCCTGCAGCAGCTAGTCAAACTGCAGGTAGCAGGGAAAGTCTGATGTAATTATTAGTTTGTAGAGCGGTCATATTATGAGTGTTATCACCGGGTTCGTGAGTGACTTCTCACTGACAGGCCACTGCAACACAAGCCTGAGAATCAGTAAATAAGCTTCGGCATTTTTCAACAAGTAATATGCCTAAAATCTCCTTCCTCTCTGCTTCCTCCCTGAGAAAAACCCTTCATCTATTTGAAGGCAACTCAACACAGGACAGATAAGAGAGGATGAGCCATGGTCTCAATGAAATGAAATTGCACATAAATATAATAATAAAAAAGGGGGGAGCTGAAAAAAATTGGGGATTAAAAACACAATTTATTAAACAGATGGTTAAAGAGGATTTTATTCGAGGAAATATGACAAGCGTGTAAGAGAGGTGGAAAAAAAGGTGGGAGGGAGGCAGCGGTTGTTTTCAGTGAGCGAAGCGGGGAAAGCCGTGTCTTTAACCAGATCAGAATCTTGAAATTGGCTGTCAAGGCGGGATTGTTGTGAGTTATAGCCGTCTATCACTCCCCCCCCAGCCCCCGTACCAACCCCTGCTTGTGTGAAGATGCACTGAGCGGCCCCCCTCCCCACCACTCCACCCCTCTGCAAAGCATCTTAAATTTTCAACACCAACCACCATCTGTTACCAAATCTAATTCACATTCCGCCCATAATCGGGTTTACTTCTGTAATACCCATTCTGCCTCACTTCCTGCTCACAGAGCCTCGGCCTTAACCCTGTGCGAAGATCCATCGCTGTCTGCTCTCTCTCTCTCTCTCTCTCTCTCTCTCTCTCTCTCTCATATGCTAACGGCACTATTTCATTAACGTATACAGGAACCTTAACATCCTTCAGCAGCTATTTTCAATCTCAACACACAGAGGCAATCACTGATATGCCTGTACTAAACTCAATGCCTGTGAGAGTTTATGTTAAAATACTCAGATAGTATCCGTGAGGTCCACTAACAACACAACCATATCACATCTATCAATCTATACCTAAAAAACACCACAAGCAGCCAAATGTTAGTTAAAGGGGAATTCTACAATTTTTTCAAATTTTTTTGAGAACTCAATTATTGAGATATAAGCAAAGACATTCAGAGTGGTTTGATGTTTAATGTGCCATAGAAACCTACTGAGTCAGGTATTGTTTGCAGTAGTGGTGATAGGAACCAGACATCTGAAACATTTAGTGCCTTTAAAAGCTGTTATAACATAATCACAGAGTTATAACATAAAATGGTTACCAATATGTTGGCTGAGACATCAATTTATCAAGGTTTTGATCTAGAATTTATTTTTTAAATACACAGCTGAAATGTATAAGTAGGGCATTGTAAGGCAAGACAGTGCATTATCAGGTAGGTTCACCAGTTGTTTTGGATAGTAAAGAAAAATGACTACATTTGTACTCCAGCCATCAGAACCCCTGGTTCCTATCATGGCTATCATGAGTGAGTAAGTTTCTGTAAAATGCACCATTTCACATTAAGCCATGCTAAACGTTTTTGTTTGCATCTCAGCAATTTAATTAAGCAAACATTCAGCAGAATTCCCCTTTAAGGACAATAAGATATATACAATCTGCTTTAACTCCACCACAAAATGAACAATTATTCTGTATTTTCTTTTATAATAAGTAAAATGTACATTACTGTTATTAATAATAATAATTAAGCATAATAAATAATAATTAAGTATAAAATAAAATATTTTATAAAATAAGTATTGTAATAAATGCTATTTATAATACTGATCATTATCATTTAAACAATCTTTTTTTGCGATTTTACTTGTTCTTTTTTTACGTTCAATAAAATGCATTATTTTAAAGAATGGCTTACTCTAACACGCATGTGCACACACACATACATACACACACACGTACACACACACACACAGACACAAATAGGACAGTTGCACACAGTTGGGTTGTCAATGGCATCAACAAGCACCTAGCAAAATTTCATTACAGTGTCCTTTATGTGGCTGGTCGACCCTGTTTCTGTAACATGCAGTCAGATTTAAATATGAGTCCCACTGATCAACATCTCAGACTGGTGGCTACTGTCTGAGAAAGACACAGCAAACTGCCAGCCACCACTCCTGAAAGAGCTGCTTTTCATTATCACCATCAGCACCTAATAATCCTCCACCACCATAAACTGCAATCTAATCTTCACCCCAACGCTGCGTCCAAAAGCCGTTCACTCCCCCATCTGGGTTAAGGCAATCCAGTTTATTACACAAGCTGCTAAATTTACAGTAACAAGCGCTCCCCTGGCAAATCAATCCTGTTCCCTGTATTTGATCATATAAATAAAATAACATCTCTGGAGAGAAATAAAATTAATCAGTTCATTCCAGCTGCTGCAACGGGCTTGATAATAGCTTAAGATCTTTTCTGTTATCCAAAGACTGGGGTTAAGTCTCTCAAACTCTGCAGTGTGAGTTTTTAGGAGGGAGTGAGTGTGTGTGTGTGTCTTTGTGTGTGTGTGTGTGTGTGTGTCTTTGTGTGTGTGTGTGTGTGTGTGTGTGTGTGTCTTTGTGTGTGTGTGTGTGTGTAGCAAAAGGTGGATGTTTGTCTATTTCGGTAAAGGGGGTTTATTTGTCAAGGTCTAAGAGCAGGCACGTTTGCTGTCCTCAAGTGATCTGGTCAACCTGCGTGTGTGTGTGCTTGTTTGTCTAAGTCTGTGAAAGTGTGCATGATTGTGTGTGTGTGTGTGTGTGTGTGTGTGTGTGTGTGTGTCCTGTCCTTTAGATTTTTAGACCCATAAAGCCAGGTGTTACTGAGTAACTGAATGTGAGCCATTAGGCCTGTGGTGGTAACAGTTCTCTTATTCTGGTAACCAAGTTAAAAATAATCACAGTAAATCACGGAGGTGGTGTTGGTGGTGTTGGTATATTTGTTATCTTTGCTTAATCTTTTCGTCCAGTATTTTTATGACAGTCCCTGAAACTGAAACGGACGTGCGAGCAATCACAGTGATAGCATGTGAGCTGAGGCTTAATCTCTGTCAGATAAAAGAACATAATAAAAGCACAGTTCAGTTAACGTTGTGGTTTTAATATAACATTATCTTTAATTTGGCCACAAAACTGTAATTAATCTAGTAGGGAAGAACAGGATTGTGAATGTTACACAAAGTCTGCCATTCAAGTCTTAGACTGATGCCTCACTAAAAACAGCCTGTTTCACTCGACGCCCACGAGCCAAGACATGATTTTACTCATGCTTTATTTAGAGAAGTTCTTTCGTATGATGTCTGAAACCTGACACTGTGGTCTGAGGATGCCTAGAAATGTCCTCAATAACACAGGAGGCTTTTTGCACAGGTAGGATACCCCCCTGCGTCACCAGGCATGTTTAACAAGCGCAGCTGCATTTCTATACGAATGTCATGTATGTTATGTACAATAAACGTGTCATTAATGTAGGATACCACATCACCCAACATGTTTAAAAGTTCAGTCGAAATACTAGACTCTCGCTGCGGTTTGCAATAAATGAATGACTGAGTAGACAGAGACTGTATATTGCATTGGAGCGCAGTGCACAACGATACAACACTGCTTAACGTAATAACCAAGAACAACACTCCTCACAACCACACAGAAAACACATTATAATTAATATAGTAACTCAGACTAAATAGTGGATGTAGAAAGTTGCAATCATGACCACTCCAAGCAGTAAATGCATCTACATTAGAGAGATGTTAAATAATACTATAATATATATATATATATAGTATTGTTTTAACACAATATAGATTTTCACAGTGCTGATTTTGGTCCTGATATACAATGAAAACTTATATAACTTCAATGTACAGTACTGTTTAAAAATGGTATGTACAGCTATTTATCTGGGCAGCATGCCTTTGTTCAATAAAATGAACATTGGAATTAATAAAAATAAAATAATTTTATCCTCGAGGAAGCCCTGTAGTTACCATCTGGTATTTGCTAATCAATGGTTGGAATGCACCAAGAACTCAGGAAGCAAACCTGTTTTCTGCTAACTGTATTCTTTCAAACAAAATACTCATTAAAAAAACGTTTTGGATTCAGCATAAAGTACTAGCAGCAGGAAGCATTAACACTACAGCGCTGCTAGTATTTGCTGACATCTTACTGGGTGAGAATCTATATCTTTTTATGACGATTCACTTTATTTTTAAACTAATGATGCAGAGGAAAAAAAAGCTGCTAAAGACTCGATTTCCCAACATCCTCCTCTTTCACTAACCCTTCCACAGCACAGCAGGTACCTGATCACATACGATGCATATGCTTGGCTTCACAGTGTGCCACACCAAACAAAGATGTTCATGGAGCTAACCTTGTCCTCCGGCTCCCAGCATGCTTTGCTCTGTGCTTGTGGCGTGACTGTCCAGCCGATGGCAGCCCCGTCCGTCAAGCGACACAAGCCCCAGCCATGCCAGTAACGTGAGCCTGATTGGCTTAAAGTAGAGAAGCCTTTTGCATGCGAATGGAGTCTAATTGGTTTGACCCAGACTAACCCCCCCGAAATCCAATTGACGTAATACTCTTTAGGGCCTACAGTCAAAGCACAGTCACCCCCTTTTAAAAGGTTTTGCTTAAACCTTCAAAATATCCTGCCGAGATGCCAGTGTGTGTGTGTGTGTGTGTGTGTGTGTGTGTGTGTGTGTGGACATGGAACACAGTAGCAGAACTAGCAGGATACACACTCAGGGGATTAGAGAGAAAACACCACTCCAAAAACATCCGCCCACGGTTTTAGCGCTGCCGTATGAAGAGCAAAAATCTCAGATCACATCTGCAGGCTGACGAAGGTTCCCTTCCTGATCAGCACCTTTTTTAGAAAACTATGGCCAATACGAATATGAACCAGGCTGGATATCTGATCTAAGATCACCACGGCTACTGCGGCGATACCCCACGCTGAGATAAAATTACCCCTGCTTAGAAAAAGATAAAACAATGACCAAATAGAGCACATAAACTATAAGGCAGTAGTTACGTGATATAAAATATGAAATATAATATCTACTACAGTTATGCGGAGCCCAAATCTGTCGGGTGCAAGATACTAATTTACGTTCAGTAAGTAACCACGCAGAATTATGCTACACTATGTACACTTTTAAAGGACACAAATCTGACATTTATTTTGGATTTAATTTAATTAATTTTTACATTAACATTTTCCAACTTCTCTTGCTATCTTAGAATTAAACAGGCTGTTTTTGTTGCTGTGTCTTTATGACTGATGCATGTAAAAGATCTCTGTGCCGACTGCCCTGTAATGTGTGTCACACAACAAGCAGTGAAACACTCATTAAAAACGAGCAGCTTCATTTCCACATGGACAGGTGAAGGTTATGTTCGAAAACTTTGTTTTCTTAGTCTTTTATTTTAAAAAGGTGAGGAAAATTTAGTGCTCCATGAGAAGGGCCCTTTAAATAATTCAAAATATCAAAGAAAACGTAAAATAGAATATGCGCAAAAATACATCAATAAAATCCTAATGAATGCAGAGCGTGTAGGGGCAGAAACCTTCTCCCTGACCCTTCCTTAATGGCCAAAGCAATAACCACAAGTATAATGTATGTGACCTCAAATTATAATAGTCAAACAAAACCATTTAAGAGAGAGAGAGAGAGAGAGAGAGAGAGAGACACACAGAGAGAGAGAGAGAGCGTAGAGGGAGCGAGAGAGCAAAGGAGAGGGAGCGAGAGAGAGCATAAGACAAAGAGAGGGAAGACCCTTAACTGGTCACATCTGGCTGTATTTTATACGCAAATCAGCCTCCACTAAGTCAAGATAAAACTCAGTGACTCGTGATCGACGCAATGATCTTCATACATCTAAATTTATATGCTAATCGGAATCCTTCAAGCATTTAACACATTCCTCAGCAAAGCACTGCCAACCTCTGCACCCCCACACCCATAAACTTAACTCCCTCTCTCTCCCTGTTATCTATCTATCTATCTATCTATCTATCTGTCTGTGTATATCTATGTGTCTAGCTACCTACCTATTATTTATCTGTTCATCCATTCTTTTTTTCCTATTTGCATGTGTCTTTCTCTCTCTGTCTCTGGCCCGTAGCGATAGTGTAGCAGGCGTGTAAGAGATGTAGTGTGATGTGTGGCATGGCTGGTGTGGTGAAAGCCTCCACGCTGCACTGGACCAAAGCAGATGGACACCTACATGCAGCAGGTGAGACAGATGGCAAGTCTCTTTTTCTTTCTCTCTCTCTCTTTCTCTCTCTCTCAGGCGCATCCACACAGTAGCTTAGCTTAACACAAGCACCAAAGCAAAACCAACCCCATGAAACCAACAATCTACTGCCAGCCCACACTCACAAACTCAGAAGACACACATACACATCACTGCACACACATCTAGCAGTTCACAGCCTCGCACGAACTGTTCGAAGCAAATGCAAAACGACTTGGCAAGCAGTCCTGCAGCACATAAAACAAAACAAACATAAAACACAGAAGTCAACTGATTTTGGCTTTTGATGATTTTATTTTTTCCTTCCTTACCTTTGGTTATATAGTGCATGCGCATCGCGCATGTGACTCGCCTCGACGTCGTAATGCTGTTGCATTCTCCACGTGCCGCATTTGGCGTACTTATCTTCGCTATTAACTTGGGCCTTTGATACATTCATTCTACAAAACAAAGGGAAGAAGCAAGAGAAGGAATGAAAGAGACGAGGGTCAGAGAGATGCCGTAAGGAATTCTGACACAAAAAAAGGGAAAAAAATCAACTCAGCCACTCGCTACTGACAGACACTGATGTAGAGCCTGGCACACGGATACAGAAAACTCTTCACTCTCTCACTCTTTTTCTGTGGTTTTAACAACCTGTTTTTTCATTGTTGATGGGAAGAAGTAGGTATCTTTGGTAATGTCTGGCATTAACTGAAAACCTCCTTGACGGTTTAATGTGATGCTTTAGAGGGAGGGATCAAAGAGGAGTATTGGGAGACGGGCACACAACCTCATCTCCTGGACGTCAGGACGGGAGACCCTGTGGCTTTTACAGACCTTCGGAACTGAAGAGGTCAGAGAAGGGCGATGAACTGCCATAAAGAAGCAAAGGACGGGGAAAAGCTTGACGTCATGCATGTCTATATCTTTTGGTGGATTCAAGAACGTAGCAAAGTGAGAGATAAAGAGGAAAAAGAGAGACAGAAAGTGCAGAGTCTGGGGAGTAAATCTGACCATACTGGTTAGTTAATCCTAGTGCAGGGAAATATATTGTTTAAACTGGTATACCATTATTGGTCTCACACAACAACACTGATTTTTAGTTTTAGCAGTACTGATAACTGTAATCTACACCATTTTTTTGGTTCTTCAGATACGTTAAGTGACCTTTATTAGTCCCACAACGGGGAAATTTCCAATTTAGAAATATCTAATATAGATACTTCTAATGTAGGCTTTAAGGTGTTAAACCAACTCCGGGACAGTTCTCTACATTCCTACGAAACCCTGGTGTGTCTGTTAAAAAGCCAACTACCAAAAAATCTCAGGGGTGACATCAAAGATGTATGAGCAGTGGGCTGATCAGTCAAAGTCACAGGCCAATCTGTGGCACACTTATGAAAATTCAATGGTAATTGCTCCTGCCTTCCTGTGTGCACAGTGAAATGTTTAGGCAAACTCAGGCAAATGAATCGAGGCTTAAACACCACAGTCTCCGCGCCTGCAGAACAAACCGGCGAGGGGGCGCATCCCACACGACCGTTTCGGCAGTCACTGAGGAGAGGGGGGAAAGGCTCTCAGTGTATTCACTGCAGAGTATCTGCAAAAAAGGAAGAGTTAAGGTGGGGAAGGTTTCCTGGTGGGGAGTGTGGAGAGACACACTGAGTGAGTCTGCCACGCTCGCTCTCTCATTAAGCGAGGAGGCTCCCTAATTCTCCCTCTCCGTTCCAACTCAGCACACACGTTCAATGTCATTAGCCGGCGTGGGCCTTGCCGCACGCCACACTCCGAGTAATGAAACTAATCACTCAACTAATACTCGGCTCCAGCGTGTGCCGGAGAGAGCACAAGCATGAAACTCTATCTGTCTTCTCTCTCTGTGTTTTTGTTCTCCTAGTCCTCCTTTTCGCTGTCTCACTCTCTGTTTTCTTTTGCTAAAGTGTGGAAAGTTACAAAAATTATTTCTAGATCCCTAAATATCTTTGTGGGATTTTTTCTTATCTTTTTTTCCCCAAACTTTTCCAATTATATGTGGGTTTTTATTATATCTTATAACATATCGCTGCTGTCGGAAAACCTCGTATCTCCATTTTTGTCATTTTTCAGTGTTTGACAAAATTTGAAAATGTCTGTTGTCCTTTACGTTGTGTGTAAATTTCCTGTCGAATGGACCTAAAGAAATGACCTAAAATGACTTTGAAAAAACTCTTTACATTAAAAGTAAAGATGGTTTTTCCTTCTCCTGTAAAGTTACCATTTTGGAGATATGAGGTTTTCTTCCGACAACAGCGATATGTGTGACATATCAAAATAATTTTAGGTCAGATCTCTGTTCGGTGCTGCCCTGTATCGTGTCTCATTCAAAAAGTATTCCAGGCTAAATCAGTCCTTATACCTTCAACATAAATGGGTGGGGTTAAACTACTGCATGCTTTGTAGTTTTTTTTACACAGACACACAAACACACACACACGCTCATATATATATATATATGTGTGTGTGTGTGTGTGTGTGTGTGTGTGTGCTGAAATTTTTGTGACATCACTGAAACATAGTTTCCTTATGGACTGTATTAACTAGGAAATGAATATGTTTTGAAACAGTGTTTGCATACTACATCAAAAAAACAATCAGAAATTTGTCTTCATGAGATAATGCGCTTTTTAAACACTACATGTTCACTATAGCAATATTATAACCTTATCATATATAGGTTAAAGAACTGCATTAGCCAGTCAGTCACAACCTAAAAGTAGTGAGGCAGCTGTTAATGTTCATCATAAGAAACTCATAGATAGTAATATGCTTTGGGTGCATATCGGCTTTTATTCTCTAATCATTCTCTCTACAATTATCTCTAATTTCACAGCTAGGTGAAGGGGCTATGAGCTGCTCTCAAAGAGAGCGTATGTATGTGTGATCACCACACAAACATTGTGAGTGTGTGATCGGAGCAGGGCTATGTCGGGGCTGGACAGGCGGTCAGGGCATATTGGTGGAAAAAGCGGCACATGCGCGTAATGTGCTGGCGTTAGTCCTGGTCGAGTGAGCAGAGGAATCGATCTGCTCTGCAGACACGGCAACTTCCACAGACGCCCTGCAACGCCGTTGCACCCTTCAACTACCATTTATATGCCTTTCAATGAACCCAACTAAATAAATAAAAAAAGGAAAAAAGAACTCTGATGTAAATACGACCGTTTTTCCTCACAATTACAATCGCAATAGATTACACTGCGGAACAGACAGGCCGTGCTGTTTTGCTATGGAGCATGTCTTTATGAACACATGGAAAAAATGACATCAAAAGCCAATATTTCTTTACTGCCCTTAAAAAAAAGAGATTAACCATTTTCAAACAGCA
>NW_023494803.1:1912643-2247643 GCF_904425465.1 Colossoma macropomum
TATCACTCCTCTTTCACCAATAACAAAAGCTTGCAGTATTCTGCAGTATCCTTCACAGCTGTAGCGTGTTACAGATGCGCCATCATACGTGTGTACATGTGTGCGAGTGCTGTCCCCAGATCTGAACCGGAAACAGGTTCACATTATGCCATATCCCCCCTGCAGCCAGGTACATCCACTGCTGTCTGGAAACATTGCGGCACATAAGCAGATTTGTGCAAAAGCCTCCAATCAGAATGGCTCAGATAATCTACAGACAGGGAAATCACGCTAGTCTGAGTTTACACGAACTGGAAACGCTGCTCAATAAGTGTAAATAAATCATACGCAATTTAATCCCAAATGAGTCACTCGCGAATAAAAGAAAGTTGCACTGCGCGTTAAATCGTAGGAGAGAACGCTCAATTAGGTGCATCACATCGAATTAGCAGTAGATGAATATCTCATTGCCACTGTTGTGATGGCCTTACAGTAGGTCAGCTACCTCACATTTGCATGCGCACACAAATCGTGATAGATATGGTCACTCGTTGTATTTAGCATATCGCTGCTGTTGGAAGAAAACCTCGTATCTCCATTTTTCAGTTTTGACATAATTTGAAAATGCCTGTTGGCCTTTACACTGTGTGTAAATTTCACGATGAATGGACTAAAAGAAACGGACCCAAAATGACATGGAAAGACGTCTGGTTCCATTGACTGAAATTAAAAGTAAAGTAGGTTTTTTCCTCCTGTTAAGTTACCATTTTGGAGAGGTTTTCTTCGGACAACAGCGACATGTAGCTTCTCTATTGCCTCACACTTAAATACTGTACACCAGCAATCACTTGCATAAAACATCTGTAAATTTTAGCCTTAGGTTTTTCTTTACATGGGCTGTGTAAAAACTCTTTGGTGGAAAGTGAAAAAATCCATAATTTTAAATTGAGTTTTAGACCATCTGTTTAACATGCAGCAGTTTGCAATGTTTAAATTTAAGAGTACAGCTTTAAACAAATTCTGAAGATGTTTAAAGCAAGTGGCCACCGAACTCGCATACATTCTAAAACTTAACTCAAAATTATTCAAGTCACTGCATGCAATTTAAATAAAATCCCAGATAAACTTTCATACTTCTGTGCCTATTACTTTAAATACAACCATTAAAAACCGCAGATAAAGGAGGACTGAGAAAGAAAGGCATGGATAGATGGACAGGAGGTGCAGAGCGTGTGAGGTGGGCTCGGTGAGGGAAAAAGGAGATCTAAATACATCTTGCTGTCCCACTGCAAGAGTAGGAAGCAGATTTGGTCATAACGCGGTGAACATCCAGCCTGTCATTCTCCACTCAGCACGCACATTCTCCCCCTCTCACTGGCGCACACACGCACATGCACACAAATGAAGTATGATAGGGGAAAGAGGCGAAATATTTCACTGTCAGCCGCCAGCCCACATGGCCATTCATTTCCCTTTCTCTGCTACAGGACAATGACAATTTCATCATTTAATACAAGAGCAGTGGAGGTAAAAAAGAAATATCAGAATCTGCCCAAATCCAATGGTTAAGATCCAGATTCTAGCTCCAGAAGCTTCTCTCTGGTATGAAGAAGTGCACGTACACTCTCATGTACAGGGAGCAGTTGCGCTGACAAACGTCACTTAGGAGAAATTCCACATGTACGTATGTGTCAGCATGATAGTACACGATTAAAAGCCCTGATATTCCAGCCACAAGGGACTAGCCAAGCAATTCTGCTTCAACCAAAAACAAGCATATAATAAAGCTAATAAAGCTGGTACCGTTTCACAAACACGGTCTTTTAGCACGACAGAGAAATAATTACAAAACCTGCCTCTGAACCTGAACGTCCAGAGCCGGCCTCAGGGAACGCGCTGACTGAAAGCCCTATTTTTACACGCTTATCTGACCCAACTGCCCCCTCCTGCTTAAGAACTGACCACAGTCTCTATTGACCTCCTGTAACTTAATCGTCCCACACTACAAAGTCCAATTCACCCTCTCCCTATTTCTTCAATGTATAGCAAAGGAAACTGTATGTAGGCATAATTAAATAAATAAATAAATAAACAAATAAATAAATAAAACAGGTCAGAAGAGAATAAGAGATGGATGGATGAAAGAGAGGAGATCTGCAGGGAGCAGGGAAACGGAAAGTGGGGGAAAGAAAAAAATCTCTTTCAAATAGTCAGATATTTCTAATATAAGGCGAGGGCTGTAACAGCTGATTGCTAATTACAGCATGAAGGGTGAACTTTAGCTGGTGTGGGCTTTCTTTAAAAAAATCTTTCTTTAAAAAAAGGTGGTTCTGTTCAGACTAGAAAAAAGATGGATTGAGCATGAATCACACAAATTGACGATCGTGCCATCTGCCCTTGCTCCCTTTTTCCCCCTCCATGCTACAGCTGTGTAAGCGTGCAGCACCTGCATGTGACTTTTTCGCGGCTGCTTTACATGTACATGTGTGCGCTCACACAACTCCAAGAGGCCACTTATTGCACCTTTCGAACAAAAGGCAAGAAATATACCTCCCCTCTTTTCTTTACTGCCCTCTCATCCCTTCTTTTCTCCTGAAAGACATCCCGGTGGACGAGGGGGGTGGTGGGGGTGTGGGGTGGCATTCTGTCTCTTTTAACTCGAGTTAATTACCCTTGGAATGCCTCAGACCCCTTCAAACAAGGGGAAGTGGCAGAGCTCTGTCTTCTATAAGCAGGACAGCGTAAAGACAAAAGAGTGTCCAGACAGAAATCGACAAGAGGCCACAGAGACAGACAGACACACACACGGACGACAAACCATGACACCTCTCACACAGGGGACTGAGAGAGAGCCCCGAATCAGAGCTCAAAAGCAACAATGCTGGTAACACACACACACACACACACACACACACACACACACGAGAGAGAGAGAGAGAGAGGGACAGAGTGAGAGAGAGGGGGGACTGAATAAATAAATCAGTGGTGTGCATATTGACATCATTTGACAGACAAATTAAGTAAATGATTTCATAAGGAGATTAAAAGGAATTTAATTTACGCAATCTCCCTTTATTCCTCTCTGATCCCTGCCTCTGGGGCTTTTCACCCTCTTTCCTCTCATATGGAGCAAGAACGAGAGGGAGAAAAGGTGGAAATAAGCTCAAAATCATCACATTTTCTTCAAGGGCCACCGCTGGTCTGCGCTGTCTGAAAATTCACCATCAAGCAACAAAAGGTTGTACATGCTTGAGCGATCATGAAGACACCAGGTACAGTTTAGGTGATCTGAGCATCAAAGACAGAACATCCCCGATTGCCGCTTTTCTGGTGGACGCTGTCACTTGATTTTTGCCTTGTAAACCTGGCCTAAATGCAGATTTTCAATCTTGAGAAATTTATGGAAAAAAGAATAAACAAGATTTGTACTATACTCAAAATTACTCTACAATTTATTTATTTTTTTATACATTTATTCAGACAGCTGTGGAGGATTTGTAGAAAAATGTAAAACAACTGAAATAAATTGAATAAATTATTACTACTCATATAGATATGCTACAGTCATAAAAACATCAAATAAACACTGTTTGTTTGTATTCACACGATGATGTACTTCCTCTAATTTAAACTCGTGTTTTGTGAATAAAAAGACGTAGCAAAAATTTCACACATTTCACAAATGTCTGAAAATGTACAGCCAGATTTAAAAAAATAGACAAAAAAGTATGACAAAAATATATAAATGCAGATCTTAAAACTAATGAACTATTTTAGCAAAATTAAATCACATTTTCCAGCAAATAAACTGAAACACAAATACGCGTACCAAAAAAAAGGGGGTGTGAAATCTGCTTTTGAAATATTGAATCTTTCCCAAACCTCATTTGGAAACGTGTGCATAAATATTAAAACGAGCATGCAAATGAAATGTACATGCAGGGCAGTAAGCGCGTGTAATTATGATAATAGCTAAACCGCCACTTGTTGTTATTGCCACCATTAATACACTAATTAGAATATCACCAGTTAATTTGTATTAAAAGGAAAGATCAAACGGTGAGTAAGCACCAAATGAGGAAAAGAAAAAAAAACAAGCTGTGGAAAAGCGATGTTCTTATCTCCGCATTTACTTTCATAAGCCTTAATCCAGTCAGTCTAATGAGCATGCCGAAGGTAAAACGCAGCCAAGCTGTTCTAGTTGGATCCCACAACTTACTCTCCCACAGACCCCTGAGCCAAGGGTTCACTGATCCAAACAACATCTGCATTATTAGTTATTACATTATTATTCCTACCCTTCATTTATGCCTACAGGCTCAAACGTTTCTATATAAAGTGAAATCTTTTAATAACAGGCTGCACCTATGATAATCTTGATAAGTCTTCTGGTCTTGCTTGGGCAACACACAAGCTGGACACACGGGTGACTGGCCCGCATGTATGTCTCAGTTTCATGCGCTGGATGACCACAGCGGCTTTGCTCGCAGCATCTTATCAGTATTCCATTGTAACCCAGGCCAGAGGTTAATAGTTAGAACGACGTTAAATCATCACCGCCGCTCGTCTTGCTTGCTGTCATTTTTCTTTTGGCCTGAAATGTTCAAGGCATAAAACAATGGACATTCTATCTGATGACGGTATCTACGCCAGGTATAGGCTACGGTGTGACTTTTCGTTTTAAAAAACTTGCTGTGAAATTCTACACAACAGAGAACTAAATTAGAACCTCTGTAAAATAACCAAATTAAGAATACTCACTTGAGTAAAAAGAAAAGTACAATGTAAATATATAAAGATCAGACAGATTTCTAAAGTTTCAACATTTCTCAAGGCTGGCACAGCCAACAATGGGAAGAAAGGAATTAACATGGTCAATTTACAATAAAAAATGTGATTGAAAAAAATACTTCAAGGAAGCGGCGCAAGCCCTTCAGCTCGGACTGATTTATAGAGCACTTTATCAGGGCTTCCTCCCGCCGTTCTGACAGCGGAGAGAGAGAGCGAGACGGAGCTGAAGCGCAGGGCCACTTCTGCCCCCCCTCCCCGTCTGTCCTCCACTCTCTGTCCCCCTCTCTCTCTCGCTTTCTCTCTACCACTTTCTCTCGCACGCCGTCTTTAATGCCTCCGGTGGACCACATGCAGAGCGGCCGGTCTGCAATTCAACCTCTCCTGCTCTAAGACCACTTTTTCTGCTTCTCTCTCCTTCTTCTCGCTGTCCCTTGCTTCCTTTGCACCCTCTCTCGAACAGCGTCCCGCTAAACGATTATTTCACTGACCTATTTTTTTTTTTTGTTTTGTTTTCTGCTACTTATGCTGACTGTTAAAGAAACACTGGTCAGGTAGGTTTTGAGACAGGGCATGAAAGAGCGCTTAGCTAAGCCTAAGGTACAGGTAAGCACTAACAGTAGACGAGTGCACCTACAGCCGCGCACCAGCACTCAGCCATCCACACTCGCGCGTATACAAGCATGGCGCGGCTTCAGACACTACCTGACGGTGACCGCAGTGACAGCTACCCCCTACACGCTAGTGGTCAGTTCCTCAATAAAAGACATATACTGCAGGTACCATACAAAAAAACATGCAAACTGTTTGTAACAGACACACACGCATTCGACTAGCACAAGCACGACCCACAAACACATACACAAGTCAGGCAGTCACAGGTAGAAGTAGAGAAATGGAAAAAATTGTAAAATTTACCTACTCTTGTTCAGAGTGTAAAGAGAAACACTCGGGGAGTGAAAGTTCTACCGACTCCATTTGCGCTCTGCGACCATCATTTGAGCAACCCCTTCTATAAATCAAAGTTGTTTTTTTTTTTACTCTGCCTCTCTCTCTCTGTCTCTCTCTCTCTCTCCTCCTCTCACCGTCCCGTCACTTGAGCAGTGCAATTAACAGAAAGCGTTCTCCCGGTGACAAGCCTATAGGCACAGCCAGTTGGGACCAAAAGCTCTTGCACTCTTCTAATCAAGGACTTAAAGCCACGATTGCTGCTCATTAATATGAAGCGAGGCTTTGCATATGCAGTCCCCCCGGCCCTTCCTGGCGCCAGATTGGTGCCTTCGCAGCCAATTGGAGCCAGACAAGGCGTTGTCTGCGCGAGAGGAGAGACTGAGCGGAGGGAGAAAGGGAGGGGACAAACCAGGGAGAGCCAGTGAGAAAGAAGGGAGGGGGAAAGAGAGAGTGAGAGTGAGAGTGAGTGAGAGAGAAAGAAAGAGAGATAGAAAGAAGGAGGGGGGAGAGAGGGAGGTATAACAAGAGAGAGAGAGAGAGAGAGAGAGAGGGATTTAAAGAGGCAGCGCATGTCTCTCCTACAGCACTGCTTATCGGCTCACGCTGTCAAGCGCAGAGATAAAGCCGCTCACTTTGTTGATACAAAACACTGTAAATGAAGCTTTGTCCTGCTAGCAATGTGTTTGCTCTTTTTCTCCCGCACCTCCCTCCATAGCTCCTTTTGTCCCGCACGAGTAAGATCCCACACCAGTAGGTCCACACAGAGAACTGAAAGAACAAGCACTTTTATTAAGCTCTGAACCGTGGCAAGTGCAAATACTGGGCTAACTGACTTCTATAAATGTGTTTACACGAGCCCTGGAGCGAGGGAGACCGTGCAAAAGACTTTCCCCAACTTGTCTTGGCATAAGTTGAGAAATGCTGGCAAAAAAGTCCTCCACACTATAACACATATGGAAGAGGAGCCTTCTGGGTTGGACCAACACTACAGTGGGTGTATCATTCACGGAGATGGGGGGGTTCCGTGAGAAAAGATCAAAGACTCCCCTTTGTTTCAGAATGATTGGGCCACATTTGCGCACCTCTCTGTTCCTGAGCGTGTATATGTGTGTTTGCGTGTGCGCGCGAGTGTGTGTGTGTGTCACCATGCTTGCCGCATTTCCAGCAGCAGCAGGGAAGATATTGCTGGGCTCTCAGCGCAGCACAATTCCCCACTGATAAGAAAATTCAGGAGCCGCAGCGGCCAGCTAACTATTGTGTCTGCCCCACCACGCCGCCGCCCAAATCGTCTCTGGCCGGCCTTTTGTATTCCAAAAACTTGCTGCAGATTTGAGCCCCCATGTCTCACCAAAAAATACACCTTGCTATGCCTTAGAACAGACCACATAGCAGTAAAACTTGCAGGGCTAGCTGGGAATTTGTTTACACAAAGGCCCAAATAAGCCCACTGAGATCCTATCAAAGAGAATTTAGAAAACCAAGCATCTTCTGTAGTCACATTAACATAGTCAAGGGAGAGCCATGCACATCATTTGTCTTCAGACTGAACTTTATATCAATTAAAGATGACTATATCAGAGACAGGCATCATCTGATTTAAAAAGGCAGACCATTAGTGATGATCTGGATTTTGTAATTACATGTAATTACTGATACATATTGTACTTGGTGGTCTAAGCGCAGATATACAGAGACGCATTCATACGAACGACTCGCAAATAAACGCAACCCATTCATTGAAAGACAAAAAGCTAAAAAGCTTTAAAAGAAGCTTTTTTTTACTAGACTGCATCAGAGAATATAATCTTCACATGCGCCACATTAGTGTATTCATAAAATGGGTGAACAAGCTTTTATAATAAGAGATGGAACACAAAACAGAGAGGCAAGAAAGTTTTTAAACCAAATGTAGTCATTAAAAAAAACTGCAATCAAAAGATATAGTATTTATAAATTATGAAGAAATTAGGTTGTTTCCTGGAATGAAATGTGAAAGCACATGGACTCTGCCATTGCTGAAGGACACAGTGAGTCTAACAAAGGCGTTTTAACACAAAGTGCGTATTTTGATTCCTTAACTTCTTTAGAAACTTTCCCTGATGTATTCATGTGGTTGCTTTTAAACAATGTAAACTCCTCCTTAGCATCACAAAAATAAGACCACTGATCAAAAAAATACTAAAGCTCAGATTCAAAGCCTCCCAGACTAAAAGAATGGCACCACATTTTCTAACTATGTTTTTAATTACACGGTGTCAACACTGAATCGGGGAAGACGAGCGATTTGGAGAGAAACAACGAGCACGCAAACGCCTGAAAGGCAAGAGGAGGGATACCTGCGTTCTGAGAGATCCCTCGGGACCAACAAACATTCCTCATATTAAGATGTGCGTGGATCAAACGGCGGGCGCGTGCTCAGACACACAGTGCATAATCGGCTGCTGCTCTCAGAGCTCAGATACACACTAGAATGGAGGGAAGAAGAAGAAACAAACGTTTTAATTTACACAGCTTGGGAGGGACTAGAAGGAGCTGAATGTGAATTTTCCGCCATGCTGCAAATGTCTTTCCTCGAAATTCTATCGCCAAGAGAAGCTGAAGAGAAAGTTCAGTCTGTCAGGACTGAGTAGAAAAAGAATCTCAAAAAAGTTTCAGAGGTGTTAATTCTCAGTGATTTGAACAGAGATGGAGTGGACTTACTGCTACAGAAGAGACCCCTTGGGACTGTGATCAAGAAGAACAGGACCTCCCCGCCTCCTAAGCCCGTCTATCAGTAGCCCCAAAACAAAAAAAAGCACAAATCCTATCCCACGAGTCACTACATCAATACGGCCACAGCTAATACCAGCAAAGACATCAGATCATGTTATTTCAGGCCTAGCATAGCCAACTCTTCCCTATGCTAAGCTAACATTCTCCCCTTAGCATAAAGTCATTCAAGAAAAAAAGGCAGCTGAAAGACTGTTGAGGCAGGCTTCTTGCTACAGGCTGTCATTAATAGGCTTTAATCCCTGCAGCCTTGCTGAATACATTTAAACTTAAGTATGCACGGCCAGGCCGGGCTGATTGCCCCGACTGTCGATATGTGTCAATAGCTGCCTCTCGTTTCCATTAGCAGTTTTCACACAGCTCCTTCCTCCATTGTTCCACGGCTCGCTGCCGTGTGTGTTTTACATCCGCCGAGTTTCGTCTTGCTTCGCCTCCAAAAGTGAGGCACGATCTCCCTGCAGAGATAGGCAGATATTCAATTCAAGAGCTGGCAGACAAAAGACTTGAGCTAATACTGAAAAAAAGCGTAAAAAGACAACACAACTAACGCACAGCCTCAAAATTGTTGTTAACTCGAGCTGGCCTCTTTTGTTTGTATGCAAGCCTCTACGTCTACGTCTGTCTGTGTGTGTGTGTGTGTGTGTGTGTGTGTGTGTGTATGTGTATGTGTGTGTGTGTGTGCACATCGGTGGCGAGAGCTTGTGTGCGGTTGTATTTGTGTGTGTGAAATGTTAAAGACAAGTGATGACCCCTTTGGTCACTGGCTGTTGACACGCGGCTAAGAATTATCAGGGCTAGCTCGGCGGAGCATCAATCACGGCAGTCAATAGGGGAGGGCAAGTTCACACAGGTCACATGTCAGCCAGCTCGGCCGCCAAGCACGCAGTCAATGCGGCCGCCGCTGGAGTTGTTTAAAATCAACTTGTCAAAATTGGGCCTTAATAAATTCTAGAGGCAGGCCACTTATTCAGAACCATTCCAATCTGCACTGTTCACATAGAAACACAGGGGCCTCTTCTTCTGACGACAGTATTAAATCAATGAGAACAGACAATGCTTAGTTTAAACAATAAATATTAGGGATGCACAATGATAGCTGAATCATATTGGCATTGACAGATATCAGCAAAAAAATAAAAATATCGGCATCAGACAGATGCTCAGATTTGACCAGTATTTCAAACATACTTACTGTACTCCAAAAGACCTGACCGTTCAGCTGACACTGGGCAACTGTGCTAAAATATTTTTTTATTTTATTCATTTTACTGCAGTTGTAACCCTATAGAAATAAATGCTATATTTATGCAGAATGCTAATCCAGGAGGCTCTAGTGCCAATTTCCATATTTCATAAAATGTTTACATACGGGCATCAATATCAGCACAGGCAGATATATACAAGAACAATATCAGATACTGGCACTGGCCCACAATTTTCATATCATCATCAAAATATTTAAACATTTTTCAAAAGTCAAATATATAAAGCATTTGAATCAAAAGAAAAATGTCAGGTATAAATAACATTAATTTCAGTCCTGTTTAAAGGGTTTTGGAGGTGAATTTCATTGCATATTGACAGGACTTTACTTCATGCTTATCAAGAGGGGAACAGTATATGAATAAAGAACCATACAGAAAACCACAGCACATTAATGTAAGCACAGATACACATAAGCCTCCAAGAGTTATGAAAGATGAGTGTGGTAGAGGACTGATGTGTTTAGTAACACACTCTGTGGGAAGCTGTGTGTGCGCGTGTGTGTGTGTGTGTGATCATGTGAGAGGACTGCAGTGCTCGTGTATTGCTTCTCAGTGGGAAGTCGGAGGCAGACTGGCAGCTCTGCGTTAGGACAGCCCTGCTCCATGCAGTTCAGCAGTGGACAACAGAGGGAGCTACTGGCTGTGATGTGGTCAGTGCTGTGTGTGTGTGTGAGTGCGTGTGATGTGTCCTCTATTGTTCTACCTGCCACAGCACTGTCATGGATTGTACGTATAAATAGAGTACGTAAAAATGCTCTGCAGCTGTATCATATAAACTGCACAAAAATGCATATATGCATAAAATACTGTGTAAGTATAAATACAGTTGTGTCACCTACATTTTTAATGAACTAAAAATGCAATAACATTTTACTCACAGGTTTAAATGTAAACGTTACAATGACAAGACAACACTAAAAACTCATAGCTTTCCATTTTCCTTCAGGTTCTTTTTCTCACTGACACACACACACACACACACACACACACACATACACACATACAGTGCACAGCTAACACACACAACAACTATGTCAGGCAATCATTGGACACAAAAGGTCTTTTTTCACAAGCGCTGCCTCTAACAGACCTCTCACCTAGCAGAGTGGAAAACCAGCTCTGTGAAACAGCTGTTATGAAAGGGAAAATAAAGCGGGGTTACTGTGGGCCGCAAAGGGCCGAGTGGCTAAGTAATCTAATGGCCTATCAGCAGGTACAATTGTCACATGAAGGAAAGTGCCAATTTCAAAGCCCCCCTGCTTGGCTGGGTGATAACAGACTAGCGGGGGCTCCAGGGACAGCGGAGAGCTCGGAACGCGGCATTTGCTAACCTCTCTTTGATACTGCCACTGCTGTTACTTTTCTCTCCCTCCTTGCACTCACTTTTTCTCTAACTACATCCCTGGACATGGCACGAGCCACCCTGGCCTCATTTCCAACGGGAACACCTCCGTATTCTCAGAGAACACCCCAAGTGACTAGCTTAAAATGTGACCCTAAAGTATATATCGCTATTGTTGGAAGAAAACCTTGTATCTCCAAAAAGGTAACTTTACAGGAGAAGGAAAAAACCCACTTTACTTTAAATGTAAGTCAATGGAACCAGACTTCTTTCCAAGTAATTTTGGGCCGTTTGTTTTGGCCCATTCTTCATGAAATTTACACACAATGTAAAGAACAACAGACATTTTGAAATTATGTCAAAAAAGTAAAAAATGACAAAAATGGAGATATGATATACATGCATCTGCCTGGAGAAATCCACTGAGATGCAGGCAGTGTGCACACAACCGTTTGAACCGGTTCAATATTTTTAGACAGATTTTATTTGGCCCCTGGCTTCTGTTTTACAGGGTATTATAAGTGGCCCGCCAGCCAGTACGTTGCAGTTCTTCCTTTCACCTGATGGTGGCAGCTGACCAGACCTGCAGCTTCATTTAGTGAACGATATTTAGTCAAGGCTACAGACATAAAGCTCAAACTAAACACTGAAAACTGACGATTTTGGTGAGATGGAAAACTTCACATCAGAGCAAATTCAGTAGTTCAGTAAATATTAACCCTTTAAGATCGAACAAAAACGTGGCTACACTGTGTTTATTTGATATGTGAAGAACATTACCCAACAAAACCAAAAATGTACAGATGTTGTATTGTTACTTTTAAACAATTTAATTATTCATTATAAGCGCTTCTAAATCCAAACTGCTCTGAATGAACAATCCAACAATAAAAGAAGCCTTGTGCATCTTTTATACAGTGATAGGAAACACAGTAGCTTGCAGAAAGCTCAGATTCTATTCATGATCTTTTGAAAACTTAAAATTTTGAATCATATGTCGACACTCAGGTGTTTTAATACAGTACAATCTGGCCCTCTTTGAAAAACATTTGGACACCCCAGTTTTAGAGAGAGGAGAAATTCAAGCTCCACTCTTGTTTTAGATCTGAAAAAAGCTAATCCACAGGTGTTTCCATTCATCCTTCCTCTGTGAGAAGAAAACTCAACGCTATAGATCTGAGTAGATCTGTAGCTGTCAAGAAGCCGTTACTGAGAAAAGAAAATAGGTAAGAAATTTAACTAAACAAAGAAGCTGATGGTGATGATGGTGTTCACCCCAGAGCCCCAACCTCATGATCACTGAATGTGTTCAGTATTACATTAACAGTCAACACAGTAAATACCATAAACAAAAACATTACCCTTATGTGTGGAGGGTCCTGTTAAATTATCAGTTAAATTAATGTTTCCTGCTTTTTTTCTCGATTGCCGAAAAATAAATAGTTTGTACTTAATGCCCATGTTTTTTAGACATGAATTTTGAACAGTACTGTATCTGATTTCATTACACAACTATCTATAGTTACACAATTTTCTATAGTGTAAAATGTTTTGCAAACAAGATTTATTTTCAAATGTCAAAAAACAGCAGTACAGTGGAGCTGTATTTTATCAAAAACGACTGCACATGCTATCACTATCTCCAGCCATATTATACACACGCACACACACTCGTGCATGCACGCTCAGACTTAATTACCTGGCCCTGATACGCGATACACATTAGGGCATTAAAGCACCTTTTAGGCCAAGGTATTTGCAGATCACCATGTCTGGGAGACCCTTCTAATCCTTATCTAGGGCTGCAATTAAGACTTCACAGCTCAGATATCTACAGCACACTGCGTTCCACAACCTCCCACCTGCCAGCCTTCTCCTGTAGTTCTGATGCCATCACGTTTGCCTTCAAACATGCTACTGTATCAGGCTGCACTGATATGCTTGCGTTGTTCCGAGACAATATTGCGTGAGACCTACGTAGTGAGCTGCAGTGAACAGCTATCTGTTCTTCCTGTATAACATAAGCAAGATAAGTTGGTTAAACATATGAAGAAAATACTACATCTACGTAAAGCTTACGTATAACTAACGTAATTAATGTAACATTCTTCTGTTATCTAAAACAACAGAAGTATATGACACATTTACTAAGAACCACACATGCAGTTTCTTTACCAAGCCCAGTGACTGGATAGAGACAAATTCCTTGTTGTTTGGGCAAAAGGCTACTAAGACCCAGTTACATTTCACCCCTCGCCCCTACCACTGAGGCTTTAGCCCTCTGTTTTGTGTGTTCACGTCTAGGGGTAGGGTGTCCCGATTCTTGTTGAGATAGAGGGGGAGGGTGTAGTGTTGGGACTACATGACCCTCCAAACGGAGGTTTTTCAGAGACTCCAAACAGAGAGTTCTGAGGAAAAAAGAAAAACCAGCAAGATGGAGAACAAGAGATCAAAGAAACCCACAGATGTGAGAATTTTCTCTGTTAAAAAATTATGATAACCATTATTTTATCTTAGTTTAATGTCGTTTCAGTGTATTATGGTTGTTTTCTTCATAACAAGCATAAAATAATTGCTAATGTCTCGGTATTAGTTAGCTAGCTAACTTTCCCGTTCCACCTTAAATAGTCCAGCAGTTCTGACGCCTGAAGCGCCAGAATGTAACTGCTGCACCATTTAAGGTGGAACAGGAAAATTTGAACAAGAATCTGGTGAATATCTGACTTCAGCTTCGTATCACCAAAGAATTAGCGGTGGGTGATAATAAATAATTGCCCCCCTCTTTGAAGATCATGCGATGCCCTAAATGTAACTAAAGCCCAGCAGTGAGGAGCTGAACTTTACCCTCCTCTGCTGTCACTGCAGACTGGCAGGGTCGCCTACAGAGCAGCGCTGGTAGCTGTTAATGAAGTGATGCTCTTTTTATTTGAGGGTCCCATTTCAGAGGAAAGATTTCAGCCACTACCCTGTAACTCAGCTCCAAGGGGTTAGGGTGACACTCGAAAACAAGGGGTAGGGGTGAAAAGAAGAAATGGGACTGGGCCTAAGAGTGTACTATATTAAAGCATGTCAACACAAGAGCTGACAAAGTGGACAATATCCTTTGAACAGAATGCAATATTTGGGGAAAGTCCAATGTCCTTAACAAAAGAATGAACAAAGCAAAGAAATATTCTGTACATGTACATGTTGAGCTAAGAGAGCAGCTGGTGGAGGTTGTTAAACGTTCCTAGTGAAATAGTCGCTCCTCGGTCAGTGCTCTAGGCCTCCCTGGCCCTGCTCTGAATGGAGATCTGCCATTATCTCAGCATGGCCCCGTTAACCACAGCTTACAAACAGTGACACAAAGAGCAAGTCTGAACCTCCACTGACCACAGCATCTTCACATTACTGGACAGCAAGCAGGTCAAAAAATACCTAAGGCACATCTGATTTCAGGCAATTAAATACTGTACTTTTCACCTTAATTTCAAGAGAATGTGACACAGCCGCTGCCCACTATCTGTTCTCTTCAGTTCTCCAGAGAACCCCTCTCAGCTCCTCACTGCCCTTGCAGCTGTTCCTTAAAGCTCACAAGCTTTAGTGGCCCTCTCTCTCTCCACCGTCCCACGGCCCCCCTGGCCTCTGCAGGACAAAGAGCTCAGTCGGCGCTCCCCTTGTGCAAGAGGCGTTCCGCAGACGTCCTTCTCCGGGGAGAGGTCAGGAGGATTCACACCAACGGCTGGCTTAAAACCGGGAGAACAGAGACAGGTGTGTGGCCCCGCAGGACAACACTGACCACGGTATTACCGGACACTAATTAGAGGCAAGGTTAGCTGTCTGGAATATTCCACCTATTATAGAATACAAGAACAGCTCTGTTCAAAGCATACGCTCTGGGCTGGGGTTACCTAGCCTACCTACAGGAAGCATAATAATATACTGTGAAACAATACATCGCAATGTAAAAATGTAACAATGCACTTCTAACACCATTTTAATTGAGCACCAGATATCGCCATTAACCCTTACTGACACATTTAGGGCTGATATACTAAGCCTTTTGCAGCAGATTCAGACACAATTCGGAAGCATTCTGCCTGCATTTTACGTATGAAACTAGTAGACAAGCCTAAACACACAGTTTCTGGGTCGTGCACACACGCATATGCATTTGAGGGAGGGCCGCGCAAAACATGGGAGGATCGTGCAAAAAAACGGGTGGAGATGTTTAAAGTCCGGCTGATACACATTCCGCTTGATTTACTAAAGTTTGAGCTACTCGTGGGAGCCGGTTTTGCAGAAAAATCACAGAATTTTCTCCCCCTTTTAAAACCAGGCGTACATTTGCGGTAGAGTGTTGCTGTGTTGCATTTGCGTTAAATGTGTTCCTGAGAGCGAACACAGCTTAAAGAGACACACAAGATTCTCACACATTCTGAAAAATCATTTACCAACAAAATAATATTATTTAAACTCTCAGGATCAACTGATTGTTTATCTCACAGTTCTTAAATATGATGTTTGTTTTGTTTGTGAACTGAAGAAGTAAACAGCTTGTGACTCACAGAGCGCCGAACAGCATTTCGGTTTGTGCTGTGGATGTTGTAGATTTACGTGCAGGTATATGAATTCAGAACCATCAGCCAACTGTGTTCGCACACTATGGAATTAGACTTCTGCATTTAACCCATTCGTGCAGTGAAACAGCCACATACATGCACACTAGTGAACACACACACTAGGGGGCAGTGAGCACACTTGCCCGGAGCAGTGGGCAGCCCTATCCGCAGCGCCCGGGGAGCAACTGGGGGTTAGGTGCCTTGCTCAAAGACACTTCAGGCATAGACTATCAGCCGAGGGGATCAAACCAGCAACCTCCCGGTCACAGGACTGGTTCCCTAACCTCCAGCCCACGACTGCCCCCATATAGATTGTTTATTAGTAATCTCTCTGTCATGTTCTAAAGAAATATTACATATCACCTGTGAATTAAGCCATGCTATTATTATTACTATTATTATTGTTATTATTATAGTTATTTATTTATTGATGGAGCTGTTTTTTTCCTATAGGATCCCCATAATTCTATTAAATAAAAAAATATTAAAAATAAACTTCACTAGGGGTGTCAAAATCAACCGCAAAAAGGGACATACTAAAAAATCTCAACGAATTTGTGAACCAGAGAAAACCCTTCATCTATTCAACTCCCCAGTATTTTGTCTCGAAATGGCACCTAATGTTTTATTCTTTCATTACTTTCATCTCTGCAAACGAGCCAGTGTTCACACTCCACTTTTATATTTTAGCTGACTAGTGTTTTTTTAGTTAGCCTAGTGTTTATACTGGTTGGACTGAAGCTGAAATGCAGCTTATGTGTTTGATGACATGACCAGTGTGGTGGAATTGTGGTGTAGCTGCTGTTCTATAGACTGTTGTTGGGGAAAAAGGGGTGGAGCGCACATCACATTGCAGTGCATGCTGGGAACTGTACCACAGCACATTGGGAAACAGGCTAATATTAATAGAAAATCAGAAATAATTTCACAGGATAGGATTGTGCTGCAGAACTTATGTTGGACCCACAAGGGCCACACTTCAAAATGGATATATTTTATGAAATGATTCTTCAAACTTCTTGGAAGTTAAATATGTAATAAGAACACATATATAATAACCACAGTGGTATGGCTGCATGTTTTAATATATATTTTTACCTTAAAGTGTTTGACTAACATGACTTACTACCCAAATCTGAATTTTATTTAACTGTGCTACACAGAACCTGACTATTATAAACCATTTCATTACTGACTAAAATCTAAAGGCCTAATTAGCTGATTGATAATTTGCATTTTAAATAAGGCACAATTGTATCAGCGGTCTCAAACATCTTTAAAATGTCTATTCGGATTGTTGTACCTACGAAAATGCAGTTGAAATCCTTTTATACTGGACTGATTGCTGATGAATAGCTAAGAACATGCTCTGCGGTGTGTTCTTAGACTGATTATCCAAAATGAAAAAAGCAGAAGAAAATAATGGCTTCGGGCTAATCTCTGTGTGCAAACAGCAAACCTGGTGAAACAGCGCCCAGAAGTACCTGAGTGAGCAGTGAGTGCACAGTCCGTGTTTCACAAACTCTATTTTCGTAAGTGGGGCAGAATTACATCACTGTAGAATTTTTGGTGGGAACAAACTTCATTTATTAATATCGTTATCTGTTCATGACTGAACTTTTGGTTTTTCTTTTGATTCGAATTTGTTTGTTCGTACTGTCTTTGAAACTTGGTGGGCGAGCTGCGTTCAGTTTGTACGATAAACTGATACCTTGGTAAATCTAACAGTAAATTCAGGCAGCTGCATCAAGGCACGTTCTGTGCTGCGGCTGCGCTGTCTCAGCGTGATACTTTCCCGCTCCCAGCTCCCGCAACGTTATTTCTTATTTTTGTAGCTTTAAACTTTAAGATAAATATTAGAAAAATACTAAATTTTTTTGAAAAACATGAATAAAAATATCATTATCATTCTCCCGTCTTATTTTTTTATTATTATTAATGTTTTGTTTCGATTATTTTTTATTGTGAATATTGACCACAAATGTCTGTTGTACCTCTAGTCTGCTTTGTCTTTGTATGGCACCGCAGTGCTTATATTGTGCTACTTGTCATATTGTGAAGTTGCAAACAATGCCCAGCCCTAGTTACACTTCTAACTCTATTTTATAGAGAACATTGTACAGAACACACAATTTATTTTATGAGTCGCCATAACTCAATAAGCCATCACTTCATAAGAGAATAGTTTGCTTCTCTCTCTAGTCTAGAATTAACAACATTCGGCTGTGAGAGCTTCAACAAAAGACTCAAAGTCACATGGACAGGCTGTAGAAGGTAATGAAAAAAGACTAACCCAAAAATCTGGCACATTTACCGCTTAACACACATGAAATCTGATCCTGTGCTGGGTTTAAAAGTAGCAGACGTGTACACATTAGAGATGGGATCGATCCGATCCTATATCGGTATCGGGTCCGATATAGACATCACGGTTAGCGCCGCAGTTAGCTACACGTTAAAGCCATGTGCTTTGATGACTGATATTTGGACCACAGATGTGAGTCCTGTGTCTCTCCTAAGTATCACTGTATACTGGGTCAACACGGAAACACATTTACTACGGCGCAGGGGGTCACACACCAGCAGCTCAGGTGCAGCCTTCATACAGATATGCTTAGATACAGATATGCTTAGTGACTGGAGGACTAGACACCGTAAACACAACCTTAAACACAATAACAACAATAATAATGATAATATCAAAGTAAAAAAGAACTCTTGTACTGGAATCTGTATTGGGACCGGACCATCACTAGTATACATGTCAGAAATCATGACTTCAATAAAATCTCAAAAAGTGCTCATGCATATTATGCACGAAGGAAAATAACAAACAACAACAACCCAAGTAAACATTTCCCTCATGCAGACGTTACACATTAGCATAAGCTACTACCACTGGGTTTTTTGAGCATGGCCTGGTTAACAGATCACAGTTGGCCAGCTGCAGTCTGCTTATCTCCCAACCCCAATGAGCGCAACTCACGCCTTGGAGACAGTCACTATCAGCTGAGCCTCACCACAATCATAACTCCATATGAGCAGCACACTGGAGTTAAGCCATATCTATTTAACCCAAAAAATTACTTCATTAATTGATGGAAATTCCTAGAACTGGAAGAGCACAACGAGCGCATAGTCAGTTTATCAAGGGGACCGATGTCCACTGCAGTGGATTCTTCTGATGTGAAATGCGACTAGTGAGAAAAACAACAGTTTTAGTAAGCGATGGAGATCAGTGTGCATGTAATGGCCCTCTTCTCTCTCTGTTTCTCCCTCTCTAATAAAAGTCCCCTCCTTTATGAAAGTGGTAATTGACTTCTCAGAGAGCTGGTGGGCGTATTCAGTCCAGACTATACCCACATCTTCATACAGCTCCTCCAAAGCCAAGCTGCATGGGAGAGGAATCTTAATGAGGGATCCTGGTCCCCTAGCAGAAACATGCACACACACACACACACACACACACACACACACACACACTGTGCAGTCACCCTCTGCGCCGCCGCACTTATGGGCCGCTTGTTCTAAACACGCTGATGGAGAAAAGGAGCATGTTTGTGTGCACCCCTGTCTCTACTCTGTCTCCAGAGCCTTGGGGACCCGTCTGCCCCTCTCAGCCGCCGGCGTCTTCAGTGGGCTCGTTCAGCATAAGCACACTTCGTCAGAAGCAGCGTGGAAGTGAGACACGTAAGCCAAGCACCGGGAGAGATGGGCGGCACAAAGCAGCGAAAGAGAAGAGCAGGGAAAGACAAAGGCAGGACCGCCACATGTGGGAAAAAGCTTGGGACTCTATTTGTTAACTTTTTCCTTTCTTTCTTTTCTAAATCAGCAAGTCATTTTAATAACCCCCCTCCCCAATCCCAGCTCTTCAGATAAAAGAAATCACTTAGAGGCTTAAAGACTATTAATATGAAGAGGCACACTTGCTTTCCCTCACACTCCATGGAAATGTCACAGAGCCTGTTACTCCACAGCAGCGTGGCAAAAAGCGAACAAGGAACCTCAGTAGCACCTTTTACTCTGCTTATTAGCAACGGAAGCGGCAGACCAACAGCGGATAACATTAATGAAGTATGGAAAATTAGGAAGTGCTGACATGATCAAACTCCACCTTTGTTTATGTTGTTTCTGCTCACTAAGAACTTTATAAAGAATTATTTATCTTTATCTTGTATGCTTGTGAAAGGTCTAAGGCTGGGAACCGAAATTCAATCCTTTTACAGAACCAACTGAATCACTTCAGTAATACTGAGTGTCAGAGATTTCAATAAGAATGCTGTTTCTAAAATCTGCACTGGTGATTGACATGTTATTAACATCAGTGGTTATAGAAATACAACCGCAAATTGTAGCCCCCCTGCCACACAGTCTAGAATCTGAGACTGCTGGGTACCACACTGTGACTGGAACTTCTGGACTAATTTTTTAAGCCCATTAAAAGTAAAATTAAGAGCAAAAGATATCATTTTCTTTTTGTAAAACTGGATTTTTACTACAGATATAGAAACTATTTTTTTTTTATTTAAAAATGTATATTATAGTTGGTCCATCATGACTTTGATTAGTCAATTAGTTGGGAACTGAAACTTGCACATATAAGTCTGACTTAAAAATACAATAATTCCAAGTTAAAAATACAATAATTCTTCTTCCTATCTAAAAATAATTAAAACACCTACTCTATCTTCTTATTCCTATTTTCTAAAAAAACCTCGTATCTCAGTTTTTGGCATAATTTGAAAATGCCTCTTGCCCTTGACATTGTGTGTACATTTCATGATGAATGGTCCAAAAGAAATGGACCAAAATTACTTGGAAAAAAGTCTGGTTCCATTGACTTACATTAAAAGTAAAGTAGGTTTTTTCCTTCTCCTGTAAAGTTACCATTTTGGAGATACAAGGTTTTCTTCCGATAACAGTGATATATAATCTTTGCAGTCTGCACTCTGTATTTCTGTCACATTGGAGGCATAGAGGTTGGATGCATATGCAAGTTGCTTTTATTACAATATCAAGACTCAAAGTCTAAAAAAACAGAACAGCGAAGGTCCACAAAAGAAACAAACCCATTACATAACAAAACCAGAAACATGACGGGAGAAACCAGGAAACAAACAGAGAAAATGCAAGACAAGGACTAAACCAAACACGGGGGTATAAATACACAAAGGGAAAACAAGCAACACCTGGAAAGAACAAGAGAGCAGAGCTACAGACAGGTGGGGCAGATAACAAGGGGGCAGGACCAAGAAGAAGACACAGAACGAAACAACAACAAAAGCAGATAGCACAAGAAAACAAAAGGCACATTAAGTAAACTAATCAATAACTTGATAACTACTTTTTTATTATCGATGTTATCGATAATATTGATTAGCTGTTGTAGTGCTAACAGATAACCAAGTTTTTTAACAATACCCAGCCTGAGAAAGGTCCCAGTTAATTTAGACTAAAAGTACCTTTTTTCAGTGTAATCTCACCCTAAAGTCTTAGCAAACAGCTTTGACTGAATAATGCCCTGACTTCGTATCAGTTACAAGAAAAATGTTATTGGCTTAGTTTGATTCACACCACAGTATATATGTGCATGCCATGATGCTAGCTAGCAACCAATGTTCAAATAGCTGAAGTAGAGCTGGGCGATATGGCCAAAAACGTTATCACGATAAACAAAACTCATATCGTTCGATATCGATACATATCGCGATAAATGTCAAATCATTATTTCTTTCACGTTTGAAGGCTGATTTTGCTCCTGGGTGGTTAATTGCGGTTTTAAACTATCACTTATGGTCCGATCGTGACAAACACTTGGCAAACAGTGGAACATTTCACTAATCTGTCTTGGGACAGTGGGAGAAAGTTTCTGAGCTGTTTTTATCAGCTGGAAAAGCACAGCTGCAATTTTTGTAATAGTCATGATTTAAGAAAGAAAGCAGATTATTTTAGCTGTCTGGTGTCGAGCGCTCGGCTACCCCGCTACAAACGCTAAACAAGTGGCCAACAACAGCGCTGAACTCTTTAGTTTCTCAACGACGTCAACTCGGTTCGGTAGGTCACTGCTGTCACTCCTACCACATCCATGTCAGAGCAGATCACAGTATTCAGACACCAGCTAGACGGCTGGGTTTCTCTATGCTACCGTAGTAGTTTAAGGGGTGAACCGCAGTATATCTGACGCTCGCTGTGTAAAAGCATTATCTGCAGTGTGAATCTCTCACACCAGTCACAGAGTCCTCCTTTTAGGCATGTTTAAACTGAAAGCGGTGATTTTGTGTCTTGTTTGATCTACTGTATCATCAATTCACTGTGTCGTGCCGGAGCGCCGCTTCAATTAGCCAGCAGCTAAAAACAGCTAGCCTGGAAAGACAGCGCTCTCCCGCTCTCCAACGCCTCACAGCTTCCTCAGTTTACTTTCGAACATGAACCTACTTCTTTCTTTCACTTTCGTTGCTCGAGAATGCACTAATACTAACATATGATGGTTTGGCGCTGTAACACGGCGCTGCAGACGTGATTTAACACCGCTAAAGTTGTTAGGATGTACGGAAAGAGGTGAGTTCACCGTAGGACAGTTACGTCACTGACCTCGTCACTCTGTCACAGGAGAACAGATCGCCGGTCGCTCCACTCAAACAGGGACTGTATAACTCCACGTTTCAGATGTAGCTAAAGTATATTTGGCGACCCTTTTTTTTTTTTACTCGTGGCCTCCTCCCTCTCTAATCAAGTCGAAAAACTCGGAAGTGCGCCCTCTCCTGGCAACAGCAGAGTAGAGTCGCTTTCCTTGCAGTAGAAAACGCCACCAGGGCTTTCGCTAAAACGTGGAAGTGTGAGAACAGTGTATTATAACGAACATTTTTCGAACCTGTCTTATAGCTCTATCGAGGAAAAGTTATATCGCGATACTTATCATTATTGTTTTATCGCCCAGCCCTAAGCTGCAGCTGGTCAGCTTTCTGTTTAGACAATACATTAGATGTTTACCCCTAAAAAACCTTGATTATGAGACAAAAAATACACTCAATGTATCCTAAGAGTGTGACATTTCACACTTATAATGATAAATACCGTTTGAAATAAAAAAAATACATTTTAACTGTAGATATTTTGACCAAAAAAAACACTGTTGTGTGCTTCAGTCTTTCTACCACATAACGACCGCTATAAGTTCTCTGTGTGCTCAGTTTGCAGATACCAGTATTTATACTCTTTCCAGAGCTTCGTCCATACATATGCAAGATACATCTGTACGTCCAAAGAAGAACTGATGTCATAACGCTATGTGTCATGGGTATTTTATGAAAATCTGCAAAATAAAAATTAAAGAAATGGTCAAATCATTTCTCTTCAGCATGGACTAGAGTCAGTGTACTCGATGAGTCTTCCTCTTTTCACACACAAACAGCCCCGTCTGGGCTTTGCTGCGACTGTGTGTGTCCGGGGAGTTCACCAATCTTCCCTCAGATAGAGGAGCTGAAGTGTGACGGCTCGTTAAAGAAGAACAAAGCCCCTCACCTTTCTTTATCACTAATATGCACCTGGAGAGCTGCTGTGCTTTATGATAAACACACACACAGACACACAAACACACACGTCAGAAAATGTGTTTACACCCCTTACCACAACTCACCAAAAGCTCAGCCCTATTGCAAGAGCCACTGTAAACAGCCAAAGTCGATTTGTGTGCACTTCATTGTTGCTTAACAATGCTGTGCAGAAGTCAAGAGATCACACTTCAATCAATTAATTAATTAATTTCCCATCACAAAAGTCATTAGTTACAAATTAATTATTTGGCATCAGGAAAAAAAAAACACCTTGTAGATGTAAAGTCAGAGACGATAGCTCATCTGCTGCTGCACAGTTTGCGTTGGTCATCCTCTAGTCCTTCATCAGTGGTCACAGGAAGCTGCCCACAGGACGCTGTTGACTGGATATTTTTGGTTGGTGGACTATTCTCAGTCCAGCAGTGACACTGAGGTTTAAAAACTCCAGCAGCACTGCTGTGTCTGATCCACTCAGACCAGCGCAACAAACACTAACACACCACCACCACATCAGTGTTACTGCAATGCTGAGAATGACCCACCACCCAAATAGTACCTGCTCTGTGAGGGTCCATGGGGGTCCTGACCACTGAAGAACAGGGTAAAAGGGGGCTAACAAAGTATCAGAGAAACAGATGGACTACAGTCTGTAACTGTAGAACTACAAAGTGCACCTATATAGTAAGTGGAGCTGATAAAATGGACAATGAGCGTAGAAACAAGGATCATAGTGGTCATAATGATATGCCTGATCGGTGTATATATAACAGGAAATCACACAGAAGCCTCAACAACTAAAAAAATAAATATTTCAAAATCAGTGTTTAGTGTGTTTACCATTTGCTTTTATCACAGCTTCCATTTTTTTCGGGAGACTTGGTTTCGGTTTTTCAAAGAAATCTGCAAGGATATTTTTCCACACCTCCAAAGTCTCCTCAGAAATCTCTTGTGCGAAATGAATAACTTGGACTTAGTGACTGCGTTAACTGGAAATTAATTCATTGAAGTGTGATTTCTTCAGTTAAATAAATAAAGGATGGCCTGTGACTTTTGCACAGTACTGTATGTCTCATGCGGTGTTTTCTGCACAGTAATAAGCAGATGGAGATGGACCAACAGCGAATTTCTACAAACTATTTACTTTCCTCCTGGGAGAATCAAATCCAGACTGATCTCAACTCCAAAGCAGCAGGGAAACATATCACTGTTGTCGGAAGAAAACCTGGTATCTCTGTTTCTGTTGTTTTTCAGTTTTTGACATCATTTGAAAATTCCTGTTGGCCTTTACACTGTATGTAAATTTCATGATGAATGGACCAAAAGAAACGGCCCAAAATTACTTGGAAAAAATTCTGGTTCCATTCACTTACATTAAAAGTAAAGTAGGTTTTTTTCCTTTACCTGTAAAGTTACCATTTTGGAGGTTTTCTTCCGACAGCAGCGACTTGTTTCATTCAAATGATAAACTGAAATGCACTCTTTCACGGTAGCAAATCAGATGTACAGTCTCACGGGCTCTCGGTGAAAGGTCAGTAGCCTGGATGAGTAAATGTCATGAGAGAATGGGATGACAGAGTGGTCTAAAGTTAGCTGCCTGTGCAGTATAAACGTGCGTGTGTATCCTGACCCCAGACCGAAGCAGCCACTGCCACACCTCCATAAAGCACTCCAAAGATCCTGTTATGTCCCTTCACTCGAAACTAATACCACTCCTTCCCACCTCATCTGCACTCCCCCCTTCACTCGCTCTCTCTCCCCGATTTGATAACAAATATTCCCTCACCTAAATTAGAAATGTGAAGTAATTATACCACCAGCCCTCCTACGGGTTATTCATAGGAGTCAGCCGTTGTAAGGGAGCTTTCGTTATATAAATAGGTTACTTCAGAGGGTGACTTTAATTATGTTGGTTTCAAACAGAACATGAGTGCACGATTCCAGTGGGATTCGGCATCACCGGCTCTTTGTTAACTGAGCACAAATGTATGCCAGTGAGGAGCATCAGCGCAGACTCTACGCTCAATTTATTCAGCCGCCGGTGAATAATTCCACTAATAATAAAGATCGCAAGAAACACAAGGATCTCCTTTCAAGAGCAAAAGGAAGAAAAAAGAGGAAGTGTGCATGGTTTTCAAGGACACGTTTTTAAACAATCATGTTGGTTTATACAGATTGGTTGTTGGGTGAAGATATTTTGTGTAATTATGTGATGCAATGCATTGCGTCATGTATATATGTATGGGTTGATAAGTGGCTTTAGGGCAAGCTGACATTGGCAAGTTTGGGTCAATTAAAACAAACCCTGGTGCGATTGCTCTGTTAGTGTGGTTCAACAGAACAAGTGAGAACACTGCCATTTTAACTCTGTTGTGCTGCAAATAACCTCCTCTTTCTCAGGTGTTCTTGGTCTGCTTCCAACTAACTTTGGTGTGGTTTGTTTGAAATATGAACACAAAACGGACCAATGATGTGCAAACGGATTGAACACAGAATGAACCAGCTGTTCGTCTCGACCGAAGCAGACAATTTTCGATATTTTGTATTGCTGGGCTGCAGGAGTCAGTTTCCTAGTCCACCAGCTAAATAGGGAGCAGGGAGCCGTTTGAGATTCAGCCCCAGCGTGTGAAAATTGGCGTCGTCAGAATGGCAGACTGGGTCAAAGGTAATTTGGTGACCAAAAAGTACTTTTAAACTGAAAGTTTTTGCATTAAACAGTGCTGTGTTACAGATGTTCACTGTTATACAAGTAAAGTTTTTAAAAATCATGAAATGTCTGCAATATACAGCAATGGGCAGCCGAACGTTCTTCTCTTCATTCAGCGGTCAATGGATGCTGAGCAACGATACCGTACTCTAATGGAACTACATTTCTTGGCGGAATACTTATTTATGTCCATTATTATTAATAATACCTTAAATAATTGTCTAAAACATTGTGCATTTTAATATATTTTGTGTTGGCTGCCGTTTTATAAAAGCAATAAGCCCCTTGAGGCAGTGGGTTACTACAATTTTTTCACTGGGAAGGGAGTTTTCGCGAGAACACCCTTCCCCGTGATAAAATCGCAGTAACCCAGTAAATGTTTTATAAAAGCAGCAAAACACTTGCTTATTTCTTTCTCACAGGACATACATAAAAGCCACAAGCTCGGTTAAGCCAGAGTACAGCATGGTTCAGAAAGACAGTGGATATTATCCCAGCTACTGTTGCCAAATGTATGTCCTAAAACTGCCCAACCATTTGTGATTTTTTCTCTCCGTATGACTTCTGTTTACAACTTTGATGGTTTGATGTCACATATGTCATTGTGAATGCTTTGTTCTGGACCAACAGACCCAAACTACAACTACAAACGCATCCTTTAAAAAGTACTAGCAGGCCTCTGTCACTACATTCTAACAAAAATCCTCTTACAGAACTTGGCCATCCAGCAAATGAGACGTCCACCTGAAGCAGCCAGGCCTTGAAGTACCACATTAGTCTCTAAGACACATTCTCACTACACACAACATTTTCTAAGAGGAGGAATTCACACTAATTCAAAGCATATTTGATGCTAATTCATGTATAAACGTATGCTATGTTAGCTTGCCGCTGTATAGCACACCTCACATACAAAAATGTTTACAAAATTTGGTTCAGCAGAAGAAGAAACAAACTACTCATCCATAAAGTTTTAGGACCACGAATGCACAGCCTTTGAGATGCTTTCAGCAATAAAACAGCGATGTACGCTCGTATGTATGTATGTATATCTTGGTCTCTGTTGAGCACCAGCACTGGGGCAAACCTGCATCCCCATGCTAATATTTCACAATCATACAAAAACATAATCCATCTGTTTGACAGTGGGGAAATTTATAGCTGCCTCATTGATTGGTTTTGCCGGACACAATGGCGGTAAATTGCAGGCCGTCTGGTAAATGCAGCCAGTCAGAAGTATACAAGTAATTCTTTCACGGCTGCTGATTGAAACATAATTCCAATATGCACCCCTCGCCTCACCCTTCCTTAAAACCTTGAAAATGACAACATTCCCAAAAGTCCACTGTTTTAATTTGGGAAAAATATTAATTAGGGGTCAGATTTGTGGACATTTTATGTGATCTTTCAAAATAATTAAAATGTCAGAGAAAATAAATATGCACACAGGGTTCTGAGAGGCTAAAATTTCAATCCATCTTACTCAAGTGCTGTGGGAAGAAAATGACACTGGTGTAAAAGATTTCCCTAAGATTCCATCTGCTTATCAGCAATACTTAACCACAGTTATTCTTTTACGCTTATAAAAATAAAACAGTGCTAAGATTTGATAAGCAATTAATATGAAAAAAAAAAACAAACGTACAAATTAACCTACAAACTTTCACACATTTTTGAAACACTAAAATACATTTTAAAGAGCATAACAACCATTATGGCATTGAGCTCCAGTCCCAGCACTTGCGAGAAAAGGATAGTTTCTGAAATGACAGTTTCAAGTAAAGAGTTGCACAATAACATGCTGTAAAGAGCAGAACGTAATCAGAGCCAATACAACTGCGAGACGCACCTCTAATCTCAGGCAAACCCAGCATGAGACATGGCTGCATATATATCCATTGCGTCACTTTGGGTTGACAAGTTCTGGGGACAAGGACAGGAAAAATACATGCAAAATCAATGAACAAAACAGGTTCGCAACTAGACTCACAGTACTTACAGTACAATCACTATAATATTTCGACTCCATGTCTAAGAGACTACACTATATTTTTAATCCGCAGCCCAGCAGTCTAGAACTGCAGTAGAAAGCCTTTCACTGCTGATGATGCTTCTTAGATATCACTGCAAGAATTAAGTGATATATGATAATAAACACAGCCATCAGCGGTGTATTGAATTTGATTATAATGTTTAGTATATGCCGCGACCCAGAAGGATAAGCGATTTAGATGATGTATGTATGTTTAGTATATATAATGTTTAATATTTCCACTTGATTCATGTATTTTTTTGCACTTCAGCAATATAATAAGAAGGTGCAAAGTTTGCAGAGTCCAACCAATCATTAAATCGTGTATGACTTCGGGTATTTCCGCAATAACTACTAAAACGCGAAAAATGCCGAAGTACTGTACGGAATACAGCGCTTCAAACGCCCAGATTAAAAATAACAACTTACGTTTTTACCGGTAACTTTATTATGGTAACTTTACCTTACTGCGCGAGGAGAGCTGCCTTAGGTTAGCTAGGTTAGCTAGGTTAGCTAGCCTGATCAAATTCAGAGGGAATTCGCTCAAAACGCTCATGTTGAATCAACACTCAGTGTCCGTATCAAACGTGTGCTGGTGTGAATTATATAGATGGGATACAGACAGACTATTACCTCAAATAATAACAGCGAGAACACCTGAAATACGTTATTTGTCTCACCTGTAAGTTAGCTAGCTGGCGCTCCTCACAGCAACACAAGCGACCGTTGGATTTGCTCTCGCGCTCTTCCGTTAAATTTTAAAATTTAAACGGGCGCCTGTGGCTCGCGCGGAGTGCAGCAGGAGGAGCCGGATAAAGGCTTCATTTAGCCACACTAACACGTCTCTTTAGTTCACTGCAGCTTCCTGTGCTGCAGATGGAGAAACGCTTCCACAGCACCGTCCGGAGGCCTATTTTATTATTATTGCTTATAATCTACTAGTGTTTTTATTCTTTTATGTATGTCGTTTCCATATGACAGACTATACAAAAGCTTTTAGAAAGTGCTGGGGATCAACCCAGGCATTAAAAATAGCACTGTAATATTGTTTCAGGCTGGTTGTCTTGAAATTTTAAGTTTACTTAACTGCAATCAATAAGTTAATAGAATATAAAACACAGATTATTGTTCTGTTAACGAACTATTATAAGTCCCATGAACTCAAAATGTTAATCAGAATTCTTACTTTTTAAAGTTAAAACACTGAATCAATTTACAGTGTGGACTAGGGTTGTAACCATCCCAGAATTTTGATTTTGTTACCAAACAATATTACGGCTGTAAGTTAAAATCACTCACTGAACACTAAATGTTTATTAGAACACAGAAAAATATCAATTTTTTACAGCTTAATAATGTTTTATTTTTATTTTTTTTATTAATCTCTTTTTTTATGAAACTCTTCAAATGGAGGTAAAATACAATGCCAACCAACTTTGGGCAACTCCATCCTGGGTTTTAAAAATAGTACAAACTCAGTCATTTCATAAAGTGTTGAGGAAAAAAAGACATACCTAACTAAATAAATAAATAAATATGGAGTCATGTTTGCAGTGTACATTCTGTCTACGCTGTACTGAATCAGTATGACTTACCGTTAAATATACAAGGAAATCAAGGTTTTCTCCAGTCTGAGTTATCATATCAACGCTGTACACTCTGCGTTTATCGCTCCGCACTGCATTTGTAAAGTTTGCCTCTTTCTGCAAAAGGCCTTTTGGGGTTGGGCTTTAATCATTAAATGCAAACTGCATTTTGTACTACAAGTAACGCGGGGCAGACATGTACATACTCGGGTCAAACGGTGCAACACAGATGTGAATGATTGCACTAAAATATTAATGGGATATGCAAAGCAGCCAGGGAAATCACAGCACTGTTTAGCTGAGAGCGGCAGGCCAAGGAGGTGAACTGATAAATGAACAACTGAACCAGCTCCAGTGATTGGCTCACGCGTCTGCCTCTCATCTGTTTGTACGCAATACATGTATTTATGACCAGAACTGAAAGTGTGATGGGTGAACGTGCTGTAGGGGGTTAAGCTGAAGGGTAATCATCATGAGCATTCACATGTTGCCTACTGGTGAGTGTTGAGACACAGGGAGAGGGAGAGAGAGAGAGAGAGAGAGAGTGCTGAGTTCTGACCTTGTTAACTAATGTCCAGCAAGGATCCAGTTACCACTGCTGCCGTTCTCAGCTCTTTCAAAACAGAGAGGAGGGGGAACTTCCCCTCCGCTGTAGAACCTCATCTCTGCTCCTTCATCAGTCACTTCAAACAGTGTCACTAATTGACATAGGCTCTCCAATAGATTGCCAATAAATTATTTTTTAATTTGTTTTAGGCAAAAGAATCTGAATAAAATCCTTTGTGCAGTTGAACCCATATTGGACCTATTTGACTTAACTACAAGTAAATTTACTATTTCTAAAGAAATAAGAACATTCAAATGCAATTATGCATATGGTTACACGGTTACCAATATATTCTCAGCATTTGTCATAAAATATGCTGTGACACAATTGATATTTAGAGGTGTTTGTCCATGTTAGACATATTTTCTGCATTTATATACAACCTCATTTCCAAACAAGTTGGGATGCTGTGCAAAATGTAAATAAAAATAGTGCAGTGTGATGTGCAAATCATTTAAACCCTATATCTAATTACAAATAATACAAAGACAGCATATCAAATGTTGAAAATGAGAAATTTTATTGTTATTTTTAAAATATGTGCCCATTTTGAATTTGATGCCAACAACACATTCCAAAAAAGTTGGGACGGGGGCCTGTTCACCACTGTGTTTCATCACCTCTTCTTTTAACAGCACTCTCTAAGCGTTTGGGAACTGAGGAGACGCTGCTGTAGTTTTGAAAGTGAAATGTTTTCCTGTTCTTGTTTGATACAGGATTTCAGCTGCTCATCAGTTCAGAGTCTCCTTTGTTGTATTTTTCTTTTCATAATGCACCAAATGTTTTCACTGCTGACAGGTCTGGACTGCAGGCTGGTCAGTTTAGCACCTTTAATATGGATCAATGCTGCTGTAATACATGCAGAATGTGATTGTCTTGCTGAAATAACCAAGGCCTTCCCTGAAAAAGACGTCGTCTGGATGGTAGCAAAACTGTATCGTTCAGCATTAATGGTGCCTTCACAGATGAGCACGTCACCCATGCCATGTGCACTAATGCCCCCCTACACCATCATGAATACTGGCTTTTGGACTGAGCACTGATAACAAGCTGAGTGGTCTTTAGCCCGGAGGACACAGTGTCCATAATTTCCAAAAGGAATTTCAAATGTTGATTCATCAGACCACAGTACACTTTTCCACTTTGCCTAAGTGCATCTTAAATGAGCTCAGGCCCAGAGAAGGTGGCAGCATTTCTGGATCCTGTTTATATTTGGTTGCTTCTTTGCTTGGTATTCTTTTAACTTGCATTTGTGGATGCAGCGATGAACTGTTTTCACACACAGTGGTTTTAAGAAGTCTGAGCCCATGCAGTGATTTCCACTGTAGAATCAAGAGTGGTGAACCTCTCCCCATCTTTACTTCTGAAAGACTTCTTATAGCCACTCATGTTACTGACCTGTTGTGAATTAACCTAATAAGTTGTGAGATGTTCCACCAGGTGCTTTTTAGCATTACACAACTTTACCAGTCTTTTGTTGCCCCCGTCCCAACTTTTTTGAAACGTGTTGTTGACATCAAATTCAAAATTGATATATATTTTTCAAAAACAATAACATTTCTTAGTTTCAAAATTTTATATGTTGTCTTTGTACTATTTCCAATTAAATATAGGATTTACCATCACTGCATTTTGTTTTTATTTACATTTTTTGAGTTGTACTCATAGGCCTATGGAGTGAGTCAGTGTAGGCTAACGCACAGAACTCTGTACTCTGTTGAACTCTGAGCCAGAGACAGGCACAGGGTCTTAATGGCACTTTTCATCTCCAGGCACATGACTTGAGTTGGGCCTATCTGCCGTTGCCAGGAGCAACATTTGGTCCACTTTAGCGTGCCCTGTGCTTCCCGCCTTCTCTCCATTTCAGATAAAGCCACTTGGCGAGATTTTCCCTCCGAGATAGCATGCCAAGAACTGCAACCTTGCCTTGCGTGGAGTGCAGGATTGGCCAACAATAAGCAGATAGAGATATGACCAAAAATATTTATATAAACACACGTGTACGTCATGACTCAGTCCCCACTGGAAAAATACACTTCCAGTGGAGCTGGAGTTTGAAGTGAAAGTGTGATATATCAAAAGAGTAAATAGCACAGAAATGTTACAGTTGAAAGCAAATAGCTGGTGTCCAAAGGAAAAGGGATGATAAGCAATGCAGGGACAGATGTTGCTTTGCTCTGATAGAGTTAAATAGTCTGATTATTATCATACTAGGGTAAAATGGGAATTCCACCAAATTTTACATTATACATAATTCAATCTCTCAGATGTTAACAATCCTTCAGAGCAGTCTGATGTGAAATAGTACACCGTAGAGAATTTTCTTTTTAGTGGTGGTGATGAGCATCAGGGGTTTTGGTGTCTACAACACAAAAATAACCATATTATTTACATTCTAAATTGATAAGTAAACCTACAAAAGGTCTTCTGAGTTTTTGTATGTAATGTTGATGGTAAAATAGTGGGATATCCAAAACAAATACGTTTTATTTGGGTACTATTTTGTCTTACAACATTTAGACAGGGGTCATCAAATAGATTGACCTAGGGCCAAATTCTCACAGAGCAAATACTTTTTGGTCCAGACCCCTACTTATATAGCCAAACACCCCAGTCAGTTAAACAGCTGGTGTTAATAAAGAACACAGTGGCTATTGAGGATGGCTTGTATGCACCATACGGCCAAAAGTACATGGAGATCTGATCACACTTAAATGAGCTTGGTTTTGGGGTGTGTCTGTGGGAATTTGTGCCCATTCAGTCAAAAAATTATTTGCCAGGTCAGGCACTGCAGGCCACTGGAGTTCCTCCACATTAAACTCATCAAATCATGTGTTTATGGACCTTGCTTTGTTCACAGAAGCACAATTAGGCTGGAACAGGAAAGGGCCTTACCCAAACCGTTACCACAAAGTGAAATGCATATAATTGTCTAAAACGTCTTTGTATGCTGTAGCATTTACATTACTCTTCAATAGAACTAAGGGGCCGAGCCCAAACCCTAAAAAACAGCCTTAGGCCATTATTCCTCCTCCACCAAACTTTACTGTCAGCCCTATGCATGCTCTCCCTGCATCTGCCAAACCCAGATTCGTCCACCAGACTGCCAGATAGTGAAGCGTGATTCATCACTCCAGAGAACACATTTACACTCCTCCAGAGTCCAGTGGCGGCGTGCTTTTCACAATTCCAGCAGACGCTTCGCTTTGTGCATAGCGATATTAGGCCTGTGCTCATCTGCTCAGCCATGGAAACCCATTTTGTAGTTCCCAATGTACAACTACTGTCCTATGTGCTTTTTTGTTAGCTTCTTACAGGCCATGACGAAAGTCAGAAAACCTATCTACATTTTCGATGTACCTGACTTCATCATCTTACTTCAAAGTGTGTTCATGTGGTGCCTCGTGGCTGGACACCCATTTTTCCTCAGTAAAAGTGAGACCACTTGAAAGCGCTATTAGTATTAGCTCAACAGAATTTCCCTGGGACCTCAGCACCTTGCCTCCAACTTCGCTCCTGCACTCCCACACGAAATCAGGTTCCCATGCAGCCGTGGTTCGATGTAGGCCAGCAAAATCATTGTTACGACAGTGGGGGTAAAATTACACCCCAGCGTTGGTAGAGGAGGCTTTTTCTTCCGTCTGTGCGAAGATGCTGCGTTAAGTGCGAGAGCCTGAGGAAAGATGAAGCACGGCGTCGTTCTTCTCCTTAAGTAGCTCTCTGGGGACCTTGGCTGTCTCTAAGGAGCCGGCAGGTACTTGGGCCCGCTGTCTTCACCACTACTACAAACGTGCCTGAAATCTTCACATCTCACATGATAACACGCCGGTTCCAACTAAACGCAGACGCTCTCCCTCTCAAGGAAAGATAAATATGTAGCCCCGGAATCACAAATATGAAACCCTATGGGGACCGCTTCCTAAAAATAGCAAATCTATCGCACACCACAGTGGCTGCCACAATACATTATAAACCATTTAAATTGGCAAACAACTGAAAGTACTAGTAAGGCTTCATAACTAAATGCATATGGCCAAGTGTAAGAAGATGCTTATTTAAAAAAACAAAAGGTGCAATCTGAATTAAACTGTTGTGCTCACACCAGAATTAAGCCACAGCGTGACAGAAACAGCGGCAATCGTGTTAGTGTCAAACTAACGCCGCTTTTTCCCTGATGTTCCATCAATACCTCACTCAGGTGTAGTGGGCTGAGAAGAAGTGAGGAAAGAATGGGAGGGAGGGAAGGAGGGAAAGGGGGGGCTAACAAGACTTGCTGCCTTGAGCCACCGCCGTCTCTGACTGACACTCTCTTAAGTGAGTAAAGATTTGTTCTGCTAGGAGCGGCAGTTTAGAGCACAGGGGAGAATCATAATGCGTGAGAAGGAGAGAGAGAGAGAGAGAGAGAGAGAGAGGGACTGAAAACAATAGCAAAACTCAGACGTCATACAAAATATGAAAAAGCATTATGACACAATATCATAATCTACAAAAAAATTCCTTTATGTTTGACATGCCATCTCTTTCACTGATTTAGTTTGGCGTGTAGTGTGTAACTCTTTGCCAGAGACTTCTATGACAAATCAACTCTCTGGAAGCTGCTCATTTAAAACGTTTCAGTGTTTAAAACAAGAAAACTGAAGAACGACGGGAAAAAAGCACAAGGAAAGAGTCATTATGCAGGCTAAACAGTGCACAAAGTCAGCTAACATATTCAGAACAGTCGCAATCAGTAAGCCCTCTGACACAATATGTAATCTTGAGGGAAAATCAATGACGTGTCCAAAACTATAATTGCTACTCCCAAACTGCTTCAGTAGCAATATGCTTCCGAAGGAACCTCCAACGCAGCAAAAAAATGCCCCTCCACTGTTCGCTGGATTACAGAGCCTTTTAATGACCTGATCCTCAACAGAAAATTACAGGCAAGAGACGATACCCTTTAACCTCCCAGGATCCTATGAAACTGAGAATAATAAGAAAATTATGCCTGGCTAATATGCATTTCTGAATCAAACACATATTATGATATAAAACCTATAAATAATTTATAGAGCCTGGTAATGACAGCTGAATAGTAACTACACAGAATGCATAGTAACAAGTAGCCGACTGGATGTCAGTCTATTATGACATCCTCAAAATTTCATTCCTAAATTGTTTATTTCCGCAAAAATAACTGCACTTTTAAAGGCTTTTTCTTTAAGATTATTCATCGCCAGTTTCACCCACTACTGAGGGTCTCCCACATCACACAGTTCTACCAAGCTGGAATGGTGAAGGCTGCATCCGTCCTTCATCCGAGTCACATGAAACCAGCCACCACATCTTTTTGAACTGCCACTAACGCAACATCATCGGTCAGCTCAACACGTTTGGAAGAGAACACTAACTGCCAATTCTGTTACGTTAGCTAACAGACCCCCAGGCTAGTATCGCACTGAAGGGGGAAAGGGAGGACCATCCTACCCACCCAGAGAGAGTGAAGCCAATTATGCTCTCTTGTAGTTCCGGCCACGAATGGCTGTGTTATCACAGGGGATTGAACTCTCAACCTTCCGACAACAGGAGACTGAACTCACAGTCTCCTGATGTGAGCTCCCAACAATGTTTAGATGGTTGTGCCTTGGATCCTCTAAAACCTCTAAAAGCCTTTCTGAAATGTGCCACTGCTGTTTTGCAGGTGCATTCTGTCCTGTCCAGCTTATTTGCAAACCTCAGAAAAAATGAAATGCAGTGACATTTATTGGCCCTCATTCATCAAAACAAACTTGACCGCCTTTAATGATGTACCAACTTCTCTGCATCTGATTCATGAAATTTTTGTTTGGCGTGGAAACAAGTGGAGATTTGTAATGATGAATCAGCTTCAGTGCATGAAATCAAGTGCCAGCCTACCAGTGCCTGATTTACATATATTTTACATGAAACATGACCTAATTCATGTCATTCATGCAGATGTTTTGGTGGAGATACAACAAAACTACAGCATTCAGTGGCTCATCTATGTTTGCAGGTGGAGTTCTGAGGTCAAGCACTGCACCAAACTTCGTAGTGATTTAAATGACAACGACTGGAAAAAATAAGATGAAAATAAACAAAACTTTGTTCTTGTTTGTCTTAGTTTTTTTTAAGATGGTAGAACAATGTGATTGTGTAGTGTGATTATTTTTTACAATTATATTTCATAAGTATAACTGTTTTTTTCTACTTTTATTTTTATTATTGGTATTGTAGATGACATTGATAGTAGTTTGGGTTAATTAACCACAAATCAAGCATTTTTAGAAGCTGTTAAACTATTACCCTCAAATTTACACACACACTTCCACCAGACGCGAGTTAGATTGTACAGATACGCTGAAGATTGACGAATAACAAAACAGTCCGTGAAATTTGTGCATGCTCATTTTATGATTGAATTTGACAGCATGCAGCTTCTATGAAAAAGGGTCATTATATATTGTGAAAAGGTCTTCACCTGTGTCATATGTTGACCATATAAGCCACTCTTAGTGAACAGTACTATTGTAAAATGCTATGTTGACTGCCAGGTGAAGAAAAACAACTGATTCACAACCAGAATAATGTTTTCATAATCAGAGACGGGACAATCACACACTGTGGTAAATCCTCAGATAAGCATGCTGATTTGCACGTATACAAATCTAAATTACATCATCAGCTGAGGTACAGATGCAGGAATAAATATGAAGCAATGTGAAGATGCCTCCAGGCTATTGCTACCTGAATAAGATGTGTCCTATATTTCTGTCCTTATGCATAGACATGGTTTATGGGACGTAGCCCACATTGTGAAATTCAATCATTAGGACAGTCACAGTGCCTTGACTTCATATAAGAGCCCCCAGCCGGTTCTGACTTTACAATCATTATGATACACTACTGCCCTAACGCATGGCAAGAAATGGAGAGAAAAAAAAATTGACACTCGAAAAAATGTTTTAATGGGCCACCCTCCTCCAAAGCAACAGCCGCCTTTTGCAAAGACTAACCCTCCGCAATTAGTCTAATTAATGTGAAACAATGGAGCGCACGGCCACTTATCAAATTGATTGTTCTCCCTATAGAAGGGGGAGCGCGGCAGGCCCGGCCTTGTAAAGGGCGACTAATTTCGGGAGATGATTGGAGTTGTCACGTTGCTGTGGGCCAATTACCTCCTGACTCCGGTCATGGGCGGCGGAAGAGATAATTAGCATGCGTTTAAGAGGGCCGCGCGCAAGCCCTATTCTAATTAGCCGCACATCGTCATAATACGGCCAGTCGAGGTGGAGAGAGTTCACGCAGTGGAGGAACTTTGGTTTGGTGGTCAGGTGACCATACATACAGCGCAACCCCCACATACTCCCCTCCCCCAACCTCATAATGATTGGGATTTTTTCCCCTCTTTTTTCTCATTGGACGGGGAAAAAAGCTCTCGCTGAGTCCCCTAAGCTCATCTCCAGCAGCTTAAGGGAGCCACTTTTCTCAGAGTCCTATAAACTGTCTCCCTCTCTTCTGTAGCTGCCGCAAATCCATCATTAATCCTTTCAATTAATTTATTCTAGCGGGCTTCTCTCAAGGTTTAGCCCCCGTGATTTAATATAGCACAATGTTGCCGCACCGGCACTGAAATTAGAAACTGCAGCCTCTGCAGCACGAGGTGAAGCGCCCTTCTGCTTTGTTCTGGACCCCCCACCTTAAAAAAAACACGCAGGAAGTGGCGGGTGAGAGGTGTGGCCTTTTCGTGGAAAGTGGAGTGTCTAGTTCAGGCTACTGAACCTGAAAAGAGGATTCTCCGGTGGGTCTACATCCGCGACATTCTCTTAATGACCGTTTTACATTTTTAATTAATTCCATTTGACACCATTGAGAATTTTCATACGTGGTAATTGCAGGAGAAAAGGGCTCGGGGGTGTAGAGTGTGTGCTAATGTATCTCTGCTCAGCTCAGGCTGCTCCTCCACCGTTCTGCAAAAGGATGGTTCGGTTGGAGTCTGAGAGTCAGAGTAGGCCCTGAATAACTAACGATAGCTTTGCTTGAAGTTAGTGGTTCAGTGCAAAGACAAAGGAAGCCACAGTCAGACCCCTATCTGCCAGTCTCTGTTAGCACTGACCGGACCACCTCTTACCTAACTATGACAGTAGTTCCTTTTTGAAGCATATGTTCTGTCTATCAAACCAGTAAATAGACCATGACCATGTAACAACACTGGAAATGGAAATCTATCCCAGACCTTACTTTGTAAGCAAGCAGCAATTTGTCCTTCTGGCAATTTCATTGTGCGTTTTATATGCAAGGAGGGAAAGCGTGGCAGGGAATCTGCATCTTGCAGCTGAACTTGTTTCCGTCGTATTGTAAATGAAGGCAATTATTCAGTTAAACTAATTACTATTCCAATTAACACAGCCTAAACGACGTTCTGACCTCATTATCATATCTTTAGCAACATGCACAGCAGTGTCAGAGAGAGGAGAGAGGAGACGCACACGCTTGTGTCCGCTTTATGATGTGACATAGCATAACCTACACTAATTAACATCAGCAGCTAAACTAGTGCTAGCAATGATTTCATGCGACATATCAAGCCAGCTTTTATGTAACTGTCTGCAGTGGCTGTAATGACTGCTTATAGAATTTTCTCATATTTTTGATGAACGATAATCTACTTTTTAGGAGTAGAGACCTTGCATCTGGGGTGTTCTACCATGCGTTGAACATAGCAAAGGCAAAAAGTAAGAGTAACAGGCAAATAAAAGATTCAAGGTTTTTTTGTTAAAATTAAAATGAGTATCATTGCCGAGTAAGAAATAAAAACCACTAAAATATGGTGACCATGGGTCACCCTGTGGAGCCTGAAACAATCATTCAAGAGTCGTAGATGTCAGGTCGGGAGGTTTTTCAGACCTTGTCATATGTCTTAACGTATTAGCGCCACATGCACAAGCTCAAAAAGAAGGTCCGGCTCAATGTTTAGCTCTCAAATGCAAAATCAATACTATACTGATGAAGACGTGATGACAATAGTAGATAATTCACTTAGATCCTTCATGTCCTTCATCAAGTGACTGAGTTCTCTTTGAATACTCTTTCAACACACTTGCAATCATCAGGGATAGAGTCTGAAGCACAACTGAAAAATGTTCAAAAAGTTGTGTGCCATTACACATTTCCACCAGAGAGGTCTCCAAATCCCCAAATCTTACATAGCGTAGCTTTAAATATAAGCATGACTACTAATAAGAAAAACAGGTAACAAATCAAATTCTAATATAACTAGTCTTTTCTCTAGGCCTAAAACAGAGTAAAGTAGGTGTCTGTCTAGTAAGGCTGCACAATATATCATCTTAATTGAGCTCTTGCAATGGAGAACAGTATATATGACAAATTCTGTAAAAATCATATAAGCATGGTAAGGCATTGTTTGATGCCATGTATTCAAAATGCAAAAAGGAGCATAATTTGGCTTTTTAATGTAAAATCCAAAAAAGGGTGGAATGGTTAACATATAATTTTTCATTGGAGGCTCAACTGATTTCGTGATATTGGCCTTTGCAATGCTGATGTGGCAGAAAGCTGCATGAACCTTCTCACTAATTACTAAATGTTTTATTGAATGCTATGAGCAACATTGGACCATCTGTGGATGTTTGGATGAGTCCAGGCATTTACCTGATCTAAGAAACGCAAATCATTTTGGTCAAAAATAATGCTTAACCCTATTTCACCATCTAAGTGGCTATACATTCTGAGATATTGGCTTTATGGCAGCATGTGGAATTGGAGCTTTCTGTATGCTATTGTGTTATCTATCACGATATAAAAGATGGACGGTGTTGCCTTTATTGTTGCTGAGTGAATGTGCACACATGCTCAGAACAGAATTCGGATCACTAAGGCCTTATTATTGATTTGTATAAAGTAATAATAAAAAGCAAGTGAAGTGTGATGTATATATTTAAGAATATGTTGGCTTGCTCAATATGGTAACTTGTGACACAAAGAAAAAATAATCTACAAACTGTCATCTTTATTTGGCTTGAATCTTTATATATCAGAATGAATGCAACAGCTTTAAGACATTACATCGTTATGGTACAGTACTGTGTAGAAGTCCAAAAAACACCATCCTTTAATTTATAAAGCCATATAAAGGCCAAGTTCTCAGAGTTCTGTCCCCTCCCTGAATCGGCCTCCTCTCATACTACAACAATATGTTGAAAGCATGGTCTGAACTCGCAAACTTGTACATTTGACAGGAAATTAATGAATGAACAGAGGTGTCTGAGCTTTGTTTTCAATATATTGTGCGTCATATTGTAATCATGATTTGTGACAACAGAATTGTGTTCATATTGTTCAGCCCTGCTATCTAGGAAATCTTTTGTTCTGTACTGGACTGAGCTTGGAGAGCAGTTAGCGATGGAGCAGTGGAGAGATGCAGGGTGACAGGAGAGGCAGGAGAGTGGTCCGCACGGAAGGGCTGCGTAACGAGGCGCCGGGCGCGGAAAGCCCAGGGGAGCCCCCGTTCTCCGAACCCTCCAGATTAGATGCCGCCACTCAAGCAGGACAGCAGGGAGAGGGAGGTCCCCCAAAACACGTCAGGCGTCATGTCAGTCCTGCTCCGCCTGTCTCTCTCCCTCTCTCTCTCCTTCTTTCTCGCTAGCATGTCCCTTACATCTAAACATCTCTTTATGTCAGAACAAATTGGCCAAGCCTCAGATCCCCCTCTGGCTGCTGAAAAGTCAACAGAGAATTAATATATTGGGGGTTGGAGGGTGGAGAGGAGACAGGAGTGGAGATGAAAGAGCAAGACAGGGGAAGAAGGAAGAAAAGGGAAAAAGGAAAAGGGAGGAGAAGGAATTTGCTAGTCGCTTGTACAACTTTATAACAGGGACGGCTGCAGAGATGAAGAAGGAGCACAGGATCTGTTTGCATGTACAGCACAGAATCTCTTTAACTCTCTCTGCTGTAGTTTTCTCCTACTGATTCTATTAGAGTTCTAGTGGAGCTAAAGGAAAAGACCTGTGCTGTGGAAACAAACAAAGCAACGTAGAAGACTAACCGTGTATAACATCATCTGAAAACCCAGGGGTGGGGCCACAGGGGCCCTGGGCCAAGTAAAACGTGACCCCTTAAAGGGCAATTCCACCGTGTTTTTTTTAATGTCCGCATGATAAGATTGTTTAGATGTAAACAAAGTCTTTCAGAGTGGTTTGATGTAAAAGGCTCTTTTCTAGAGAAATTAATCAATCAGTATTGTTGACAGAGGTGGTGATAGGAACCAGACATCCAAAAAGTTGCCTCTAAAAGCTCCTTCACAGAAAGCTATTACATGGAGTGGTTTTAATTGTGCTTCCTGAGGTCTGAGACATTGTTTTACATTAGTTTTAAAATAAGAGTTTGGTCTAAAATATAATTTTTAATTGTTTTTTAGGACATGCAGGGCGTTATAAGGCAAAAAAGTCACAGTTTTTTTCAGATTAACCACTATTCACTATTAGCACCATCACATATTGAAACTCACACAACGTGTAGGTTTGCTTGCTGCTTTGGATAGCAAATAAAATGTTTACATTTGTTTTGTAGACATCGCAACTCCTGGTTCCCATCACCACTGTAAAGAAATCTGAGTTGATAGGTTTCTCAACAATGAACTATTTTACATCAAACCACTCTGAATAACTTTGTTTACATCTCAACCACATAATTATGCAGTATTTATTGAAAAATGGGTAGAATTACCCATCAAGTAGTAGCAACTGATTGCAAGAAATTGAGAAATTATAAATTATAACTTGTTAATTAAAGTACAAATAATGTCAGGGCGACCAGTTAATTTTTGTCTGAAATTGACGTAGAACATTTCTGTGGACTGTCGTACCATAAAATTACCCTATACAAATTACTACGCAAGTGGCAATTATCGGGGTCCAAGCATGAAGCACCTTACAGGGCCTGTTTAGGCCTTTTAGCAGACAGAACACAAATTAGTTTTTTTGCTCTGTTTTGTTTTTTTTCTCTTTCCCTGTAAGCACTGCTGGGGATCGTGGCAGGTGGGACTGTTGTGGGTGAAGTTTGTACTGCTGTATTTATGTTATATGTAACTTTGATATAGTGGTTTAAAAACTAATAAACATACCGATTAAATAAAAAAGAACACAAATTATTTTTTAGAATGGTCTCTATTCATAATAACTGGTGTAGCCCAACTGTAGGCAACAGTGCAAATAACAGAACCAAAGTACATTTTGAGGGAGACTGGAACTGCAACTCTGACCTTACTTTCCTTTCACTCACTCTTTCTCTGAAAGCCATTAGGCTCCGGTTTCGCTCACCTTCCATAGGAAGACACTGCCCTTGAAGAATACATGGAGCTCTTAAGCAGGTGTACCCCTGCCAGTCAGGGGGCTTTAAAAAGATCTAAATCAGTCTTTTGCTACACACTCAGACCCACACACACACACACACACACACACACACATACACATAGCATCTGCATCCCATTTCATCTCATTTACAGTCACATTATAGAGGCAGGTGGCAGTGTAATCCTTGACAAAAGAAGCAATGTATTTTCTAAAGTAGAAGTGAGTCTCCATAAAGAACATTTTGCATGATTCTTTTAACATACAATACCAAACAAAAGTCAGATACCACCTTTCATTTATTTCATTTCCAGTTAAAACGAATGTCCACCCTTTGCTACTTTTAAAGCTTCCATTCTTTTTGGGAGACTTAATTTCAGTTTTTCAAAGAAATCTGCAGAGAATTTTTTCCACAGGGTTGTATTTTCTGACTCTCACAATCCAAGCAATCTCAAACACATGCAGTGATGTTGAGGTCTGGGTTCTGAAGTGGTTAGTCTGTTGTTGTTTTTTGTCTGTTTCTTTTACTCGGTAGCAGATACACATCCTTTCAGACCCATAAGCACTGAGTTGTCTTCTCACAAGCAAAGTATGCACAGTAACACCTGTGGAGGAATAAGTACTGTTTATCTCCCAGTTGTGGAAACTCCTGTTTTTTCAAAATGACCCTTTGATTTAGCCCTACTTTATACAAGTTTAATATCTTAGATCTAATCTGCTCAGAAATGTAATTTCTGTAAATGAATAACTTCTACATAATGACTGGGGTGTCTCTGAATTTTGCAAAGCAGTACCTTTAATATTGTTTTAAAAGTCATTGAAAAGAAGCTTCATTAAATGAGATATCAACCCATATTTACCACATTATTTTATGAGATTCCAAAAAAAAAAAAATCTTTCTGGCCCATCTTCACACCCACTCTGTTAAAATGAAAGTTAACTGCACTTACAAATGCAGTAATATCAAACACATTTCATGATGTTGAGATCTGGGCACCGGTCAAATGACATATGCTAAATTGGTTGCTCTCAGCTCTGTATCAGGGAAGAGTTCTGTCGAGGAATCAGAGGAAATAAGCTCAGCTTCTGTCCTTCAAAAAGATCTACAAATCTTTCTCACTACCTAATTAGCCACTAGTTAGCGCCATGCACCACTCCAAAGCGGCAGGAATGAATTCTGACTTTTAAAGAAGATTAGCTTTAGCACAAACATGGCTGAAAGCCATTCCAAGCTGCACATCCACCCAGTGACCCAAATTTGAACCTTAGCTGTGCCCGCTAGTCTCTAAAAGCCACTGGCCATCTATGTATGTAGCATATACTCACAATGTATGCGTGCACTACCAGGCCTAAGGATATTTGTGGGCTTTTTTTCATGGGGGAATGTAGGAGACGGGGGGTTTAAAAGACTTTCCTAATCATCTCAGAGATTACAAATGCAGACAAAGGGTGAAGAGGATCTCCTGTCTCTTTTTTCACCCTGAGCAATGTGGATTTAAGGCCAGGTCCATACACGGCGCGGCTAATGCCGTCCATGGTGCGACTAGCTCATCGGCATTCATTACTCTGAAACAGAGGCAAGCAGGCGGAAAAACCGGCCGTAAATTGGCTCCGGGTCTGAGGGAACGGCCGCGGCGGGGTGGGTAATCCACGGCTCAAGTGGCACACCCGCACACGTCTCCCTGCGACTCCACGGCTCGCTCCGGAAACCGCCCGCTCTGCGCCACATCAATATATTTCATCTGGAGCACCGAGCAGCAAAGGGGAGATCAGCAGAATGGGCCGAAATAATAGAATATTCATCCCTCTAATCCATATTCAATTCTTCGGCATCTTCGGCCTCTCTTTCCCCTCCTCCCATTCGCCTCCCCCTCTTTTTTTATGCTGCCATGCATATGAGCTCGGGCTGTACTTCTCATTCAAATGAGCTGTTCTCTCTACCTCCTTTCTCTCGCCCCATGTTAAACACACATGTTGGGTTTCTGCCCCGCTTCACGGCCTTTGACAGGACGAGAGCCTTCTACCTGTGGTAAGAGAGAGAGAGAGAGACAGCCGGGCACGGAAAATCCAAATACAGAAGTGAAATGAATTAACTAAAGATGTGCAGAGAGGAGCAGCGAAAACTGTGCTTATCAAGCTCCTCGCTGAGATAGAGAAGTCAGGCTGAATCCCTGACAGCTCAAACAGACAAGATCTCACAAATTAGGAGATCACAACCAGATTCAGTCTCGTAGTGAGGTCTCAGTCATGCAGTTAACAAAGGCCCAGGAATTGAGAGATATCTGTCAGTCAGAACATACATGTGCACTATACTGTGACTGTTATGCAGACATGAGGGAAAATAAAGACACACAAGGCCTTGCATTACAGTGATATTAACATAGTTAAGGAATGTTGGTAGGCATTCAAGGGGAAAAATCCCCCCAAAGAAAACTTAAACCTAAAGAAAACTCCTTCACATCCACAGATTTACTACTATTTTATTATTATCAGCATTACACATAAAAAGACGTGTAGGCCCACTGATTATTTTTAATGGTAAATACAATGGCTATATTTGTGTTGTAGACATTGGTGATTCCTACCACCATCCCTGTAAAAAAATCCTTTATATGCAAAAATTATTTGTAAAAGTTGGTGGAATTCCCCTTTGGTAAAATCACATTAGCCCTTGTAACATAAGCCCTTGAGTGGCTTATTGCTTTTATAAAACAGTGACAAAATTCATAACAAAGTGTATTAAATGTTCAATACACAGTTTAATTTATTATTGATAATAATCACAACAAGCAGTTCTTCCCGCAAGCAATGTAATTTGTTAACAGTAGACTGTGGTTTCCAAGCAACATAGTGCTTTTGATAACTGCAGTATGTGTGTATATCAAGTCTTTTTAAGTGTGGAATCAACCAAGCAGATTTTGGAACCTGATCTATCAATTTCATAAAGAGAATTACATTCTACAGCTCTACACAACAACCTGCCCATTTACGGTTAGCCTGCATAGCTCAATTAAACAGGTATATGTGTGCTGCACGTGCAAAGAACACATTAGATGTGGTGAAAATAGACATTTCCTCCTGCAAAGGAGAAACTGTTAGCTGCTGAACATGTCACTGGGCTAGTGATAAGAGCTGACGTTGGGTCACCAGTGGCTGTATGTGGTCATTCACAGATGAGACGATACAAATTTGACATATTGCACTTCTGCACACCTTATCGCACATCTTGCACATCTGGACACTCCACACCTGGACACTCCACACCTGGACATTTTATTTCAGTACCAATATCTGCACATATTTATTCAGTATTGTCATTATATTCTGTCACTTCCGCCTCCTTGTACATTCATTACTGCACTGCCTTTTTATCTCAGGATACAGATCTTATTGCATATTTTTGTATATTTCTAGTTGTATATATGCCTGTAGACAGGTTTTTGTATATATTCTTCTTTTTATATTGTATCACCCATATCATTATAACTGTCCTGTGTTGTGTGACTGATACTGGCTGCTAAATTTCCTTCGGGATCAATTAAGTAAGTATCTATCTATCTGTCTATCCATCCATCCATCCATCCATCCATCCATCTATCTGAAGTGAATGGATGTGGAAAGAATTGGCAGCTATGTTTCAGTAAAAACTGAGCTATCAGTTTCGCATTTGAGCTGAACGACACCGGATGCTTAAAGATCATGGACGAGAGGAATTTGGGGGCAGGTTTTAGAAAGAGCATATCTTGGTAGGCAGTGCAACAAATTGTCAAGCTTCAAAGGTTTAACAGGTTGTCCCCAGACATGTATTCTTGATACGAGATCACGTGCGGGCCCACAAGAATTGTGGTAAAACCAATTCCATAGCAGGCTACATAAAGTATTAGGACACTTTTACTAAAACTTACTCAAACAGAATGAAAAACTTACTTTCATACAACACTGAACCATTTGTGTATTTTTCAGCACAAACATTTCAAGTGAGTCCTGTCTTTCTACCTTTGATTGTTCACCTTCGACCTGCTCCCTCGTTAGATCCAATCTGATGACATCATCTTGCCTTTCACCGCACTCTCGCTTGGAGCAAGACAGTGTCCCGACATGTTTTCCTTCGTCTGCTTTCTTATTCTCCAAAGGTAACCGTCCCCCCCACCATCTCCATCTATCTATCCGACTAACTATTCCTCCATCACCCTCAGATTACAGGATAAATGAACAAAGCCATTACTGCTGTGTGCCGACAGGGCCTGCGAGCGCACCGCTGACAAATATGGATACATTTCAGGACCACTGAAGCCACCGAGGAATAATTTTGCAGATTTCATCAAGAGTTCTAATTATGTTCCTGTCAAGTCCAGAACGCTGCAATCCATAACTGGGGGAAGCAGTCGGGGACGAGCCGGCGTTTGGGGGGCGTAATTTATGCCCCGCGGAAAGAGACCGGGGGGCACGCTGGGTGTTTCGGCATGTGCAGTGCCACCTGACTAACAAGAGGATTGGGATAAGATGGAGCAGTGGCTTGATGGAAGTGATGAGACAAAGAGTGAGTAGTTGGGGAAGGAAGGATGTCTACAGAAGGTTGTGTAAGGTGAGACAGTAAATACATACTCACCAAATATATATATATATATATATATTTGGATCCTCAGTTGAGACCTAGTAGTCTGTACATTGTCCATTAAACATACACTGTCCATCAAAAGTTTGGGAGCATCACTTTTATTTTGAAATTTTCTTACATTTGTCTTGTACTGTATATAACATTTGTGAGGTTTTATGTAACAAAAACAGCTGTAATTAATTTTTACATGACATATTTTTCAACCTCGCTTTATCCCTTAGAATTAACCAGGAGCTCCATTATCATTGGCTGCCCTGTACTTAACCTCATTCAGGCTGAAACAGTCCTTATAACTTCAGCATGAGTGGGCGTGGCTATACTGTTATAGTCTTTAGATGCATATATGTAGATGTTTTGTTTTTCTGGGCATCACAAAAACAATGAATTCAAACTGAGCTGTTTTTGCAGCAAAGTTGAGGACTGCATGATATGTTTTGAAACAAGGTTTACATACAACTTCAAACTTTTTTTATTTAAGAGCAAGAAAAAATCAGTTTTCCTTGATACAGTCCTGTTAAATAAGAGAAATACAGGATAAAATAGCTTTTTACTAAGACTATTTTTTGCAGCTTCATATTTACTGAAAAAGTAGCTTTAGTCTAAGTTGTAATATCACAGTTTTCTAAATTCTGTTCTAGATCGCAAATTGCTTTTAACACCCGGTGAGTGCTTTAAACACCCAGTGAGTGCTGACATCACAACAAGGAAATACGTTGTGTGAGGTGTGACTGACTATTTAATATTACATTATTGCAAACATAGAAAACATAACTGTAATAAAGTCATTTTGAAAAGCTAGATGTCCTCAAACTTTTGATGGGTGGTGTACAATGTTTAACAAGGACATGCAGGGTCATGTGAATCACTGCTCTTATTAAGCATTAAAAGCTATTTAACCTCTAATGGCGCCCACTTGTGGAGAGTCTCAGGCTGCTATACGTGAGTGAGTGCTTGAGTTACAAGCCGGCTCCATAGGATGATTCACATCTAACGAACAACAAACTTAACTAACCATGATCTTGTGCTGGTGATGAACTGCAGATGGTGCAGAGAAGGTAATGAGGATTACAACACAAACTGAGGAAGAACACGACACAGTGTAGAGGGGGAACAGATGAGGAAAACGGGAAAACGGTATGAGAGAGAAGATACCGAGGAGAGGGAAGGAATAGAAAAGTGAGTTAGAGAAAAAAAAGAAAGAGAATGGGAGGAAGAGAAGAGAGGACATTGAGAGGACAGGGAGGGCACAGGTCTGCCTCTCGAGTTGCCCAGCTTTACCCTAATGAGATTTGTGTTGATTAATGGTGTCAATTAAGTGGCAGAGAATGAAGAGGCAGTGGGCGTTATTGTGCATTTGATGCAGATGCAGGCGGTTATTTTAAAGGGCTGGACACGTCATTACTACTTAAGGAGGAGCTTCAACCAGCTCCTCACTAACTGTGAACTGTCTGTCCAAAACATTTCAACATGCAGACAAAGAAACTGAAGGAACTGTTTGCGAAAAATCAAATTTTCACAATTTCCCCCAAATGCAGTCATTCAACCAAGACATATTTAGTGCCTTAAGGTTGCTTCTTTAGTTCTGCACTGGTGCACTGAGGCTAATGTACCTAACCACCCTACCAATTAGCAAGGGGGGACCATCATAGCCTTCTAGGCCAGGGTCACAACCCAAATTTTAAGAAGAGCCATTTTGTCCAAAAATCAAACCATTTTATGTCCATTTTATACGCCATACGACATATATGCCACCATTAGCTTAGTGCTAATGTAGTACTAGAAACTCCATTGTGGCGTTAGCAGAAATGAGTATTATCATTAAGGTGCTTTTTTTTTAATTTATGGCCCAAATGATGTATAGCTTAAAACAGTAGTAGTAGTCATCTTGGAGCCATCCTGAATATGTCAGTACTTTAGTGCATTTTATATCAGTATGTCATACAGTGTCAAACACCACATAAGGAAGTCCACACTCCCAGAAATAAAGGTCCTAAACTGTCTCTGGGGTGGTTCCCTCAAGGCTCCGTCTCAGTGCCTTTAGTCAGGGAACATAACTGAACCATAATCCACTGAAATGATATGTTCTAAGCTGTACTGACTCCACACACCCCGTCTCGTCTCCAGGCTTTTATTTTACTGTTCTGTTTAAAACATTCGGTTATGAAAAGGTACAAATACGAACTTTTCACCTGGAAAAACCTATTTAAGGTTCACAATCAGACCTTAAAACCACTGTTGGAGCTTTGAGGAACATTTACACTGTTTGTACCTTGATGAATGAGAAATGTACCTGAACAGAACCTTTATTACTAACAGTGTACTTGAGATCACTTAAATCAGGTGAGGTATGTGTACGAGGATTTGGGCAGGCAGTTTGCACACTGATATTAGCTGCACTAGCCTTGTAGCTCCAGTGCAAAACTAAACAAGCAAACTTCAGACAAACTTGTGTAATTGTGATTTTTTTTGCCAAACTGTTCCTCCAAAAACAACAAAAAATGAGGGCAGATGCTTTTTTTTTTAACAAAGGAGGATCATAACACCTGAATGTGTGTCTTTGTCAGAAAGAGAAACTGTGTGTGTGTGTGTGTGTGTGCTGGCTAGTGCACTGCTGGTTCTCCCGGTGCTTGAAGATCCATCCATTTCTAGGTAGATGACATGTCCTGTGCCAGGGGACCCCATTAGAGGAAAGGGCCGGAGCAGCCCGCGTAACCCCTCCACTTCGCCCCCAAAAGGAGGAGTGGGGATTACAGCAGCACCCCACGATGGATGAGCCACCATTGAACCGCAGACTTCAGGCCCAGCCATAAATCTGAAAGCACCCCAACGTGTGTGGAGGGGATTGGAGGAGGGGGCCAGGGGGCTCACACTTTTGCCTCTTTGCTTGGCTTTCTGCCCTTCCGCTAACTTCTAGCGACCCCCACGTCTCCTTGTCCGGTTTTGTGTGCGGGTGGCCGGTGCCGCACACACAGACACACAAACACACCAGCTGCCCTTTCCACTGTTTACACGTCCATTTCATGACGAATGGACCAACACAAAGTCCAAAATCACTCGGAATAGAATCTCTTACATTAGCTTACATTCAATTTAAAGGTATAATGTGGCCAACGTGAAAAAATTACTGCTACGTCTGTTGGAAACATGTTTACTCACAACCTACAGCTGCAGAAGTCTCGTCAGGTGAGGGCCTCAAAGCTAAAAGTTAAGGTTAGCAAGGTAGCTGCTGATGCTGATACCTTACCGCAGTTTGTCTTCTTTTCTCTGGCTGAAAGTCTAAGTAACTTGTCTCTGGTGTCGATTTAATGCTGAGTAAAGACAAAATTGCATATATATTAGCCTGCAGACCAGTCGCTAAGCTAGCAGTCAGGATCGACACCATAACGATTCCAAATGGCTGTATGATGTATTTGTGTAATGCATGCTGGGTATTGTAGTGAGAGAACACTGATGAACTAAAACATGGAGGTATAAAATCATGAATTCTAGCAGGCTGAGGGAAACTCCAGAATATCTGACAAATAAAAAAGAAAACACAACAAATAACATTAAAGTTTTGGGCCAAGACGCCTGTAAAGTAGTTTAGGCACCCTGGTCAAATTGACACATCCTCTACAGAGAACACACTTCTGCACATTCTAATGCATAATTTCTATTTACTTTCTGGATTTAACGTTTTAGGATAAAACAAAACATAACAAACAAAACATGAAAGTTATGGCACACTTTATATTTCATGTTTTCATTTTTTCCAATATGTTGTACAAAAACTGTATGGTAATTGTATGCAGACGTGTAATTTGACCAGGGGCGTTCAAACTTTTGAATACGTCTGTATATTCTGATTGGGCAAAGCCGACACCTGCCGTTTCTGACAATTCATGGTTTGCCTGGTCTTCTGGACAATTCTTAGATTTAATAAAGAGAGGTAAATTCATGCTTTCTCTCAAGCACATCCAGCCACACACTACAGATTGGCTGTTATGATTGAATTGGATCATTTGTCACAGCACAAATACTGCAGGAAGCCGGTCTCTAACAGACAGCGGCGGCTTACCAAGGCTTGTGTGCGTTACGCTGCTCCATAAAACAGCCAGTGGTTATCTCGGCTGCTCCAGCCAGCAGAATTAACTTTCCCTCCGCACTGGGTTCATATTAGAGATGGGATTTGATCCCCAGTGTACAGGGTCACCAGAGGAGGGTCCCGGAGGTTTGCACCATCAGCTGACTACAAGCACACAGATACTCAGTTAATGCTCTGTTCTGAAACTGTCTCACACACACACACGTTTGTTCTTATACCTTGTCAAGACAAGGGTCATACAAATGTCCAGAGCTAAGAAAGAGAATAAAAACAGTTTGGTCAGAGCAATATTTAACATAAGGTTCATAAAACTGTAGGAACAAAGACTACATCGAACCGCTGATATATAGGCTGTATGGAGGCCTAACAAAATGGCAGGTTTGGAAGGCTATTAGACCCGACTGTATTTGTATCGATAAGATGTCCACGTGCTTATGGAATCTCAGCAACATGATGTGATAGGAACAATATCATGTGGCAGTGTATGAAAAAGAACAGAGGACATTCAGTATTGAATAACTACATAAGTAAATCTATAGCCTAAGCAAAAACACTGCATACGTGCCACATAAATCTTGTAAAATGATACATTGAATAAAATCATGTTAAACGTGAGGCTGATCCAAAAACATTTGGGAGTTTGGAGGAAAGACATATAATAAGCTAGTGTGGAATGAAAAACAGTAAACAATGATTATGTTTTTGATTGCATTTTTGTTCATCAGCTAAATAACATTCATTTATGTTTTCCAGTTTTCTGTTCTCTTTTAATGCCCGGAGTACAATCAACAACACAATAAAACAGGCCAGCTAACAAAATACTATCATTTGATAATGAAGGTGCTCCCCTGCGAGAGGTAATGTCTATTTTTAACACATATAATGTGACGTCTGCACACACTACAGACATGCTTAGATCATTTTTAATTGGGGTTTTCAGCAATGCAACTCTCTTTATATACATGAGCTAACCAAAGGCTTGATGTGTGGTGGACATGCTGACGAGCGCACCATTACCCCCCACTTTGAGCTCCACCTTCATGAGGCGTGGATTGGTTTAGTAATTTCACCCTCAGTTTGTTTTCCCTTCCAATAAGTCTACATCCACACTCACCTTCAGTCCAAAATTCCTTATTGTCCCCAGACATTCTTGTTACAAGATCATGTTTGGTCCCGTGAGTCTACTCTTTACAGTGTGTGAACATTCCACGATGAATAAATACATGCATACAACCTCGTTACATTAAAGCTGCACTAGGTAACATTTTGTTGACATGGAAAGTAGCATTACTGATTCAAGAGAAAAAAACAAAAACACGCTGAAATACAGCGTCTGTGCGCTGCTTCGAGTCACCCTGTAAAGCCTGAACCAATAATAAAAAAGTAGATCCGACTCAATGTTTAAATGTGCAAAATCAACATTTTACTGATGAATAGTAAATGATTCATTTATCTCCTTGAAAGACGTGTTTCACCAAGTTCTGACCGAGTTCTCTTTTAACACACTAACAGTTATCAGATTCATCCACTTGGTGAAGGGGTCCGAAACACAACCCATGTTAAAGACGTTAAAGAATGTTCCTGCACATGTTGCATGCAATAACACATTTCCACCAGAGGGGTCTCCGGATCCCCAAAACGCACGTAGAGTAGCTTCAAGGTACATTAAAGGTTTTTATCCTTCTCCTACAGAACTGTTACCATTTAAAAAATCCAGGGTTTTGTTGCAGCAGTAATTCTATGGGCCTGTTTACACCTTGTGTTAACATGCAGATCGCATTCAGATCTCACTTAAAAGAGGAAAAGCCTGAATGCATTGTGTTCTGTTTACGATTAGATCATTCAAACCATTCAGAGGTGGTCAGAGATGAGCACACAAGGATGTGTTGACGTGTTTTCAATGTGAGAAACTAAAATCAGATCTCCTCTGGTCAAAGTGGGGACACATTTTAGTGAAAAGGGTAAAAGGGATATGGCCCACCGATATCTAGCTGTGATCCAGACACAAAATACCTGCTAATGCAAAGGCTGCCAGAATTTTCAGGAACTAAAATTTAACCATAACCTCAACATCTGTAACCAAAATACTAATGACCTGTCATGTTAAAAAATGAAGCAGACGGAATAATTTTAACTCTGTTTTTATCCGTTTTTCTACATTTAAAACAGTTTTATTAAAAAAAAACATCATGCGCCAGTGTGAACTAAAGGAACATGCATGCCTTGAACAACAACAGGCCTCTCTCTCTCTCTCTCTCTCTCTCTCTCTCTCCCCCCTCTGCTCTCAGCTCGGCGCACTCAAGCACAACTAAGCCAGCGCCGAGACACAATGAGACCATTTTACAGTAATCATCTCTTTTCACACTTGCTGATGCTCTTAAAAGGTGCGGAGGATCATGAACTTCCCTTACCTCTCCCTGCTCCACAGCCCAATATCCCTCAATCAGAGCCACTGCCCAAACAGGCAAACTACCAACAGACATCCAGTCCAGCACCCGAAGCCAAATCAGTCCCAGCTAAAGTGTAGCAGAGTTGCCCGACAAGCTGGCACCTTCAGACTAACAGTGGATTACTGTACCTACAAAATTATACTATAATGAATCATCCACCCACTGAGAAAGTGATGCATCGAATTTACTTGATTCAAACATGGACAGAATTTCCATATCAGTGAAATATATTACATCAGCACAATTATGGCCAAATGTAAGCCAAAACTATATTTCAGTAATGTGTAAATGATGTGCACAAGTAAATGTAACGCATCGCAGTTGCCGGTGTAATTCCATGTCATGCATTATCAAAACAGAGTGAAAAATTCAAATCGAGTCAAAGTGAAACAACAGTCACCCACCCTGAAATTAATGTAGATCCTCACATTATCAATTCTGACTCCCCTCTTAGAGAGAGAGAGAAGGAAGAGTCACTAAAAGCACACCCTCCCCTCCACCCCCGAGACACCACATATGAATATACATCAGAAATTAATAAAGCGTTGGGCTTTGCTTTAATACAGTCACTGGGTCTTTCCTTTCGGGCCGGTATGAGGCAAGCCACTTAGGCGCATTGGGGTCAGCAGGGTTAGTCTGCGAAAGGTCCTGCCCGGGTTAGCAGGCACAAAGTCAGGCTTACATAATCCGAGCCCCCAAACGCCGATCACATTCTGATTATCCAATTACAGGGAGGCGACTCAGAGTTTGGGGCGCTTTCGGGCCGGTCGACAGCCGAGGAGGCGCTAACATCAATTTCGTAAGTGCTTTTAACGGATTACGGAGCTGCCGGAGCTCGGACTTAGGGAAGGGGAAACGGCTAGCCCTGCTACTACACCGCCACATTACCGTAATTGGGAAGGGGAACGCAGGGAGGAAGAAGAGGAGAGAGGAAGGTTTTCTATGAAGGGAGATGCTGAGACATTACACAAATTTCTGGGGCCTGTGCAAATGCAGTCTGTGTAGGCCCCACTGTCATTTCTTAAAAATGTTTGACAATAATTTCATCAGCTAAGGACGTTGCTTTACTGTACTCCAAAGAAAACGTATGTGAACAAGGTTTCATTAATTTGAGAGTTATTTCTTTTGTTATATGATTCAAATGTAATTTTTAAATGATACATATTTACATGGTGAGTTACAGAAAGAATTACAGTTGATTCACATTTTGTTTTTTCAATGTGTTTTAATGTCAAGCAAAGACAAAACTGTGCAAAAATGTAAAAGATGGTTATTATTTTCCTTTTCTATTACAACCACAAACATGAGAGTTTAAGATCTCTACTTTTAATTTAATTCCTCTTCCTGTTTCAATCAACGAGTGAGAAATTATCTAATAACACTATTCTTTTGTTGTCACTGGTAATAAATGCAACTTCTAATGGTTTTATTAACCCAGTTTTATTAGTACAGCTGTATGTGATGTTTTGATATCTAGAAAGTGATCTGTTTAGTCTCGGCATGTCCATGTTTGTGGTGAGGAGGTTCTCACCCCTCCCCTTTCAACCGTTATTGCTCACTAGCAGATCAACACACAGTCACAACACAGTCCTACTTAATCTGATAACAGAGTAAAAAAAAAAAGATTTTGTTTGATTATAATAATTACAAATATTTTTCAATAGTCAATTTTGGACATTTTGGACTTGTTACTTACTTTGGATGGACTGGTCTTTTTGCTTTGAGTGACCTTACGCCTTATTCATGTTTATATGTTTAGCATAAATGATTGAACATTCAAATTTGTCACTACTAATACAACAATAATGCCTGAGCATAATTTAAAGACGCTGGCTGTTAACTAGCAAACGCAGCCTTGAACAGTTGTACTTTTTTTTTCATTCAGACACAAAAAAGTTTACTTAATCACAGAAAATGTGTTTCGATAGTGACGATTCTTAATGTTCCACACTGATTTTCAGACTTTGGGACAGATTTACTTCAAAACAATGGGATCTAACTGCTCACCATGTGGCCATGAGGGACAGGGATGCAGCCTCACTTCCTGCTCTAAAATGCAGGGGCGTGGTTAAAATAAGACTCCGCCTATGGACTAAAACCCCTTGTGTTTTGGTAGTGACATGAAAACGTGAGACAGAATTTTGAATAGTTTTGTTGTTGTTTAAAAATTAAACTGATCTGATCTAAATCTAAAATCTAAATCTTTCAACTTTAAAGTAACCAACAATACATTTTTTAAAACAACACTGACAACAAATGCAGTTGAAATTTAGGTGTAGGGGTTTAGGGCAGTCACCTACCAGTAGAACGTACCCTATAAATGACAATTTTGTATATATTTACTATCTCAATAATGCCTTGGGTTTAAATAGATAATCTTTGTGACTATATAAGGTCTCTATTTTTTTAAATTGTTACAGTTTTTAAAAAGTTATTTTACTACAGGGCTTACGTTTGAAGTAATTTGGCCAAGTATTTTGCCAATATTTATTTAGTTATGACATTAATTGCTTGGAAAGTTAAAAATTGTACACCAAAGCAAATTTTTGTCCAGGCCCCTTGAGGGCCCCCTCTATCTATGGGTTATTCCCCCAGCTGTGATGCCTCTGAGAGAGGGTCCACGGGTATTTGACTTTGTCTTTGGAAATGGCAGTAGCAATGATCATAAAAGGCATTACGGGTGGGACACGTGTTGTTTATTCTAAACCTGGGTTCACTGTTTTATACCAAAGGCTGATTGTTTTTCAGCAGTGAATGTGATGGAGATGGAGAGAGAGTGAATGGTTTAGCGGTTTAACAGTAGTGAGTGTTCCTAAGCACATACCACAGCAAATTGCTCACTAAACCCAAAGCTCTTAACTCTCTCTTTCTTTCGCCCTCCCTCTACGCACTGTTTTGTGCTCACGTCGAGTGCTGTCTCGAGACCAGCAAGACTTTAAAAGGCTCAAAAAAAAAGTAAAACCCACATTCCATATGTAATTCCCCATGCATATTCACAATAGAACATTATACATACATTCTTTATGGTAATGCAGTTCCCCAGAAAAAAGAAAAGGAAAAAAACTACCAACTTCTCAATAATACAAATGCTTGTTCAGGACATTACAGTGAATGCAGTATCGGGTGCCATTACAACTCATTCATTCTGAAAGCTACAATGGGTCTCAGGCAAAGCATAATTATAAAAATGTCAATTTGACATATTCTTCCAAAAAGCCAATAAGGCTTATCTAAACAGGCAAATTGCCACTTCAGATGAAGTCGATTCCAGCAGCTTGAGAACGCAGCCCTCCACTTCCAGACGGGCCTGATGTGTGCGTGTGCGCGCGCGTGTTTCTAATCTCCGGCTAATCTGTCCCAACGATAAAGGCCAGACACCTGACTCCAGCAAGGGTTTATTATCTGGAGTGTAAGAGGGCACAAATACACACACACACACACACACACACACACACACACATACGTACACTAAAGAAACTTGTTTGAATATCACAAAGAGCAGAAAACCCCACCGCTATCTGGATATATTTGACTTAACAATCCGATTAGGAAGTAACTGATTGGAGACCCCAGCCTCCAGCCGCAAGCAAGCCTTGATATCAAATCTACAAACAACACCAGCATTTGTTTTAAAAGCATATTTATCTCCAGCAGACCATTTAGGGAGGACTGATATTTATGCTCTATCAAGAGGAATTTCCATGCCTTTTAGCTTTAGTTATCAACGGATCTCTTGCGCACAAAGGGCCGATAACAAAGGCATTGCTTTGCCATATTGTCGGGCCATGGCAATTAGAATGGGGTGCCTGAGGCCACTCTTACTGTGAGGTGAGTGTGTGTGAGTGTACACACACACACACACACACACACACACACACACACACACACACAGAGGAGGGACTGACGCTTTGTGCAGGATAACCCATGACTGGTGGAGCTGTTTTATAATTGAGGTCCCGCTGCCTTAAGCATATAGCGTTTGTTAGCGGCACATCCAATCCACTCTCCCCTGAGTTAGTGCTGGATACAAAGAGCGCCTATAGAGGACAGTGAGATATTTTAGTCATATCGAATGTGACAATCATTCATAGCTCTTCCTTTTTCCTTCTGAGTTTAGGTGTGTAGCATTGTGGTACTGTGGTAAAGAATTGGACTGTATATGCACTGTACTGTGCAGAAAAACTGACGAGGTAATATTCAAACCTATGTTTGCTAGACTATTTAAGTATTATCAAAAAAGTAGCTAACACTTGAGGAAACATTTGAGTTTCACCAATTATAACTGATTGCAATGTCTACAAAGCAAATATAGCCGTTTTACTACAAACCCAATTCTAAAAAATTGGGGACAGTATTTGGTGTTTCTTCGTGTTGTCATGTTAAAATAAGCATGGATGACCCTGAAAAAGACGATGTCTAGAAGGCAGCATGTGTCCACAATGTGTCTCTATCTGTCAGTGTTAATGGTGCTTTCACAAATGAAGTTACTCCCCTTTACCCTCCATCCCATGATCTGGATCGTCCTTTTCCTTTTTGGACCAGAGAACACTATATATATATCAATAATTTCCAGGAACAATCTAAAAGGTTGACTCATCAGACAACAATACATGTTCCTACTATACATTAGTCCATTTCAGATGAGCTCAAGCCCAGAGAAGCCGACAGCATTTCTGTACGTTGTTGACATACGGCTTCCACTGTGCACAATAATGTGAATGGATGTGATGAACAATGTTTATTGCTAACAGTTTGTCCAAGCATATTCCCGTTTTTAATGCAGTGTCATCTGTGAGATGGAAGGTCACAAACATTCAGTTATAGTTTTGCAGAGATTTTTCCGGATTCCCTGAATGTTTTACTAAAATGATGGAGGGAATCTGGAGAACTTCTTCTTAAAACCCACTTATGCAGTTTTCACGAAGACTCTGGCTCACCAGTGTTCTCTTATGTGGGGTTTGTTCTTAGGTAAGAGAGGAATCTACACACTCAAGAGCACAAAGGTGAGAACAGTTCTGCGCTTTAAGAACACGTCATGAATCTGACGGTTTACATCAGGACTTTTCTCAGGAACAAATTTAAGAAATAACCTAGGGAGATGTTGGTGAACGAGGCCCAGTGTTCTTAAATAGCTGGACCAAGTGGTGGGGAAGCTGGACTCATCCTCTCTCATTAAGGACTCGGCTTTCCTGGATGCTCCTTTTATCGCCAAGCATGATCACATCACCTCTTTTAAAATGTTTTCTGAACATTTAACAACGGTTTTAGTCCTAAACAGTTCCTGTCACAAATTCTTTGGAATATGTTGCAGATATCAATTTTAGAATGACTGTATATTTGCAAAAAACAATGAAGTTGTACTGCTTTTGCTTTAATCCAAGTCAAATTGGATTTACAAATCACTGCTTTCTGTTTTTATTTGATTTCACATTCTGTGGCAACTTTTTTGGAGTTGAATTTTCAAAATGACAATGAATATGTGTCTTCAGAGTGATGCTGATGATGGTAAAATAGTGGTAAATCTGAAAAATATGTTTTCTTTGGGTACTATTTCTCCTTTTAGGCCAAAATCCTCTCAAAACTATTGTAAAACAACAACTTCAAGTAATAACTTTTTGTGAGCCAGCTTTTTGAGACTTCAGGCATGTGGTTCTACTGCTCTGGTTGGACCATTTCACATCCAGCCACTCCGAATGATTTTGCTTATATACTAATGATTTAATTATAAAGAAATTTAGAAAAATGCAAGAAGTATTTTAGAGCATTCTTTAATCATTTTTCTCTCTAACGTCTTGAGGACAGGCAGTTCTTACTCTGACTTAAGAAAGTATTTACTCTCACTTAAGTAAGTGCTGTGATTACTCTTGTTTTAAGTGCCACCATTAGAAACCAACTAAAACACTGTAGACTTTAAGCTTTAGTTAAGCCTCTAGTACTGGATTTGCAACATCAAGGCTTTGTGGATTTAACCAACTGGCTAAAAGCACTCGGAAACAGTTGCGTTCACATGGGAGTAAATATGACTATCAAGTCCTGTCAGTTTTTTATCAAGGCTTTCTTAATGGCAGATTCATGAGACGAGGTAAGAACCTTCACAGAGATGGCGGCTTATCCTTTGGCAAATGACAAATTGAGAATTTTACGTTAACCTTACAGAAATATGAGCAGGAAAACTACGAATGTCCTTAAGCCTTCAACTTTCTGCCTGATTCACGTCATCAACTGAACTTTTTGTTGTGTTAACGTTTCATGATAAATGGGCCAACAGCACTGGCCCAAAACTACGTGTTACATTAATGTTCAATAATGTTAAGAATGTTTTTCCTTCTCCTAAGTTCCCATTTCACAGATAAAAGGTCTTGTTATGACAGCAACAACATATTACATAGGCAATATTACTGCGGCAGAGTAAGTCGCTCCATTTTCCATTAGATTTGTTTCTGTTTCATTAAACTAAACCAAGAAAAATCACAACTGGAATAAAGGAAAAAAACTCTTTTCTGTGCCCCAGACTTCAGTCATTCTTGGGGCATAAAAGTGAAACTAAATGAGCATTTGAGACTTACTCCCAGCAGCACTGCCTGAGTGAAAAAAAACCCTTTATAAGGTTTTTAAGTGCCGCAATTATTGACAAGCAATGTATTGCCTTCATTCCTCCCCCCCCAATTCCTTCCTCTGATCGGGTGAGGGAGAGAGAAAAAAGAAAACAGCAACTCCCATGAGACATCAGCAGCTGTCAGCTCATTTAACAGCTGCAATGAGGTAGTTTACAGGGCAGCACTCGCCACTTTCACCAGACCCAGTTAAGAGGCCTTAAAAAGAAAAAAGAAAAAAAAAAAAGCACGCACACCAACACGAGCACACTCCTACATTAATCAACCCGATCCGCGCTCACACTTACTGCAATACATCAATTACCACGCTTTTTAAACAAATTCCGCCTCGGCGACAGACACCTTATTAGGGCCTGGAGTAGAAGTGCAGGGGTAGGAGTAAAAGTCTATTAACACAGCCTTCGCCTGTTCTATTGTCTCCAAGTCCACAAACAAATTCGACTCTGCATTACAATTAACGGGCGAGAGAGAGAGACACGTAGAGAGAAAGAGAGAGAGAGAGAGAGAGGAAAAAGCAAAGGGAATGAGGGAGATACGGTGGGGAGGGGGAGGAGGTGGGAGAAATCCTTGTAACGACTTCCAGCTTGCTAATTTCACAAGCTAATAATAAAAAAGGACATTGCTATGCACGGGCTGCCCTCCCTCTTCCTCCACTCGCCGCGGCTCACCAGAGGGCTGCCGCCATTGTTCACATGAAAGACAATTAGACCCAGGAACATCAAACCCAAAAATGACAATCTGCTAACCAGCCCTGGGTATTGAAGGCATTCTCCTCTCCATTTTCTGGCCTGATAGACAACAATCCTCCAAAGGCCCCCTCTTTTCAGAGAGCAGAAGAAAAGCAAAAAAAAGAGCTGGGTGAGAGAGAGAGCAAGAAAGAGAGAGAGAGAAAGAGAGAGAGAGAGAGAGAGAGAGAGAGAGAGAGAGAGAGAGAGAGAGAGAGAGAGAGAGGTGGGGGTGGGGGATTGGGGGGTGGGCTGGGGTGGAAATCACCCCTGTTCACTGATTTATGCATCTCAGAATTTATTAACCTGACTGCCGCCAATTGAAGCTCTGCCACTTTTGTAGCCCCAAGCTTCAAATTCCCGACACGTCTAAAGAAATACACTAATAATGGCAGGCACGTATTTCCATATGGATTGGGGGGTGAGAAAGAAAGAATAAGGAAGGCATAACAGTGGGCGTGTGCTTCTGTTTGAGTTTTGGGATGGTGGGGGTGGTGGTGGTGGGGGGGGCGGTATGTACGGGTTTTGCAACAAGTCGCCTAGTTTCCTCCCAGGGCGACTGTTCCGAATTGCCAGCAAGGGTTGGGTTTCCAAATCCCTGAGTTTCAGCCTGGACTGTCATGCTGATGGGCTTCCCTTCGCATTCCTCCCAAGCATCACTCATCATAACACCTCTGCTCATCTCACCAGGAAGACCCCATGATACCAAACCACTGAAAAAAACAAAGCCCATGACTTCTTACACATAATAAGGTCGCTACCGTCAAGGGAACCGCGAGTGAACCCGACTGGAAGACTATCAGGAATTCTGCATAATGTAGCGAGGAAGGGAAAAAAATTAAGACGCAAAATCAGTCAATATTTGAGAATCTCACTCTGTGCTTGGCGTGGGACGTCCCCGCCCCCCTCGGAGCTAAGGTTTTAGTAGAGGAAGCTGGCTGGGGCCCGGACCAGGCGCGCTGGAGGGCCAAGAATAGAGGTGATCGATAGCTTTGACTGCACATTCTCCAGGGTGGAGATCATTGTCTTTCTGAGTGGGGGCTGAGATCTGATCCGCGCCTGCTGGATGGGGTGGGGGTGGGAGGGATGGTGGCCGGAAACTGGATGCCAACGCTGGGAGAAGCAAGCGCTAGGCTAATGCGGTGAGGTAATGTGGCAAAGAATAGAAATGTTGGGAAAAAATAAAATGGTGCCTTAAAATACCAACTCGCACCGATCCATTGAGAGTATTACACGGTGCTGTACGCAGCATGCTACCTGTGGTAGCTGTTTCAGAGCTGCAGCCATTGAGCCACTGGAATTTGGTCTTTTTAAGCAAAGGCTTTACCTTATAAAGGCTAAATAACTCTTTAATCCCTTCCATGTAATGTATTTAGCATTAGCTTTGAAACTGCAGGCGAATAACAAGTAAAACCGAAATGAATCCTGACATTTGACCCCAAGAACAAATAAACAAGGGGGATCCCCAGCAAGAGTGCTACGTAATGAGTAATTCATTCGCTTCCGGGGGTCACGGCTGGTGTTTGGACCCAGTTATCAGCTTTTGAGCGTCCCGCTTGGACCGGGGATGGAAACCCATATTGATCAGGCCAGCAGTCAATGCCCATCAGGAGGAACCAGACCAGGCCATTAGAGTGGCAGTCAATGGCCAGAGCCAGCGAGGAGGTAACTTTAGCACAGCCTCGGAGGCACATCGACGAGAACCTAATCCCCCTCTAAGTGGCCGCTCTGATACTGCCGTGCACTTTCTCAAACGCTTCCCATAGCAGCACGTCAGGGATTTTTTTGGTGGGGGGGGGGCAGGCAATGAGTGGAATAAAACCACTGCACAGCCCTATAGGCTGCCATTGCCATTCAATCATTGCTGTACTGACTAACTGCACCATGTCACTGAATGTAAAGGAGAATAGCATTGCACTGCTGTACATATGTAGACTGCCTAATCAATCGCAGGGAACGGTAAGGAACTCAGGACACGGTTTCAGTGTAAAAGCCGGCCATGGAGAGCAGAGATGTGTGAGGTTTGATATATTAATACTAAAACACAGCGATTAACCCTTTGCTGCTAATTGCCATTGCAATGCAGAAGCCTGCAATCTGCAAACGGCTCCTTCAAAACCCCAGAATTGTTTATTGTAAGCTAGGAGCATCCTGAGTGTTTTCATGAATCAAAGCATTCATGATCCAGAGTGTGTACAATTTTCATCAAAATCAAACATACCAATCTTCATTCATGCCACACCAAGGCTTCACCTGTGCTTTATTTATTGCAAGACATGTTATATGTGAAAAAGTTTGTAGATGTCTAGACATGTTTCTTCCTAAATCAAGGGTAATAATCAGGACTTTACCCCCCTTTGCTGCAGTAACAGCAACTCTTCAGGGAAGGCTTTACACTAGATTTGGAACATTGTGAGGATTTGACTGCATTCAGCCACAAGAGCATTAAAGAAGTCAGACACTGATGTTGGATGATCAGTTCTGGATCTCAAATGCTGCTCCAACTCATCCCAAAGGTATACTGGATCACTCCAGAGAATGTAGTTCCTCTGCTCCAAACCCACTGACCCGCCAGGGCTTTATAACCCCACAGTATTGGGTATGGTGACCTTAGACTCATGTGCAGCTGCTCTATAGTGTCCAATGCTATTGGCTTAGCTTTTCTGTGGAGATTATACAAACTGTGTAGGCACAGTCAAATTCATGTGCCAGCAATGGGAACCTTAAAGCAGCTGAAGTGATGTCTGTATACTTGGGACATATCTCAATGGACAATACAGTGTTTTATCCATATCATACACCAAAGGGTAGATTTTAAAAGTGATTGTGGCCAAAACTCATCTTAAGTCATCTTAGGGACCTCAGCAAAACTGCATTCTACTTTACAATATAAACACTGCCTGTTACATAATATTCATTCAAATTCAGTTTCTTCAGCTCCTTTACAACATTTTCAGTTAATATTGTTTTGTTTGTTTTCATATATTAGTATGTTGGCCATTTAATTCTCTTAAATCCCTTCACAACATTGTTCAAGTTTAATCTGCCACATTTGTCTTTTAGTCATTCCGGACAGCTCTGCTAGCATTCTTTTTGTATAGCATTCAGTGTGTCTGGATTATTTGGAAGGCTACAATGATACATTGGCTTCCTGACAGCCAGGAAGAGCACAACGTTTAATGACTGTCAACACATCCTCTGCTCCAGTAACTCTGCTACAGACTGCTGCAGAAGCAACACACCATATTACTTCAGCATGAATGGGTGGTCTAAACTGCTGCAGGCTGATTGGGTGGTCTTGTGTTCATTGTTGTGACATCAGAATGAGAATAAATTTGAAACAGGCTGTTTTTTTTTATTTTCCGTATATGGACTGTAGTAAATGGTCCAGTTTGAAACTTGACCACGTATAACATATTTTAAAGTAGCATAAACCAACAGGAGCTTCAGAAAGTCACCCCCATCACAATGCAGAGCTGCTGCAATACAGAAGAAATATCTGCGGATCATATCTAGCTATGAAATAAAGGCAATAAGTTACAAAAAAAACATACACAAAATGGTGCTGAACAAATGGGCCTGGCCCGACTCTCCATCCAGAGGGTTAGCCCATGCGTCAGAACCTGGGGCGGATGCGCAGCGGTGGGCGGGGCCCCGCGGAGAGCCTGGTGGTCAACTGGTGGTGAGCTGAGCGCATGCTAATTAGCGCTCAGCTGAGGAATGAGCATGCATTAGCCACGCGACTAATCAATGGGAAAAACCACTGAGCAAACTCCTATTCAGCCATTTATTTTTAGTCCCTGCTAACCTCTGTTCCCCGGTTCTCATTAGCAGCTTAAGTCTTGGAGGAGCGTGTGTGTAGGGATGAAGAAATCAGGCACACATATATCCTATAAACACACACACACACACACACACACACACACACACACACACACACACACACACACACCACACACACACACAGACTCCTCAATTCCTGAATCACCAACCATGAGCCACGTTAGATACCATTGCCATGCAGGCCAATACTATGAGGCAGTCACCCAGTATATACATCAATGAGAGCATATAGGGATACACATTGAGCCGTGATGCTGTAGTTATCTTAGTGTGGCCTCACGCAATGTAGACAATGAGAATCATACAATCGCTTAACCTCTTTTCACAGCAGCATTAAAATGCAATCTTCTGCCCCTTTTGGAGGTCTCTCTGTAAACTATGCGTGTTTATCTTCAATAACGTTGATGGAAATGTTTATGACTTATAATATTAAAAGTGTTTTTATTGTGTTTAAATGCTATTTATTTATGACATTTTGATATCAAGAACGGTGCAGATTTATCTCAGCACAGCCCTTTTTGTGGAGAGATAATCTGTCACAGCAGGGGGTTCCTTTACCTCTCACTGCTCGCTAGCAGCTCAACACAGTCACGATATTTCACATACAGAGAGCCAACAGATAATCAGTGTCCTAGATAATCTTATAACAGAGTGGATGTATAAAATGATACAAATCCATTAGTTACACACACACACACACACACACACACACACACACACACACACACACACACACACACACACACACACATTATCTAAGCTGCTTTATCCTACTGGGTCGCAGGGGGTGCTGGAGCCTATCCCGGCAGTCACTGGGTGGAAGGCAGGAAACACCCTGGCCTGGTCATCAGTCCATCACAGGGCTCTATTATAGTTATATAGTTACTAATAATGATAAATTAAGTAATAATGATAATTAATAGGAACCTGTAAATAAGAATAAGAATGTTTCCAGAATGATGAACAGAGCCCTGATTCTTAAGCGAATGCATGTTTAATCAAAATAATATTAACAATGCCTTATATTTAAAGGCATCTTCAAAAGTGACAAACACATCTCAAGACAGATAATTTGACAAATAATTCCTATGTAAATAGATTATTTCTTTTTATATTATTATTATATATTATTATTATTATTTTATAGATTATTAGAGTATTCTACAGTTCACATATTGAATACGGCACCTAAAGGTATGTTTCGCCGTCTTGTTTAGAGGATTTAAATCTGCAGAAGTTGCTGTTGTAGATAAAATAACAAAAAATGTTGCTGTCAAAACAAAACCTTGTATCTCTATTTTTGTTTTGGGTTTTACCCTTTATATTGTGAGAACATTTAATGATAAATGGACCAATAGAAAAGCTCTAAAGCTACTTGTGACGATATCAATACTAAAAGTGATGCCACGCTTCTGAATGACAGTTACCTGTAAACATCATTCCTTCAGGATTCTGAGCTCAGAGCAACTTTTTCATAGTCTTTTTCTTTTTATATTTTTTCAACAGCTTTTCTTTGTTCACACATCGTGTGAACATTTTATGACAATTTGGCCAAAAGAAGTGGTCGAAAATTGCAATGAAATGTGCGTTAAAGTTAAGTTAAAGTTATGAGCAGATAGTACTAATTGTTCTTTATTCCATTCTTTTATGAAGATTTTACACAGTAAACAAAGTATTTCTTCAAATACGGAGTCAGGGTCACCAGTTCATTGCTGTGAAGTCACCTAACATACTTTTAAGTGGTTCATTACCACATAGGAGCTTAAGGCAGAGGGCTTTTATAAACCCTCCATCCATTAGCCAAAATGTGAAAGTGCTACACTTTTTTTTTGTTTTTCCCCATGTTTACCCACACAGACTGTCATTCTCTCTCACTCACTCTCTCTCCCTCTCACTCTCTCTCTCTTTCTGTCTTTCCTCCTCCCTCCCTTCTCCCTTATCTGCCGTCCTTTTGGGAATAGCAGCGATTAACTAAAGTAAACTTGGCTTTACTTATCGTATTGTGCTCAGGAAGGCCTGGAAGGACTAGCAGCGAAAATAATTCGAATGCAAATGCTGAACCCGGAGCCCTGAACATTGTTTGGCTCAGTCGAGCCTGCCGTCAGCGAGGGGAATGTAACGTTTGTTGGGATTTTGGCGAGCACCAGGCCGGGGCAACCCACATCCTCTCTCGGACCATCCCTCGCTGTTAACCAGCTCAGCTAGAATAGAGAGAGAGATCACATGCTGCATGCTGGGGATTTTGTTTACAATGCAATTTCTTCCATTCCTTCCCAATTTCACAGACTGGAGAGAGAGAGAGAAAGAGAGAGAGAGAGAGAGAGAGAGAGAGAAAGAGATGACTGTGGAAAAGAGACTTAAGCCTATGGTGGCTAGAACTAGGGCTAAATGCTGTAATACGCTATTAAATGTTTAATCCCAGCTGGGGGTAAGAGGTCGCTCTCTCTGGAAGATACAGTGAGAGATCAATGGCTTCACACAGCAATGTTCTCACACACACACACACACATACACACACACATACACATAGTGCAAAACAGTCCCAAACAGCAAACTAGCAGTGTTAACGGATTTCAACAGAAAGGAAAATATGAAGGCCTGTTTGCAATGGACCCCAAAAGCTGGCCCTGCAATTTGATGGACGGAGAAACGCAAGAGATTATACTCAGAAAAGCACTGCAGCTCCATTACTGAAGTCCAGCCCAGGTCACCACATTAGACCTACACAGCACGACTGGCACCAGGGGACACGGAGTAAGCAAAAAAAAACTCTATTGACCAAACCTGTGTACAACCAGTGATAAAACTGAGTATGACTGAGAGAGGGTAACGAGTAAGCAGAATCGCAGAGAAAAGAACATATAAGGCCAATCCATCACATACATTTATTACCTACAGCTTTTTTCTTACTGTAAGCTCATCTTCTCTCCTTTCTTGGCCAATGAGACGGAATTCCCCTATAATATCTCTCAGTACATCCCTTTCTTCATGTTTTCTATGGTGACGTGTCGTGGCCCAGCATCATTTGCAGAGAAGTAACCCATATCATGATGCTCCCACCTTCATACTTCACTGAGGGTCTGGTATTCTCGGGATCAAACGTTCTCCAAACATGATGAGCTGAATTATGTCCAGAGAGTGCTATTTTTGTTTCGTCTGACCAGAGTACACTGTTCCAATACACTTGTAAATTTTAAATAAACTAAGAAATTCTATTGTTTTTTGAAAAATATATGACCATTTTGAATATGATACCAGCAATGCGCTTCAAAAAAGTTGGGAAAGGGCAACAAAAGACTGGTAAAGTTGCGTAATGCTAAAAACATCTGGAGAAACATCTCACAACTAATTAGGTTAACTGGCAACAGGTCAATAACATGTTGCTGCAACCATAAATGCAAGTTAAAACTCTAACATGCAAAGAAGAAACCATACATAAACAGGATCCAGAAACGCCGCCGCCTTCTCTGGGCTCAAGCTAATTTAGGATGGACTGAGGTGAAGTGGAAAAGTGTCCTGTGGTCTGATGAATCAAAATTTGAAACTCTTTTTGGAAATCATGGATGCTGCACCTTCAAGGCGGAGGAGAGGAGATCACGCTTGTTACCAGCACACAGTTTAAAAGCCAGCATCCATGATGGGCTGGGGGGCATTAGTGGACATGGTGTGGGTGATTTGTGAAGACACCATTAATGCTGAATGATTCAGTTTTGGAGCAACATATGCTGCCATCCAGACGACTTTTTCAGGGAAGGCCTTGATTATTTCAGCAAGACAACGTCAAACCACATTCTGCACATATTACAGCAGCACTGCTCTGTAGTAAAAGAAACGCTAAACTGACCTGCCTACAGTCCAGACCTGTCACCACTGAAAACATTATGAAATGAAAAACATGACAATGGAAAACATTTCACCTTCAAAACTACAGCAGTGTCTCCTCAGTTCCCAAACGCTTACAGAGTGTTATTAAAAGAAGATGTGATGCAGCACAGTGGTAAACAGGCCCCCTCACAACGTTTTTGAAATGTGTTGCTGGAATCAAATTCAAAATTGACAATACAATTTCTCAGTTTCATCATTTCGTATTGTTGTCTTTGTACAATGTTCAATTAAATATAGGGTTTAAATAAGTTGCATATCACTGCATTCTGTTTTATTTACATTTTGCACAACATCCCAACTTTTTAGAAACAAAAATTCAAGTCAAACAAACATGTTATGATCAGGGCAATGCGTATGTGAACCTACAGAGGAGGTGTGCTTTCCCTTCCCACTGTGGTGTGATACAGCATGTGCACTCGCTGTCAGGGCTGCAGGGTTTGTGGTTTTCCCACCACATTAGACTAGTTTGAAAATGCTGTCACAGGAGAAAACGACAGTAGAAGTTTCAGCTTCTGGTGGGCTTTCACCTTTTCAGAACTCGACCAATGGGTGTGTCTTTGTTTGTGGCAGATTTCGTTCTTCTCTATGATGGAAAACTTGCTGTATATGGTTCTATAAAAACATTTAAAATGGTTCTATGTAACAACCAAAAGGGTATTACAATTATATGTGACCAAATTGCTTCAAAACTACTGAGTATTAAAATATTCAGTGGCAAATTTCAAAGTAGTTAATTTCATCAGTGCCATTGAGCCAAACGGCACTAATTGTTCCATAATCTAGACTGTTGATTGAAAGTCTACATTATATTCGAGATTACACTGTGCATGTTAATAATGTCCATTGTGGCCAGTAAATATACCCACTTCCAGTAACTCGTAAGTGTAAAAAAATTAGTGCATATTGTATCCAGTAATATTATAAACTCTGACTGAGTAATTTAGTGAAGAATCGCACTTGAATAAAAAAAAGCAATACTGAGATTCACAGTGCTACAGTAGACATAATAACCACTCAGGAGCTATAGGCATAGAATTTTTTTAAAAGCTAGATAAGACAAAAGCCGATGTGTCTGTGGTCGGGGGAGGTGGCTGAGGAGGGAGGAAGAGTTACTTAGAGAAAGAAAATAGAGCCCCCCCTCCAGCACGCATCCCCCTTATTGGTGATTAATCAGCCGACTCACAGCCTGGTGCACATTAACCAGATAATTAATAATTTCTTAGGGGATGCCAGCTTGGCAAGTGTTTTATCAACCTGAGCAAGAAGGGGAGGGGGAGGGGAGCAGAACTGCAGAGTCTGTGTGTATGTGTGTGTGTGGGGGGGGGGGCTGGAGAACCATGGGATCATCATTATCATCTGGAATGAATATTCATTAGGATTTGAACCCACAACCCACTGGTAATGAGTCCGGAGCCTCGCGCACTAATCCTCACCTATGGGCACCGCTGAGCCCTCACCTGCGCGGAGGAGTCACACAGGGGGCAAAGCTCTCTCACACACACACACACACACACACACACACACACACACACACACACACACACACACACACACACATATTTTCAGCAGATTTCCAAAGATCCTTCAGACAAGTGGTTGCTGTTTGTTTACAAAACGCATATGGATCATTCTAACAAAGAACAGGCCAAAAAAACTTTAAAAACTACCTGGAGTGAATATGGAGAATTCCAACGCTGCAAAACCAAGTTATGGAATAACTGAAATTTGGGGAGTGGGCAGGGGGCAGGGGGAGTGGTGGCAAGGGGGGGAGGACCATGCCTGAATCCCCACCTCTTTCCAATCTAATGCCCTATATATTCCCATCTCTACCGTCAGTTTCCTGCAACGTTTTCGCAGCCCCCATCACCACCTCATCTCCTCGCTGATCCTCAGTCCTATGTCAGTCCTACTAAAGTTATTTGTTAATAAAGCACTGTTTAAAAACTACTGGAGTATAAAATGGAAAGTTCTAAATATAAATATGAAATTATGGTCAATATTGTGGGTTGTCGGAATTTTTTATCTCCTTAAAATCAGCACTGGACACATATGTTGGTATTGTTCACTCCTAATTCCAGTCCAGGGGACCACACTTGGCACATTTTTGTGCTTTCCCTCATCTAGTATTCCTGATTCAACAATTAACTAATTAACAAGCCCCTCGTGTGCTGGGTCAGTTTAGAGGAGGGAAAAACAAAACTGTGAACAATGGTCCAGGACTGGGAAACTCTGAAATACTGCATTTTCTGCAGGACCTCCATGAGTGTTTTATAACAGATTCAGTCTGAAGTGGTTTGAGCGCACCAGCTCTCCACTCAGCTCTGTGGGAAGTGAGTGAGAAAGAAAGCATGAGTCCTATTTCTTCCTTCTCTGTTTAGCCAGAAATGTTTTCCCCACCACTAACGTCAGTAGCTCTCAGGGCTCACACCTTCATCCCAGCCACGGCTATTCCTTCATACGAGGGCGTTCCCCTGACACTGCGGCGTAAAACGCACCAGCTTGCTATAGTCAATCCCCCTTACACAGTTTCCAGCTTGGAAAAGTCTATGTTGTGTATAAAAGGAGCTTCCAGGAAAGCCAGTCTTGAGCAAGGATGGGTTGAGGCCCTCCAAAAATGTTTCAGCAAATAAACAGGTTGAAAACAACATTCCTCATGGATGATGGCCATTTTAGGTTTTTTACCCTTTTACTCTTTGGCACATAACATCATTAAAAGATTAAAGGAAATCTCTGTACATAAAGGACAAGAACACTCTGACAAACTATTGTCAACAAACACTGTTTGCTGCTGCACCCAGTCTTCTGCATTGTGGAAGCCAGTCGTCAAAAATGTCCAAAAACACTGCTGACTTTTCTGGGCTCAAGCTCATCTGAAATGAACTGAAGCAGAGTGAAAGCAAGTACTGTGGTCAGATGAGTCAACCTTTCAGACTGTTTATGGAAATAATGAATATGTGGTTTCTAAGCCAAAGAAGAAAAGGACTATCCAAACAGTTACCAACGTAAAGCTCAAAATCCAGGATCTGTAATGGTTCATAGGTGTTTTAGTGCCCATGGCTTGGGTGACCAGCATCATCTGTCAAGCCACCATTAATACTAAAAGATCTATACATATTCGCCAAGCTACATTCTGCATGTTTTACAACAACATGACCGTGTAATCACAGTCGGGGTGCTAGACTGGCCAGTCTGCAGTCTCTTATTGAAAACGTGGAGCTTTAAGGAACAAAACACAAAAATGAAGCCCCTGTAAGGGAGAAAGGCAAAATTGTGCTTTCAAACCTGGATCAATTGGTGTATTCGGTCCCCAAATAATTATTAAGCCTTGTTAAAAGCAAGTGGTAAACACTGCTGACCCAACTTTTTTGGAACATGTTACAGGCATCAAATTTGGAAAGAGCAAAGAAAAAAAAACACAACGTTCATATCTATGTTTTTAATTTAATACAGGTCAAACAGAATTTACTAATCGCTGCTTTCTGTTCTTCTTTCTTCTTAGCATTTCAAATACTTTCATTCCTGAAGTGAGCAATAGTTCAGATACCCAGTAATTTGTGTCCACACCCACACGCTTCAACAAGGAACCGACCCCTGTGAATTAACGTCTGTGGAACTGGGAGCTTTTTCACATGATTATGTTGCAGACATGGGGTTAAACTGGAAAAAGTGGCCTGGACTGCATTTGGGTACCTGTTTCCCCCTCATAGCCACAGCCCTCAGAAGCGAAACATCAAAAGGCCTTCAGCCAAATTGAGAGTGACAGCTCCTTCATTTGTATTCACCATGACATTACAGATCTAAACTGGAGTCTTAAGGCTTTTTTAACTATTTGTCAGGGGAGGCCCATTGTTCTTCTCGTCTTAGATCTCAGCTTCTGAGACTCGACTCAACTTCTCTGCATACTTGCCGCTAACTTTGAAGGATCGTTTTGCTTCATGTCGCGGGTGCAAATGCGAACGGGGCCGGCTGTCAAAAAATTTCTCAAATCCAGCGGAAAAAAAAGGAGAGGGGAAAAGAGAAACGGGACCCGCATTTATACCTGAACGTGTCTGCATGTATGAATGGGGTGGCGCCAAATAAATGCAGAGTTCTGTACAAAGTGACGATTGTGCAGGAACTGTGGCTGGGGCGAAACAAAAGAGGTGTAAATAAAACAGGGGATGCAGTCAGTCTAGGTGTGTCAGATTGCAGGGTTCTCAGCGAGGTAGATGTAAAGATAAGATCTGCATTCTTTTGCGGTTTTATCCCACCTTCACCATTTCACAGGAGATTTCACCTAAAAAGTGCTAATGTTGCTCAGACTGAATGAAAGCTGGCAGAATCCTGTTAGTCCCATGCAAATAAGATCATGCTAACGGCTCCCTGCTTGTCCTCATTCACTCTTAGCAACATTAGTATGTTTGGATGAACAACTTCTTAAGGTATGGTCATTTGGGCAGAAGCTAGCCATCCCAGCTCAACCCTTCAGGGTTCCTACCAAATCCCAAAAGACACGCATCCACACTGCCGAGGCTACAATGCCTGAGTATCGGGGCTAGGAATAGGCAATACCACTGATTTTCTTTTCGTTCCAATATCTCAATAATGATGCTGACATTTTTAAGTCTTCTTGCACATAAAAGGGAAGGGATGTCTTTGTGACATCTACAGTTAAAACTGATAAATGCAGATGTCAGTAAATATATGTTCAGTTGGTTTAGTCTCAACTAAACTGTCCAATCTAAGGCTGTAAAATTGCATTCCAGCCTAAAACTGGAGTCTGATGTTATTTGCTGTGTAGTATTCTGTACAAAGTATTATATATTCTTCAGAACTATCAGATTGATAGACTTGTTTGTAGATGATTGATAGATCATCACTCTTCTTACACTACAATACCCAGCATGCATAACACATCTGATTAAAATACGACTGCCAGCCTTAATGCAGTAAATGTTCCAGCCTTGTACGAAACGTGTATGACTTTGTCAGTCACGTACAGTCATTACAGTAATGCCACTAACTCCTGAAGCTCACAGTGGCATCAGGTTCACTATGAATGCTTCGTTATAGAAACATCTTCAATCTGATGGACGCTATGCAGTCACTGCAGAGGCAAAGCAACCTAAAACAGTTGCCTAGCATATAGTTTGGATTTGAACAAGTGCTAGATTGAGTAATAGTCCAATTTAATATTTAATTTAGCTGAAGATGTAAAATAATTTAGACAACTTGGTACTACGTTACAGAGTGCACTGTGTGCAGTGCTTCAGTTCTGTCCTTCAGACTGAGAGTTTTTCTCTAATGATAGGCTGGTTATTTGAAGCCATGTCAAACCTGCCAGCTATCTAGTTCAGGCCTACTGTTGTACAGTGCAATGCCTGCAGTAAATAATGAGACCAAACTCAAATAGTTTACTAAAGACTCCAGATTCAACTCGCACTCACGTCCAAGAGACTGGAGGCTTGGCTCAGACTTGCACCCCAGTGACACAAGACTCGACTCGGACTCGACCCCAGTGACTCGTGACCGGGAGACTTTAGAGTCAACTGGGACTCTATAGATATCTGCGTCATACAACCATTGGGAATCCCTGTGGTGTCAACTAATCCTGAAAGCTAGTGAATCCACTGATCTATAGGCTAATAAATACAACCAAAATCTTTATAGGAAAGCCTATCCACCTAGCCATCTTAGCAACGCCCCAGAGCAGTTATTTCCAGTCAGATAAGACCAGGCTCTTATCTCTTTGAATGGGAAGAGAACAATAAAACTGAAACTAAAAGCCACATTAACGTTTCACAAACATATTTGAAATCACTGATAAAATCTGACAGCATAAAAAACAGCATAAATAGTTTGTAGTGTTTTATCTCAATGCAAAAAAACAGATTTTTCAGCTTGCTCTGGCTACTGTGCCTTTCTCCACAACAAGCTTAAACAGCCAGCTGATTGGCTTATTTTATTGAAGTGTGGTAAACAGATACCATGTCGAGCATTATGAGCTTTCCAGAGACAACCAGAGGCAAGTTTTAGCCTTAAGCGAGAAAAACAAACCAAACTGAGGCTTACTTATCCCACTACATTGCTTTAGCCTTTAGCTTGTTGTCCTCCTAACATGTCATTTCTGTTGATTGAGTAATCCATTCTCTGAATAACGCACTTTTTTCTCATTCATGACTGCAGTAGGTATTAATCTTAGCAGTAATGTTAGTTATCTGCTTTCCTTCTGCATTCACCAGCTTACAAATGAATAACGTTTCAAACAGGCCGACCCCAAAACTTCACCCAAAGCACTGGTTTTTGAAAGTTTCTCCCAACTGCAAAACACATCAGGAGCAGATTTTCCTAGTCTTTAAAAGAGAAAATCTCGCTCTAAAGACTGCAGCACCCCCTTTAAAATCACTGACCCTACATTTGCTCAGAGCTGATGTTTCTACTCTACTGTACCTCACTCTCGCCAGCCATTCACACAACACTACAACGCATTAGATCGATTTCACAGTGCACCAGAAACGAAATCCGCTAAACAGCGGCCCAAAAACTGCAAGCACATGTCTCATTAGGCCTGAATACCCAGCTCCCCATGCCAACACATGAGCAAGCAGGCGATTCTGCTGCAACAAAACTCCTTTGAAGTTCAACCCAATATTATATAGGGTGTCACTGTTTATTTCAGATAACTAATGCTCCAAGTCTTTATTTGCTGCTATTTACTGGCATTTTACCGAGCGAGGGAGATGGGTCACTGGAGAGAGAGGGAGAGAGAACTGGTCGGCTCTGTCTGCTCGGGTATTTAATCACCGTCAGTAGGTAAAATCGTCTGTGACAACTAATCCAAAAAGCTGATTATATTTATTTTGGCTACAGTGGCTGGTAATTCGTTAAAATCAACAAAGCCTTTTCATTAGCCCCCTGCTGTTGTCCTCAAAACAGACATTCTGCCGGTCCCCAAAGCACAGAGTGGCGCGATCGCACATGCACACAAACATACGCCTCACATAGACACAAAGATGCGAGGGAGGGAGGGAGGGAGGGAGAAAAGCAGCGGAGAGGGATCTAAATAGTGAGTGGAAGAGCAAATGAGCAAGAGAGAAAAAAGAAAGAGAGAAAACAGTGAGAGGAGGAGGGGGGAGAGGAGGAGAGGTGCAGCCCAAACACTGCCCTTTCTGTTTATTCCTCCATGTCTCACGCTAAGCTCCCCAGACAGCACACACACACACACACACACACACACACACACACACACACACACACACACACACAGCACTCTGCTCAAGTCTCCTCTCCTCTTAGTTCCTCTCTCTCCTCTCCTCTCGTGTCAGCCAGGCCTTAAACATTAAGCTTTAATACTCTGCACCAGCACAGCTTCACCAGCACAGCTTAGCACGACAACCTGAGGAAGCCTTTTCTTTCTGTCATTAGTAATACTGAACTGAACTGGACACAGGAAACCACAGAAAAGCTTCTGTTGTTAGCTTATTGCAGAGGTTATGAGAGGCTTGAAAGAGGAATTCATTTCCTCTTATTTCTCAGTTTTTTCAATAAGGTTATGCTTGAAATGTAAACAAAGGCATTCAGTAGTCTGGTGTGAAGCGCTCTGTTCTAGAGAAACGAGTCAGAACTGTTCACAGTGGTGGTGAACAGGAAACAGGGACCAGACCTCTGAAGTGTTTAATGCATTTCAGAGCTCCCTCACTCATTTTTGTAATGATTGAGTACTTTTGAGTTTTTGAAAGTTTTTTTCTGATCCAATCCTGTAACAAATCTGTTCTGAAATAGCACACACTCACACTGTTACACGAGTTAAAATTACAATTTACAATTTCAATTGAAACAGCTTATTTTGAAGTTTTTAAAGGAATAATATCAGATCTGTATCCGTATTGGCCGATACTCAAGGTTTAACTCAGTATCAATATCAGAAAAGAAGTCCCATCTCTACTTTAATTTGTCAATTGCTTAAAACAGCTGTTCCACTGAATTGCTGTATATGTTCACTGAAATGTAGAACATGATGGTTAAAGCAACTTTAATGCATTAAAATACATTCATGACTGACCCTATTTAGGAAATCATGACTGCCTATGCCCTAATTTGTCCCTCTCATGGGTCTGAGTGTTTGTGTGTCCATTTTAGTTGGCCAGTGCTTCCACCATAGCCTTGATTATGTTGGAGAGCTTAAAAAAGATCTACCACATCAGAGACAGTCTACTCCTTAATCAGTGGAGAACCCTCTAGGCCTTCAGAGAAGGCCGAATAATTTCCTGGAATTAAAAATTAGACAGCTGTAATTTTTGGTTCATTTTTATTTAACAGAATCAGCCTTGTTGTATTTAAACTCTGGAAGAACCGTAGAAATATTCTTACTGCACTGTTAAGTTTTGGCTGGAAACAAAAAGGCTAAAATCTTAAAGGTCCAGCAGAAAATTGTCCAAACAGAATTTTCCTCTCTGTGGCACAGAGCCAAGATAGCTTTTCCATTGGTTAGATCTTTGGGAGCTGGACAGCCTTACATGTTAGCTTAACCACCAACAAAATTAGGAATTGACAGTGGAATTAAGCAATGGTAGCCTAACCAGCTTTTAGTCGGTTGTTAGAAATGTAAAGTACTCTTAAACTTGTACACATCAGCTTTTTTTTACACCATTTTAAACATTATCTGCCTTTTTTACACTGAAATTAAATTAAATTTTTGTTGCAATAAAATACAGCACTGTGTCAAAGACTACCCTTAATTTATAAAATGTCCAATTATCAAAATGGCCAATAAGTACACGGAGATATTTCGTAGGAGATTAGATCTGGGATAATCCACTTGAATAATGAAGGGGAAAGTCAAAGGAAAGTAAGTGGAATAAAAGACGTTTCCAAAACCTTTTATCTTTGAGAGACAGCAGAAAATCTCCACTCTTGCTTTAGATCTGAAAACATCCACAGGTCTTTCTGTCCATCCTTTCACTGTGAGAAGCCAACTCAATGCTATTATGGAGAAAAGGAAATCAAAGAAGCTGCTGGTGTTCTCAGAACAATGGACTGACCACCCCAGAGTCCAGACCTCAACATCACTGAATACGTTTGTGATCGCTTTGATTGTAAGACGCAGAAAATGCAACCAACTTTTAAGACTGAACTTGGATGGACACACTACATAGGCCTACTGGAAAAAATGATCTTTAGGTGTCTAAATATCAAATATCTGTTGATAATGCAGAAAAATGAATCATTTGAACTTGATAGCCATAGTGATCGGAAATTAGACAAATGAAAGAGTCTCCGACTTTTGCACAGTACTGTATGTTCAGGTTGAGTAATTTGTGTTAACGTCATTTAATGTTTTTCCTCCTCCTATAAAGTCACTGTAGGGTTGTGTTACGACAGTGACGGTATATTTATGAGCAATCAGGATCGTGTGCTTTTCCCTCATTACAGGAATAGTGTCAGTTCCCAGTGCTTCATTCAGTACTTCCTCCAGCTTGTGTGTGGAACATGACAGCAGTACATGTGATTGCGCTGTGAAGCTCAGCAGTAGACAGTGGAGGCCCCAGGGCTCCGGCAGAAGAGTGGGGGGGGGGACTGCTGAGGCGTGATCAAACAGGGCCACCGAGTTAATTCCCCACCACCACTGCAAAGAAAGAATCACTGCGTGTGTGTGTGTAGGTGTGTGTGTGTGTGTGTGTGTGTGTGTGTGTGTGTGTGTGTGTGTGTGTGTGTGTAGGTGTGTGTGTGCTGAAGCAAATCACGGACTTGCACAGTGTCACCAAAGCGCACAGACAGAAAATCAAGGGTGAGTGTCAGACACAAACTATTGCGTTAGTGTCAAAGCTTCTCTCACTGCTCTGCTAAGCCACCACTGGAGGGTTTGCATTCGCAGGCTTTCAATCATGGGTCTATAGGCTTTACTCCAGAGGCCCAAAGAGCGGATCGTATGGCTGTAATCAGATCCTATGTGCTGTGTAAACAAGAGCTTCTTGAAGAAAGAAAGAAGAAATAGCTGTATATTTAATCCTGCTGTATCAACACACTGGCTAAACACAACAAATTAGACTAAGGGAGGCAAATTACTACCACCTTCATCCAATCAGATCGGAACCAGCAGACGGCCAATCAGCATGTTTTATTTCAGTCTTACAAGTTGGGACAGGAGAATGTTTATCATTTTGATACGTCACCTTTCATTTTAACAGCACTTAATAAACGTTTGAAGACACCAACTGATCCCGTTTTGAAAGCAGAACTTTTTGTCACTCTACAGTTATAAAGGTCTTCATTTGCGGAACCGTATGGGGCCGTTTTCAATAGGAGACAGGCAGACCAGTCGAGCACCTGCACTCTCTGATTATGCAGCCATGCTGTTGAAACTGTTGTGACGTCTCTAACATTAAAACCGCATCTAAAAGGCAGCGCATATATATATATATATATATAAAATGGTGCTTTCACAGATGTGCAAGTTGCTCACTAATACTCACCCATACCAAGACAGACATAAGTGGCGAGCCTCGACCCATCCTTGCTCATAAAAGGATAAAGGTTCATAAAGCTTTCCTGGATTCTCCTTTTGTATCCAAGCACAACGAGAGGAAAGACCGCTAACTCCACCACTGATGGAGAAGATGTGGAAATGGTGGACAGATTTGCCGACTCAGATCAGTTATTAACAACAGAGGATCCAGCACTCCAGAAATACGACACAGATTGGCACTCGGAGAACAAGGATGAAGGTTTTCTCTGTGGTTCTTTATAGATGTGAAAGCTGGACATTAAACAAGTGAAACAGGAAAAATATAGATGCCCTTGAACTTTGATGTTGGTGAAGACTTTTGAGAGAATCTTGGACAGCAAAGAAAACAAACTAATGGATCCTACACCGAATGAAGCCTCATCTCTCACTCGAAACGTAGATAACCAAACTGGATTTCTTATTTTGGACATATTCTGAGAAGAACAAGTTCATTGGAAAAGACCATTATGCTTTGAAGAGCTGTAGGGGAAAGAGGAAGAGGACGACCAGCTACAAGACAGATGGATACCATCAGAGGAATCCTGATCCAGCCACTGAGAAGCCTGAAGACCCAAACAGAACACAGGATTTTCTGGAGAAACACTATCCATATGGTCACCCAGAGGTGGAGACGACTCGACGGCACTAATAATAACGATTGAATCGAGTGATTAATTAAGATATTTTTGAACATTTCACAATGTTTCTAGCCTTAAACTGCTCTGGTCCCAACTTTTTTGGAACATGTCGCAGGCATCAATGCCAGAATGAGTCTAAGTTTACAAAAAAAAGTGAAGGTAAAACAATAAAGATCTCGTCTTTGTACTGCTCTAAATCTGCTGCCAGAAGAGCTGTGGTGCCTGTTGGCCACATCAGCATGTAGAATCAGAGATTTCTGTCTGTTACTCTGTTTTTTATGACTGTGTAAAACATACACAAGGCTTTTGTTGCTGCTGGATGCCCTGTGATTTTGTCCGAGTGAGCGTGATGTTCATTTACAGCACTACTGGCATCAGCAAGTGCTTAGTATTGATTTGATTAATCAGAGTAAAACATGTCTGATGTGTGACTTACTATGTGTTTTCTTGTTCAAAAATCCAGTTGGTGAGACAAACTAAATAAAATCTCTGCGTTTTCTGCCTCTTTAGATATCAAATCCACTTCTTTACATATCAAATAAACACAACAGCGTTAAGACATCATGAGATTCATGTAAGAAAGTTGCATCAGTTAATCTATGAACTATAATTCTATGAACTGACCACTCGAAACATGATGCCTTTCCTGTCGTTTCCCCTTATTTTGCCCCCTCACTGGTGGTTCAATCTGTGAAAGAAGTGATTCCTTCTTTGATGCTGCAATGAAACAACAGAAGCCGTGTCGCCCCCTGCACTTCCTGCAGAGTACTGCAATCTGTCAAAATGACCATGTGCATTTTATTAAGTCTTGTGTTGTGGAAAGAAAAATCCTATACATTTTTGCCACATTTTTGTCACACACGACACTGAAAAAAGCAGAAATTCTGCAGTGCAGAAATTCCAGAGTAGTCGATATAGAATACAGTCGAATGTAAAAGTCTGAACACCCCTGTTCAAACACATATATATGTAGTATAATGACATCTGCAGTTTCCAAAGCATCTTCCCAAGCAATTCATTATTTGTCGAAAGCTTGATTTAAATAGGGATAATTGTTTACTTTTTAAGAAGAAAACGAGACAATCGCCATTTAGCAGACTAGGCTTTTAGCAGCTTTTTCTTTTTCTTACTCTTTCGTGGCAAAAGCTGGAGGAGTCATTGAAATAAATCTGTGTAATGTTTTGAGTGTGAGTCCTTGAATGTGTGTGAGGAAGTTGACCATGTGGACTGTGTGGTTATGAGTCAGGCACCGTCTTCACGTCTGTGCATGTCACCCCATCATCATCTGACCAGCTTCGCTGAGCGGCAGAAACCTTTAGAGAACAGTGCAAATGCTGCCGAACGTTTGAGCGAGCACACATGAACAAAGGCGGCCACTGTAAACGAACTGAAATAAGTGATTATTTTACAACCAGCCCAAAAACCGAAATTGATAGTGAGCAAGTAAAGCGAGGAGACGAGCCTGAAAACATGCTACCATATTATTGGTTAGGATATTTTTCTCCTGCTTTTGGTACAAACTGATGTGGCCAAATGGCATAAAGTATTTAGAGGCAGGCAAAGTTCACTACACTTCAATCAAAGGTTACAGAGAAACAAGAATTTGGTTTATTGTTAATGACATGACACAATGGCTTGTAATTAATATGACCATTATTTAATATTTAATATGACGTTAACCAAAAGGTCCATTTTGATTTCAAGTTGGCCTTAAATATGTAACTATGTAATTACATTTGAATAGTGTAGCAAAACTAAGACAAAATCTGTAGTAATTTACAAACCCTTTTCCAAAAAAAGCTGGAACAGTATGTGAAACGCAAATAATAACAGAAAGCAGTGATTTGTAAATCCACTTTGATCTGTATGTAAATGAAAGCAGTACAAAGACATTTAATGTTTAATCTGACCGACTCCTTTGTAATTCTGAAATGGAGGCCTGCAACAATCAGACAAAAAGTTGGGACACATTTAAACGTTCAGAAAATGTTTTTAAATGTTTAGGAACATTTCTAAAGGTTCAGTTTGTATCCACAACTGTTATCAATGATGACGAATTGACTTTATTGGCTAACCAGGGCCCTAAACAGTAGAACTGGTGGGTTAAGACGCAAAAGGCCTGTTACAGATTTGAGCAGGCTGCAAACTAAGGCCATCCAACAGTCTGGGGACTAAAACCTTCACCTTTAGCCAGCCAGTGAGGGACCTGAGCCGGAGATATTAACCCGTTTATGGAGACTCCCACCCAGCCGTTTAGCTAAAGCGGCCAGGGAGTGTGAACAGAGACGGCATGAGAGGTGAGAGAGAGGGGGGCCTAGGAGGACGCTAATTGGTAGCCAGGGTCAGCATGAGGTGAAACCAGAAGAGAAAAGAAGAGACCTGAGGTTGACAAGCCTCTCTAAGAGCTAATCTGGTGGGATTGCTGAGTGGGTGGTTCAGACGAGTGTGTACATGTGTGTATGTCTATGCTGTGTGTAGGTGCGTTGTAGCAGAGCTTAAGCGGACTCCCACCATACGGAAGAAGAATGAAATAAAGTGTTTGTGCATGTGGGAGAAAGCGGGAGTCACCTAACCCAGCTGTGTTGTCCATCTCTGCTCCATTAGGTGGCTGGTAAGAGAACTCCTGTACCGCAATACTTTTAACGGCAGAAACGCTATCCCCACGCTGCACATCTAATATCGCATTCTTTACACATCCGTCAAAGGCATCCTCCATTTCTTTCACGAAGACATGTTGAGGAAGATCACTTTACCCGTCCAGAGATTTCAACACAGTCAATACAAAGAGTCTAAAGCACAAGGGATTTCACTGCTTGCACACTGCCCATCAAAACTTGCCTTCTTTTAAATTTTAAGAAAATGATATTTTATTGTCACAGTAAATTTTAAATTTACGAAGAAATAATACACACAAAATTTCTGTATCATTCAGTGGTTGAGAAGTCATTCAGAGTGGTTTGATGTGGTGGTAATAATAATCAAGGGTCGTTATTGCAGCCATTAACAAAATTATAGCATTTTACTTACTATCCAAAAGGACCAGTGAACCTACATGTATCTTCTGAGGGTTTATATCTATATAAGGTTGAAATTGGTAAAATAGTGTCATATCTGACTATTTTGCCCTACAACAGCCTGCATGTACCACTCCACCATGAATGGATTTTTAAAAATTAAATTTAGGCCAAAATCTTACCGCAAAAATTGTCTCAGGCATCAGTTAGTGAATTCATGACCAATTCACATAATACATTTCTGTGAGAGAGGTTACAGACGCATTAAACGTTTCTGATGTCTGGTTTCCGTCACCAGCATTATGAACAATTCTGACTCGGCAAGTTTCTCTACAACTCAGCATTTCATATCAAACCACTCTGAAAGACTTTGTTTACATATTGACAATTGAATTATGCAGAAATTTTGAAAACATGGTGATATTCCCCTTTAATATTTAACAGTTATTTACTAATGCTATGGATATATTATGCTTCAGCACTTAGTTTCATGTTCCTTAAAGTGTTTTCCTTGACATGCAGGAGAGGTTTTGCCTAGAAAAAAAGATCTGTTTTCACTTCCAATCTTAAAAGCACACATAGAAACTCTTTCCCCCCAAAGGTGGTTTTAAAGTGGAATTCCACTAATGTTTCAAATTTCTGCATAATTTGAGAAACAAAGTCTTTCAGAGTGGTTTGATGTGGACTGGTGCATGTAGAGAAACTTAGATTCTGATTTCTTAACAGTGACAAGTTGAGAAGATTCAGCGGTCGCAATATAGCCTTTTTAATTTGCGATCCAAAACAACCAGTGAACCTACACGCGTCTCCTGAGTTCATCGATAATAAACAGTAAGAATAGAAAAAGAAAATATCAGAAAACGTTTTTGCCTTTTAATGCCCTGCATGTAGTTCTCTGACATACATGTATTAAAAACCTTTAAACCTTCTCACATTCAGCGTAAAGCATCTTCTAAGCTACTTATCCTTCTAGGTTGCTGGGAGAGCTGGAGCCCCTCCCAGCAGTCATTGGGTGGGAGGCAGGATACACCCTGGACAGGTCTGTTTAGTTAAATACTAAAAACTCCATACTTGCATTAAACTCTGCGAGTGTTATAGTACTACTCTTGCTCTGGATCGACACAACAGAGTTAAATTCTTTAAATACTGGAAACTGGCCAATCAGGAATCATTATTCTCTGTGGTTCTAGGTAGACATAGTTACATGAACTCTCCTATTGGTCAGTGCTTAAAGAGCTGAAGAGTAGGCCCACCATGTTATTCACTGTGAAACTTCTACAGGATAAATATATGTTAGTATGTCTGTCATAAACCAGATAAAACACAGAATGTCTTTAAGTAGCCTCAGATGACTCTGATGAATCTAAAATGGCCAAATAAAGTTAATGTGAAACACTGTTAGCTTGCCACTAACAAACTACTAGAATGTCATAGGGACACTAGCAGAAATGAGCATTACTTGGTCAAAACATGGCTTTTTTCCTCATGTATGAAAAAATAAAACATGACTATGCAATATTCACAATGTAGAGTGTTTATCAGTTGTTTTTTTACAAAGAAAAAACGCAACATCTATTTATCACGTCAAATTATTGCAAACCAACAAGTAAACCTTTGTCCCCTGTATTAAAATGAAAGCTGTATAGAACACAGCCCTGAGTGAACGTACCCTTTACTACACACTCACATGTAGGCCTCATTATTATGACAAAGCAAATACAGATCCTGCTTGATGGCTACTTTAGTGAAATATTAACAGGCAAAATTAGCAGTATGGGGTGGTGGGCACCAACAATGGGACCCGGGCCATTTCTCAGTCATTAAAGCGAAAGCATAAAGGAAAGTGGTGAGTTATTAAGTGCGCTTGACCACAGGACCCCTCATCATTTACGCTTTCTCAGTACCGAAGCCTTCTGTTTTTTTTGGCTGGCACTTCCACCTGAATATGCAGCAGGGTCTCGTGCCAGAACAATAGACGCAGAAGTCCCCTGGGGTGAGATGCACACGCGTGTGTGTGTGCAAAGTGAGTTTGAAGCAGGACAACCAAACATACGCCACACACCACTTAACCCCTGCTCAGCCTGCATGCAGCCTTAATGTGGCGGAGAAAAGCACCATTACAGTTAGAGCAGAGGCTTAAAACTGTGTCAATGCCAGAGCATCAGCCACACTGCCCCTCTCTCACACACACACACACACACACACACACACACACACACACACACACACACACACACACACACACTCTTTGCGGCAATCTTCATATTTACTCAGGCCAGTGAATATTTTGAGATTTCGGCCACGGCTGGGAGAGAAGCAAGAGGCATCAATTATTTAGAGGAGGTAACCCGATGCTTCCTCTGTTGAGACAAATCTGCAGGCTGCTCCCTGGGGAGAATAAAAAATGAATTAGGGAGAATTTATTAGAGTGTGTTTGAGTAAGAAAACACACACACACACAAACACACTTGTTTTTAGACAACGTCAGGACATGGGGTCATACGTGTGGCCCATATATGTTATGTATGCAACTATGTGCAGTAGTAATAATACTGCCTATTTGTACTGTATACACACTGTACTGTAAATAATTCATTTTTCAGGAGATATTTCTAAGGAAATTAGATATAGAATAAACCACTTGCATCAGTGCAAAAACATTTTTTTTCCAAAACTAGAGCTTAAAAATAAGATCCAGACTCGTAACAGACGGGGAGGATTGGGTAGACCACCAAAATTGTCCCCATCAGACAAACAGTACTTACAGCGTTAATGTTTCTTATTACAGATGTGAAAGTGTTTCTGTCCACTCTCCCACGTGAGAAGACAACTCAGCGCTATGGGTCTGAAAGGATGTGTAGCTGTCAGGTAGTTCTTATGGAGAAAAGGAAACAGACCAGAAAAGAAGAACATTTACAAATCAAACAAAGAAGCTGCTGGTGTTCTCAGAGCAATGGACTGACCACCCTAGAGTCCAGACCTTAACATCACTGAATGTGTTTGGATTCTTGGTGTGGAAGATCGCAGACTTCTTAGAAAATCTGAAAGCAAGTCTCCCAAAATGACTGAAAGCATTTTAGAATGGAATGAAACTCTTCATATATATCACTACTTCTATGTATGATGTCCTAACCCAGACTTAACCTGACAGTTTTAACCTTTCAGTTTTTAAAAAAGATAACCTTTGTAAAAATCATTTTAATCAGATCCATTTTGTTGATTCTGATATTACAGTTTACTCTTTGTGCTTTTTGCACATTTCAGTTCTAAAAGTACAAAAACACACACACACATATGTAACTCCGGGCCTGATGCTCCAGTCTACCGGCTAGGTGTGTATTAGAATGTGTGTATATGTGCTGCCTGATCTCACTCAAACTCTCAAAAGCAAAACGAAAAAAATGGAATCAGAGGTGTTTGGAGAATTTCGCTTTAAAAAACAAACAAAACAAACAAACAAACAAAAAAAGGGCTCATCAATAAAACAGAGCTTTTCACATGTGCGTTTTTGTGCCTCGCTCTTTTGCCGGCTGTTTTCACGCCGTGTTTGTTCGCACGTCACAGGTGCAGCTGCACACTCAACCTCCAAACAATATTCCTCCTCAAAAGAGTTTATACAGCACGGAGGAGCGAGAGTGAGGGGAGGGAGAGAAAAAAAGACAAAAAGCCCAAACGAGTGCAGGTTGGAAGACTAAATGTAAAATGACCCAAACAGCTGTTCACATGGCGGCTCAGAGAGAGTGCGCCTGGAGCCAAATCATACAGGGGTATAGCTGAGGGGAAAATAGGGCAGCACTTTGTCTTGATGGTTCACTGTAGATGCTTTAGAGATGCTCACCTTCACCGTTACACCTTTACACCAACAATCTGGCTTAGATTCAACTTAGTATGTATTTAAGGAATACTCCAGCATTTTCAACCTAATCTAATCTCTACCTATTACATCTTTACAGTAGATTACAGATTAGCACACATTCTGTACGCTTAGAAATGAACAGAAAACCCACAGAACCAAAACACGCATAATGGAAGCCAATGGGCAGTCGCTTCAGAATCACTGAGTGGGATTTAAACTACATATTAATTGGGTTCAGGCACTTCATACATAAACACTGAGCGAATGTTATTCGATGCTGATCTGAGAGCAGATTTCTGGTGGGTAAGACTGGTAGGAGAGGCTAGTATGAGAGAGCTCCTCATAAACTAAAGCCACTTAGAAGTCACAGGGTCACATATTGGCTTAAATGAGCCACCATATCAACAATGGTTTGCTGGAGTTCGCAAGTGAAAAGTGACCTCATTTATATTAATATGTGACCTTATTTATACAGCACATTTCACACACAAAGACAATTCAATATGTTTTATGTAAATAAAGCAAAATGTGTGTTAAAGACTGAAATAAAAAAAAACCCAATATAACAGATAATTAAAAGGAAGTACGAAGTACATAAAAGCAAAGTAAAAACAACGTCCAGTCATCGTCGCCTATGAGGGTTGCGTCTCCCTGTACTTGACATTGACTGGTTTGTAGAGGAGCGTCTGACATCAACACGTTGTCAATTCAGTGGGTAACATTTTCCGTTTTAATGGAGAAAAATAAACATCCTCCTTGGTTTTTTCTCTGGATCAAATTACAGTTAAATATGTCGTCTCTCCTCTCCCCACGTACGACTACTGCGGCTCGTTTATACTCCTCTCCTGGATCGTTTTCTTCTTCTGTTGTTTAATGGGTGATGATAGCTTGCCTCAACTTTCTGAAATAGCTCTGAAAGTCTGAACCATCCAAAAAAGTCTGCAAACGAACCGAACTATGGTTCAGTTTGATCCAGACCGAGACCACCTCTTTTGGTCAGACCAAATTTTAGTCCTTTAGTCTGGACCGTGGTCTGAGGAATCTTTCACACCTGCTATTTTGGTTCGGACCAAACTGAAGAGTCTGGGGGTCTGGATGAAACAAGGTAGGTGTAAAGGCACCCTTAGTATCTCATAATAATGACTTACTGCCTTAGAATTTAATAACTCATCATTTCAACATAAGATCACCACATCTCACTAAAAGTCATTATTTTGAGGTTTCAGGTCCGAATGTAAAGGGTGTAAGCCCTATAATTTAACATAACGCTGCTGGAAACAGAGAAGGGGGTATGTTTCTCCTCCACCTGGAGGGAATGGGCTTCCAAAAATGAGCGAGCGCATGAGAGAAAGAAAAAGTGTAAACAAATGAAGAGAGAGAGGTGTAACGATTCACAAAATCCATAATTTGGTTCAATATGATACAGTGGTGTCTTGATTCAGTACATTTTTGATACAACGGCTGAAAATCTGCTTTATGTAAATATTTTAATGTTTCCATTAATGTTTTACTTTATTAGAGCATTCAACATTATAAAAAGTACAATATTTTATAATTACATACACCCTAAGGGGAATTCCACAGATTTTTCAAAATTCAATTGTTAAGCTGTAAAGTCATTCAGACAGGTTTGATGTAAAACGGTTCACTGTAGAGATTTCTTTAGAGTGCTGGTGATAGGAACCAAAAATAACCATTTTATATTTTATGTACTACTAAACTAAACGACCAGTGAACCTACACACATTTTTTGATCATGTTGATGATGGTAAATAGTGGCTTTAGACAGTCTATGCATAATCATTTCATGTAAGATCCATCTGTGAGGTAGCCTTCAGGGGCCTTAACCTCTTAGGTTTCTCTAGAAACATTTCAAATCAAACCACTCTAAATAAGTTCGCAGGATAATTAAGTACTGCTGAATGAACTGTTAGATACCTGTTGAATTAAAAGGCCCATACTGACCGATACAATATGATACGCTGGACTATTACACTCCTGTTTCTTCTACGGGTGCATGGCAGCTCTTGCCCACCACAACACCAACAAAGAAGGCACTTTTGCAACTCGGCAATGCAGCACAGGTCCGGTTCTGCCCATTTGCATGTTAAAGAAATAAATTAATACATTTTTCTGTGCAGGCCTAGAACTCTCAACCACCCTAAATGAGTAACACGTCAACAATAAAGCGCCTGTCACGCCGCAGACAAATAAATGTATATATAAATAATAGGATGTATATTAAAAATGAGAGGTTGTTCACTCTCTGCATAGCAATTGTATTGTAACTGGTGTAATCTAGGCAGAGAAACAGCAGCCGTGGCTGAGATTGCAGGAGATACGCATATTTAACAGCGCTGATAGATAACCCACTTAGAAAACTTGTGACAGGCTGACGGAGATGCTAGAGATGACCAGAGGAAATGCAGAGAGCAGGGGACTGGGTCGGGGGGGGTGGTGGTGGAGGGGGGGTATCCCCTTTTAGCTCTCTGACAAGGAGGCATTCGATGCACGTACCAATTACGCTTCCATCCCATCCGGCGCTGAAGGCATGGCAATGCAATTTTCACATTATAATCAAAGCCATATGACAAAGCCCGGGCCATTAGAGAACAATTTCAAGTGTTTCTCAGCAAGACGATGATTTCGGAATTGCACTTACGTATGCCGAGTGCTTACCTCTGCGTGAATGCACCTGCTCGACGCTTTCTCCTCCCCTACCGGGGCGAGCGAGAGAGAGAGAGAGAGTGTGTGAGAGAGAAAGAGAGCGAGAGAGAGAGAGAGAGAGAGAGAGAGAGTGTAAGAGAGAGAGAGCGCCACAACAAAGAAAACAACTTAACAGCCGAGGTATTGAGGTGTAATTTGAGTTTATCTGTGTGGACAGATAATGACAGCTTGAACTCCATTTAGAGGTGCCGGGGCTTCAAAACCTGTACTTTAGCCCACTGCAGCACTCTGCTCCCACCCACATCGCCGGCAACCGGGCGAAGACGCACAGCCAAACATGAAAGTCTAATGTTTACAGATTACATCTCCCCAGTGGTGCATGCAGCAATTCTGACCAAGAGAGAAAAGGTAGAATTTGTCACAGATCACCGTTAAGTGCCCATATTTTGCCCAAGTGGGCTCTGAAACCTTCACTTTTAGAGTCTACTTTGGAGGGAGAGTGGAGAGTCCAAATGGCTTTCATAGGTAAATCAAGCTAATATTCATAACACCATTTCATCATCTTATCTTCATATGTTTTGTTTTTTGTAGATTATAAGCATGATTGACTGTTCTAATGCTAAATACAGTTGGTTCCCCAAGAAAGAAAAGGTAGAATCTGTCGCGGGTCACTGAGAAAGCGCCACTCCGGCCAACATGAGAGATCTAACCATTTCTACATCAACTCCAGTGGTGCCAGAGAAGTCCCAGGAGTCCGTTTTTTTGTATAAAGCTAGTGAATGGAGAAAGAAGCCAGACAGCTAATATTACTGCTAGGAAGCTGAATATCATGTGTGTTTTTAGCCTCTACATCAGTGGATTTCCCAATGGGTCATAAATCATTAATTCCAGCTGAAGGCTGAGGGATACAGTGATGTGCTACAGAATATTACATAACATAATAAATAACATTAAACACTCGTTTGAGCTTTAAGTGCCCATAATTTGTCCAAGTGGGGTCTGAAACCTTCGCATTTAGAGAAGTCAATTGCTGATGATTGCTCCATCTTTACTGCTCCATATTTAGAGGACTGTGTGGCTGATAGTTTCGCAAAAAAAAACAGATTTTTACATTTTTCCTTTTATCCCCAAATCTAGTCAGTCTTCTATGACATGTATTGCAACGTTTGTTTCTTCAGTTTTGCTCAGCACCTTCACTATATTTCCATGCAGCCTTTCTAATTAGTGAATTCAGCTACTTTACGGTGAAACCATTGCTGACACAGGCCTTTAGTTGCACACATACAGCTTGTATAATCTCCACAGAAAAGCACTGCCAATAGAATGGGATGCTCTTGAGCAGCTGCACGAGCCAAAGGTCACTATGCCCAATGCCAAATGTCGGACAGATATAAAGCCTCCAGAGTTGGGTTGGGGACCGGTGGAACAGCATTCTTTGGAGTGATGGAGCAATACCTTTGGGATGAGTTGGAGTGGAGTTTGTGATCCAGAACTAATCCAACATCAGTATCTGACCTCTAATGCTTTTGCGGCTGAACGCAATCAAATCCTCACAGTAATGTTATAATATCTAGTGTAAAGCCTTGCCAGAAAAGGTGAAGCTGTTACTGCAGCAAAAGGCAGACAAACCCCTATTAATACCCCTGATTTCAGAAGAAACTTTGGATGGTAACTTGAACCCTGCCATGCCATGAACACATCTGCCATGTCATATTTTGTCAGGGTTCAGGTAAAGTGGTGTCTGTTGGATGAGCAGGTGTACACAAACTTTTGAACATATACTGTATGAAGCCTACAAGTAATGGGAGCTAATATCCAGTGATTAGCCCTGTGCAGGCTGCATACCATACAGTCCTCAGTTTTGAATCTGTGACACGTCCACTCACTGGCTATAAATGCCAAAAACAAACATTTTTGCCACATCAACCATGTCAGTTCTACTCTTCCACATCTTGCATGACACAGCCTTCTGTGTCCCTCTCTCTCTTTCTCTGCTTCTCTCTCTCCTCCATTTGTTGCGGTTTAGAAGCACCGAGTCATTTTTCCACTTCAACGGGCTGCCTCATGACACTGTTTTATAAAACATGTCAGATCACTCCTCCAGTGGCCCTCTCCATCTCTGAGAGGCGCCTTTCCATAACCCGTCACTTCTATGAAGAACGCTGACCCCTGCCCAGAACAGCGCGCATGAAAACAAGTTGACAGGGACCTCCATAATGCTGCTCGGCCTCTACGGAGAGAATAAAAGAGGGCTGCGTCCCTGTAAGAGGCTCATTAACATTGGAACAGCTACTCCTGCCGCCACTATAGATGCCTACCAGCTACAGCGCACTCCGAAACACTCGACAGGTTACACAAGCAACTCTGAAATCACTTTGCGGGTAGGCATTTGCATTTTGCTGAAAGCGAAACGTAAGCAAACACAAGCACTTTTTTATGCTGTCTTCCTTTATCATCACACCACAGCTTTATACTGCTTTGGAAAACGTTTTCGTTGCCAGTAGAGAATCTAGTGTTGCTCTGTTCAGGATCTACTGGTCTGATGTATTATTGCACCTGTCTTTTTTCTAAACCAATGCAGTGGCATAGTCTCGCAGGGACAGTGGTGGTCTCATAATCAGAAAGCTCCTCTGGGGACAACCTGCTAAACTTTTGCTGCTGGATTGTGCCACTAACAAGAGTACGCCCCCTCTAAAACCTGCCCCAAATTCCTCAAAACACGATGCTCTTTTAACATCTGGTGTACAATCTTAGGACTCTCACATTCTGGAGAGTCTGGAAATTTATAAATTAGGATCTGGAAAATAAAATGAATGAAATGTCTTGGAAGTATTAGTGAAGTTGGGCTGTTACGTCACAGAGATTGCATATATTAGCCTATCTTTAGCTGCTAATGCACAGTTTGACTGTCCATTCATGTTTATTTTGGTTTGGAATTCTACAGTCTTGCAGGTGGACAGATATGTAGATGCTATGTAGGCTACATTAACACACGGCAGCTTCTACTGTTCACTTCTAACACTGCGTCCTAATGTCAAGTGAGCGTGCAAATGAAGTATCACACTGCGTCTCAAATGTCTACACTAAAAACGTCAAGTTAAAACACAAACAAACCCTGGATCGATCAGAAAATAGTTTGAGACCTCGACTGAAGTGGGTAAGTATTCTACACACTATAGTGATGGGCAGCTTTGTTGTATCTGCTAACTTGTATTAGTTACGTCTACTTAGCTAACTAGCTACCCGGCTGAGAAAAGACAGCTTGCTGTCCAGGCTGGTCTAAGCTGGTTTACGCTGGTGTGGTGCTGGTTTAGCTGCTCACCCAGCCTGGTCATGCTGGTAGACCAACAAACCAGCATCCATAACACAACATATGCTGCTTTTGCCGGTGGTACAGGGCAATCAGAACAGAGATCATTTACATACGTCAGTCTTAAAGCCACAGTAACAAAAACAGCCTTTTTAATTCTAACAGATAAGAAGAGCTTAGAAAATGTAATGTAAAAATGAATTATGACTGTTTTGATATATGAAGTGCTTTGAAATAAATGCAAGGACAATGTAAGTTTTAATGTATGATAATATAAAAATATTTTATTCCAAATTGGTTTGGACTATTTTTGGACCATTTGTCACAAAACATACCCAACATAAAGACAGCTGATGCTCTTAAATGGTGTCGACAGTGACGATATTCAGGAAATCACCAGGAGCTTCTAGAGAATCCTCCAATTCTTCTCTGCATCTGTATGAAAGAGTTAATGATGGTATTTTTAGATGCTCTGCAAGCTCGTACACTACCTCAGTTTCTGTATTATTGTCTCCTGTTCTGTTAGTCAAAGTTTGGAGATGGGGGTAAAATGCTGACTTGAGCTCCTGCAAGAAAAGCATCTTATCTAGGAGGCCTCTGACGTGAGAGCGCTATCTGGAATAGGAATCTTACATTTGGAACACTGGGTAGGAGAAAAAAGATGTTTTCAGAACCTTCTCTACTGTACGATATACATTTACAGGCTGATAAGCAAAACTTCTTGACGTTTAGGCGGCCAAAGGAATAAGAACGCCAGCGAATGAGGGGTTTAGGAGGAATCAAGAGAACATCCCAATGAAAAAGTTTATTTTAGTCACCCCATAAATTTCCATATCTCTTAATTATCATATATCCTCAATGATACCGTATAACCCTAAACATTGAACCGAACGAGAAATTTGGGCAATTTTTGTTCACACACTACCTAACAGGGCCAGACCATGAGTTACATGATGGTTTCTTTCATTGCTAATGGCTAACATTTTACTACCTAACAGCTAATTTAGCTGATAAATGCTACATGATGGTTCAGCATGTTCAGTGTGTTCATACTCGCATTTATTTTGCTATTTTAGCTTTAGCTACCTGCCCACAGAAAGAGGCCAACTGTGCTGTTTTGGACTCCCAAACTGGTTGTGTCATCGCCAGAGATGGAACTCAAGATCTCCTGATGATGGGATTAAAGCTTAGACCGCTGTGCCCCTTTGGAGCCCCACATTTTTCTTCTTTGACGTATTTTTTTTCATTTTATCGCTTTGCACAAATTTGCTATTGTTACCCTTCAATGAATTCATCTGTGCTTTACTTTCTCATGGGGTCGAATGTAAATATGTGGAACAGTTTGCAACAGTTGCTAACATTTGTGTGCTGAGCGTCATTTGGAAATCCACCCAGGAGACAATGTTCCTCATTTGAGCTACACTCTGCTACACCAGAAACCAGCACACTACTACCGACTAAACACCCCAGTCAGCCTCTCGCTCTCCCCCATCCTCCACTGTGAGCACTCCACAGATGAACCCTCCTGACCCCCAAATTAATCCCAAAGTAATTGAACTTACTCAAATTCCCACAGGCACGCAGCCGCCGTGTGAAAGTACTTGATGTTTCTTTGCAGAGAGGCTTAATTGGGTTTTCATGACTCTGTTAGAAATTGAAACCTTTTTTCTCTGTTTTTTTTTTCCCCCCTGCCTCTTTCAAACCCCTCTCTGGCTATGGACACGCTCATCTGCCCTTGTTTTGAATACAGAGCAAAGACTAAAGGTTAGGAGCCTCAGTTTGGGCAAAAGAGAGTAGTGATTTATTTATTTATTTATGTATTTTTTGTAGGTCGTATCAATATCGTTTCTAGATTAGATGCTACCCGAGAACATGAGATGCTTGGAGACTAGGGTGGGGGGGGGCTGAGGGGGGGACAGACTCCGGATCTGTCTGGTCATTATATTACACCTTTTCAGCAGGGAAGCATCATAGACAGGTAGAGCTGCTCGCCTCAGATGCTTTTGAATTAGCACTGGGCAAATCAACGGGGCTCAATGACAGACAGTGCTCTCTGTGTGCAAGCTTTGCTCCTCAGTGCGCCTCTACAGAAGGTATATTCAGGCCCAGTTTCTATGTCACTGATTGCCCATTTCTGAGCCAGTCAGGTTCCAAGCCTCAGGCTCAAGGTAAGCTTTCACCCTTCTGGCTGATGCAGGACCAGATTTTCATTCTCCACATTTCAGCCTGAGCCATTACGAAAGGGATCTGCGAAACTGATCTGAGACCTGCAACCGAGGCTAACTTCCACCTATACCGAGGTTCAGCGGGAGGCTCATTTCACACACCAGACGGCATCTCAACAGGTGATGCTAGCGCACTCTGTGGCTAATTTACAAGTGTGCAGCAGGGCTGAAAGTGATGCACCTCCACAGCAAAAGAAAAACTTTGCTCATTAACTTAGCATTTGCTAATATATTTTAAAAAAGGGGGGGAAAAGAGTTATGTACAGTGGCACGAAACTCTAGCGAGGGAAATCTCCCCGGGCATCATGCTCTCTCAACTGAGCACCCACCAAATTACATTGTCTCCCCTAATTTTGTAATTAGTATTCAAATTTCCATGTCACAGCGACACAACTGCTTTTCAATAAGAAGCATTATGCTGGGTTACTCTGCCCTGTAGAGATACACACACGCAGCTGGTAATATGCTCAGTCTTCCCTGAAACCATACAAGCCCTTCATCCGAGATGCTGTCCGGCTACAGTAACTTAATTCGTGTAGTTTATAGATAGTAAATGTGATATGCCAGTCTGTGTATTCAACCATCTGTAACTGGCCATTCTTGTACACAAATGACAAAAACCCTGTAGCTTGAGGTTATTCTACACACAGGAAGCGTCAACCTAACACTTGACCCAAAGAGACGGCAATCAGTAGAAGCAATATAGTGGCATGATTCAAAAAGGGACCAACCCCCACACCTTCGGCTTGTGAGACTGACCAATGGTTGACTGCCTGAGTGCATACAAAGACATACAAAGACCATGTACTCAGGTAGTCAGCCACTGGTCAGTCTCACAAAGAAAGTGCAATCAGTAGAAGCAAGACAGGGGCATGATTCAAAACCTGAACACAGGGTCTCTGTACGTCCGACGTGAAGCTTTCTAGGAACAATATTAAATTCTGAGTTGCTGGTTTTGTTCCCAGAAATGTGAACACTTCACCTTTTGAAAGCTGTATTGGCAAATAACCAATGACAGTATATCACACAGAATTTTCAGTGCCTGGCAGACTGTATATCTATATGAAGAACGAAAGCAGGTCACTCACTGGAAGCACTGCCGAACAATGACGCTTCCAGACCTTTCAGAAGAAAGGAAGAGAAAGATGGCAGGGAGGAGAGCATGGCCTGGTTCATCCTGCTCCTGGGCTGGAAGCAGCGGCTCGAGGTGTGAATGGGGCGCTTCCCCGTCTGGGCCACTCCACTGCTGCGGGCAGCTCTCAGCGGCCCCATCTGTCCCCCCGGCGCCATGCTGAATAAGGGACACAGCCGGACACACAGCCACTGGGCCCCACGTGACCCACCAGACACATGCACAAAAACAAAACAGCGTGTTCCTGATGAACTGGGTAACAACAGCTAACAAACAGCCAAGAGATTCGTCTGGAGAAGCCAAGTTTTAGTTATAAGTCTGTTCTTAAGAATACAAACAAAAATTCAAGAAATTATGAACGCTGGTTTACCCTTATCCTTAAAACATGCTAATCTCGCTAACGGCAAATGAAAACTCACGGGGGTCCACTGCTCTTAGACACAACACCATCGGCTCAACATACCAGTTAGACATCTGAGGCCACTGACCCAATGCAGCCTGGCTCAAGCTGAACTAGGGCTATTTTTTCTTTTGATACAACTAAACATATTGATAAAGATGACAAACAGTACAAAAGCCCAACTGTAGCAGCTAATAAGACCAAAAATCCAATCCAATATCTTAGCAGTAGAAGAATATTCACGATTAGAGCTTTTAGAATGTTCAGAGGGGTGACAACTCAAATTTAGGGATGCTCTCCACAAAATAATTCAAATGTAATGCAAAAACAACAGGCTACCATATGCGCAAATGCAGATATTCATGTGTATGTATTGAAGCATTTCAGTCTCATCAGCCGCTCGGCTTCAAAACAGTTTTGCTGAATTGTTTTGTCTCTTTCCGTCTCGCTCTTGCATACATTTCCATTATTGCGAAGGCCGAGCGAAAGCTTTCCGTTTTCTCCAGGCTTCAAACATGGCAGCCGCCACAACAGACCACAAAGACCCATCAGAACGAAGTTGGTTGCTCCTCTTTTTCTCTCGCACTTTCACTACGAAGATGCGCTCCCTGAATATTCATGAGTGGGAAACATAACACAGGTGACATGCTTGACTCCAGCTATTCAACTAACCTAAACAAAAGGAAGCCTGCAGCGTTTTCTCTTCGAGGTGCCGTGTGAGCTGTGTGCGTTTGGAGATTCCCCAGAGACAGCTTTGCTTTTTATAACAAGCGCTAAACCAACATGCTAATGATACGAGGGAGGAAGGATTGCACTGCAAATGGAGGCGATCGCTCCAGCACTGTTCCCCCAAAAAACAGCAACTTGTTCCCTGCAGACTCTCCATTTAGACTCCCACACAGCAAAAAATGATATACTGGCAAGTGAAATCATCTTACATCTAGTTGAAGTATCTAATATTTGTCTTTTAAGATTGTTGTAAGAACATTTTACGCTTTTGAACTTTTTACTTACATTTTTTAGAACACTGTAATTGTAGTTAATCTTTGTATATCTTTTGCTGTATTTTTAGTTATTTTCCCTGTTTAATGTGGCTGTGTAATTTCATTAACTTCTCCCTACAACAGTCACTGTTAATTTAATACGTATCAGACAATGTAGTAATGTTTTAGGCTACATATTTAATGCTATATTTTATATAATATAATATAATATAATATAATATAAGTAACAACAATGAATGCACAATTAACAACAAACAAATTTCATTAATTTTTTTTTACTTGAAAAAAATCTTAAACTGGTCTTGGTCTTGTTTCAGTCTCGGCCACTCCAGGAGCCGTATTACAGAAACTTCTTAAGTCTGAAATCTGATCTTATCTGCTTAGTCACCATGACAACTTCAGTACGGACTGAATTTCGGACAGTATCTATTCCAGAATAACAGTTCCTAACTTCATAATCTCGTCATGAACTCCAGATAAGAAAACAGCATCACACAAACATCCTAACTAGACTAAACCTCCTAAATCCTGTCCTAACTTTAGGATGAACCCCAACAGGGTCCTCACTTCTGTTTAAGGTCCATTTCTATGGTTTTTAGGCAGCTGAGTCAGCAGCATAGTTCACTACCAGCATAATGAGCTCCATTTATTTCTACTGTAAAACGCTGCTTTCACTGTGAGATGATTTTCTTTTCTAACTCTGCGTTTTAAAGATCTCAGACGCTGCAGACTCGATCTCCACCGCCCCTCTGATCACCTCCGTGTGTTAATGTTGATGATGAAATATTACAGTGATGGTGGTGAATAATGAGGAGACGGAGCTGAATGTGTGTCTGTTTATTAGGAGGAGTAACGTTAGCGCTCGGCTAAAGCGTTTGGGAAATGGAGACTGAAACTGGGGAGCGGCGACGCTCTGATAAACAGCAGGGGGCGCTCTCACAGTATTCACTCAGTTTATCATGTTTTAGTTTTATTTGACCTTTTTAAATCAGTAATGATAGACAATGTTAGCTGTCTGGCTAACTAGCTTGATTACTTTAATTACGTATTTACGTTTCAGCAGTTCGGTTGCTAGGTAACAGACATGACAGTTGATTGTCGACTTCGATCGAGTAAGTTAATATTCTTGAGATAAGATGCTGTAAGATAAGATTCCTAAATTAAGATCAAATTTGCTTCTGTATTATGAATTGACCAGATTTAAGATGGTTGTACTTGCCAGGATATGATACTGTGCAGTGATACAGCTCAGACAGACAAAGAGAGAGAGGCTAGAGAATGGGGTCTGGTCTCAGGGGCTGCAGTGGACTGTAAAGTGTAGCTTGCTGTATTTATTTGCCGGTGGAGAGGAGCCCTCTGTTTAGCAGTGGGCCAGCAGGTCACAGTGGAGGTCAGGAGGATTTGCGGCCTTGGGACTACTGCTGCACGGCCCAACTCCTAAAGCAGAGCAATGAGGACTGATTAATGTGGAGAGGACAGCCCAGACTCTGACCCCAAGACTGGATCCTGGACATCACACCTAGACACCCCACCACATCTCTACAGCATATCTATGTAGGCCTTCACATATTCTCACCAGAGGGGCACCGTTTGGCTGGTTGAGCAAACCTGGACAGCCCTGGTTGCCAAATGGTACAAATCCTATCTGGTGTCAAAAACATGGGCTTTGTTTCTAAAACATTTAAACAAAGAGAACTAAACACAAAAATTCAAGTAGTAGTTTATAATGTGTAGCTTTGAGCAACACATGTTGGCTGTTTTCATGACCACCAAGTCAAAGATGGTGCCAATCAGTGTTGTTAGCATGGTCAGTCACATGAAACTTACGACTTAACTCACCGGCTCAAACATTGGTGCCGAATAAAGCAGAGACGTCAGGATGCAGGGACCTCTGCTGCTGAGCAAATCCCACTGAAATGAACAGACCCTGATGCTAATGAGTCTGTTCAGCTACTATAATAACAGTTGTATGATCCAGTCACATACATATACAGTATATACAGTCACAGCTGAAAAACATGCCTTTATCCACTCTCTCTCTCGGTTTCGCTCTGTGTAGGGATGAAGAGGGATCTAGTTTTTTGGACCTCATTCCTCCAAGCTATGTTAGACTAGGTACAGAGTGTGACACACTATGAATCGATACATTCAGGTTTCTGAACTGCTTTTTTTATTGTACAGTGACGCTACTTTTCGTATTACAAAATACAAAAGTAAATGGTGTAAACAGAGAAAATGGCCTTAGAAGAGAATTCCACCTTTTTAAAATTTATGCATAATTCAGTAATTGTGATATCAGCTGTTAGCAAAGTCATTCTGAGTGGTTTGATGTGACCTGGTTTATTGAGAAGCTCTGAGGGTTTTTTGTGTGTGTGTGTGTGTGCGTGTGTGTGTGTGTGTGTGTGTGTGTGTGTGTGTGTACATATCGCTGTTGCCGGAACAAAACCTTGTATCTCCATTTTTGTTGTTTTTCAGTTTTTGAGATAATTTGAAAAAGCCTGTTGCTCTTTACATTGTATGTAAATTTTAGGATGACTGGACCAAAACAAATGGACCAAAATGACTTGGAAAAAATTCTGGTTCCATTGACTTACATTAAAAGTAAAGTAGGTTTTTCCCTTCTCCTGTAAAGTTACCATTTTGGAGATACGAGGTTTTGTTCCAACAACAGCGATATCTATATGTATGTATATAAACTTGTGTACAAAAAGTGTATGTCAGATTCATGACGTTCTCAAAGCGCAGAACTGTTTTCACCTTTGTGCTCTTGAGTGTGTGTAGATTCTGTTCTTACCTAAGAACAAATTGGTGAATGTCAGAATCTTTGTGAAAACTGGATAAATGTGTATTAAGAAGAAACTTCTTCATAAGAACGGTTGGCGAATGGGGCCCGATGTCTCAGGCATCAAACAATGTATTTGTAAACATTTCATGTCATTGCTTTCTGTGATTTAGCTTTTAGAGGCATTAAACTCTTTGGACGTCTGGTTCCTATCGCTGCTGCTGCTGCTGTGTTACATTTTAACCGTTTAATTGTGCAGAAATATTGAAATCGCTGTGCAATTCAAAACTTTATTTGTCTTAATGCAGACAATACAAAATATCTCTCGGTTGACTGCAGTGCTGACCTTTCAGATTTGATCGGGTCATCCCTAAATCCAAGGCTGCCCTGCACTTTTTCTCTATTAATTAAAAAATAAGCTTCTTTAAGCTTTTGGAAAATGCATGATATATTTTGTCCCAATGTAAGGAAGTAGCCAGACTGCTAGGTTGCAGAGGCTGTGATAAAGTCTAGGCCCCATACCCACTCCCCTCACATTGCTTTTATGTGGACTGATCGGCTTTCAGATGTCGCTTCCACCATTCTGCTCAGCAAGGGGGAAAGAAAGATATATCCAGGCTTCATAGAGGGAGGGAGGTTGGAGGAGAGAAGGAGAAGGAGTGAGAGATAGAGGCAATAATCCTGTAGATGCAGAATTCCCTGGAGCTTTTGAACCTTGGCCTTTTGAATTATATCTGCTCGGTGGACGTCTTCATTACTGAGTGCAATGCAGGTTAAAATCCTTTGACACAGTGGAGCACAGCTTCTCTCGTACAGGCCCGCTCCAGCCTCATGGAAAGACGTGCTACATTTGTGGAGAATCTTTGGGTACAGCCAGGCTGCAGGGCTTCTCAGCAGACATACTGGGAGGCAGAGGATCGTCAAAAGCCTTTTGATAAAGCGTGACCTCTTATTCCCAAAATATGCTGGTGTTACAGGCTGGGCTAGGATTACAGGCCACGGCATAAAACCGACTTAAAAGAAGGAAAGGAAATCTCCGTGTTGGGCTCCGCTCCCTTCAAACGCGCAAATGTTTCACTCTAAAGCTGCAGCTGAATTAATTCATTATAATAAGTACGGAGGGGGGGACGCTTCCATTAATCAGCGCCAACGTGTACCTCGTCCCGTCTCTCCAGAGACGTCACGAGGTTGACAGATAAAATGAGGAGCTGTACACGAATGCGGTCCCGCGGGCGCCGTTTTACACGTCTGACTGTGCGCGAACGTTCATAGCTCTCTTTTTAGAGTTTTCACAGCGAGGCATCAAGATAAAACTTATCAAAATATTTTGTGAAATAACATGACGTCCATAAAATTCCCATGTTTGATGCCATTGTTACCGCAAAGTGTTTGTTTCAGGGGAGACGGCTTCTGTTACCCAGAGCTGATTCAGGTAGAAGTCTGCAATGCTAATTAATTACTTCTGTCAACTACACTTAAAGCAAAATGTCAAAACTTTGCAGACAAAAAGAATTACATGCTCAGTGCGCTAAAAACATGACAAACGTCACATTTTCTCTACTAACTGAAGAAAAAAAACGTGATCTGGTAAAGAAGCTTGGTGCTTTGAGGTTCTTTTTCAAGCAAGCGTTTTTAACCCTGCTATCATACAAGAGCACAGGAGACCTGCTCATGCAGTTTAGCTGAGCCACTGAATTTTAATAGAGATGAACTATAAGGTAAACAGAAGTAAAAGGAAATATTAGCAATTCACAGATGCATTCTTGAAAGATTCTGGATCGATTCACAAAATGGCGCTAACACACATCCACCTAGAGACATCACAAAGCACGATTCTAGCACAGGCATGCTTGGAGGAGGAAAAATAACTAAGACACGTTTGCAAATCAGTCACAACTAAACATATTTACCATATTAAACATGACTCTGCAAAAGAACATGGCTTTGTTCAACAACCACCTCAGCAAATTGCTAAGAGGCTAATTTATCAATACTCAATGTTAGGTTTTAAGTATTACCCAAAGTATTTAACAGTAAAACTGCAACAAACTAAAAGATGTGTTACCTGAATGCCTGCTAATGTCCACATCTGGGCTAGAACTGCAATAATTAAAACCAGTCTGAGTAATATAGCAGTGTTACCTTGGAGATAACATATCATTATAAACCTCATTAAAGAGCTAACGAAGGTCAGCAATAGTATAGTGGTGTAATATGAACACAAAAGGTTTATACAGTAGTAGTTTCTACATTAAACACTGCTATACATGTACATATTTATGATTATATGACCAAATAAATAAACAAATACAAACAAAGTTTATGAAATGACTGAAACATCCCATCCTTTACTTTATATTTGCACTTTTGTTAGTGTTACCTTGCAGTGCTCTATAGCAGGAATTCTCATCATTCGATATTTCTGATGCGAAACAAACTTCAAGCCCTATACTGTGTACAATATGGAACAAAAATATCAAATAAAAAGTAGTTTCGTTCTTTTCATTGTTTAAATTTTAGTTGAAAGCCTTCAGTGAAACAGGCCTATATACCTATAACCCAGACCGCAGCTGACATTCTCAGCATTGTCGCTCTGAATGTTTGCAGTTCAAACGCTCTGCACTTTGTAAACCAGTGCAAACTACCTAAACTAGCTAGCTAATTCAATGCACCACAAAGGAGGAAAAAGTATCCCAGACTCCAGTCAGATGAAGTTGGCAACTCAAAAGGTAACCTCTGATCATCTGTACTGGCACCAAACAGGAATTGGCCCATTTGTCCATACCATACTCTTCTCTACCATGGCTGTATCTAGCAAGGCCCTTAACTGGTTGTTCATCCGACTGTTTTCAGACGAAGTCAGCAACCCGAAAGGTAATCTCTGAGCATGTTGTACTACCAAACTGGAATCGGCCCTCCTAGAGCAGCAGCAATCAAGGCCAAGCTTGAAAAGAAAGACATAGTGTATTTGCAGGGTCCAGGCTGTCCATGCCATATTCTCCTCTACCTTGGCTATATCTAGCAGGGCTCTAACCTGGTTTTCCTGGCCACAGCCCACAGCTGGCCCTACCTGCTCCACTGCCTATCTGCCTGCTCATCGCAGGTAAAGAAAGCCACCAGGCCCCACCGCACTGGGAGATAGCACGGCGAGTGAGCCAGAACGCTGGGTGTAAGCATTTCTGTTCACCCAGCACAATTGCTGATGTGAGGAAGATATCAGTGGGTGTGAGCTTATGTGTGTGTGCATGAGAGAGAGAGAGGAAAAGAAAGAAAAAGAGAGGGAGAGAGAGAGAGAAAGCAAGAGCGAGCAAGCTGAGGTGTCGCTGGTCTGAAGAGCAGTAGCAGGGAATGACAAGGTTCCTCTGGGGCTCTTGAGTAATCTTTGCCATATACATCATCATGTTCCATCGCCAGAGACATCTGCCAAGCCACTCACCATTCAAAAAAAACCTACAACGTGCGCAAAACAGGGAGCAACGTCTTACTTTCAGGCTCAGACAGCTAAATTTTCTCTGCGCCAGTGCAAGTGCTCGCCATCCACCATGAAGAGCTCTCTACGCCTTCACACGGAATCAACACTGTCATCACAACTGTAAAGATAAGCATATTCATGACAGCGTATTATTGCTGCCAGCATACTGGCTGCCGAGTCGTGGGAACTTCGGTGACTATTCACATGTCTGCGCACACAAATCCACACATGTGCTCACATTTATCTGATGGCTTATATAAGACGCAAATTCATTTGCTAGCAATCAAGGGGGCCATGCATCTTATGATGTGGCCAAGGAATAGGCCTACTGATAATAGTGTGTTTATATGAATTACATAAAAACATTTCACAGTAATGTGCAAAAGTCAGAGACCACCCTTTTCATTTATTTCAGTATCAGCAAAAAAAGCAGAAAACATCTATTTAACAGAAAATTACACAACTAAATATAATATCAGATTTTTCACTATTTACTGTGCAAACCCTTTGCTTTATTACAGCTTTCATTCTTTCGAGACACTTACTTTCAGTTTTTCAATCTGCAGGGATATTTTTCCACACCTCCAAGGTTTAGTCTTAGAAATTGGTTGCATTTTCTGCTTCTCATGATCCAAAAAGTCTCAACTGCAAATTTAGACTCATCAGTCCACAAAACATTACTCCACATATCAGAGGATCAGACGTCAGTTTTGAAAATCCAATACAAACATTTCTTTTTTGTCTTCTTAGCAGCTACACATCCTTTCATTGAGTTGCCTTCTCACAGTGGAGGGACAGACATCATAAACATCTGTGGATTTTTTCAGATCTGAGGTAAGAGTGGAGCTTGATTTTCCCCCTGTCTCTCAAAGCTTTAAACACTGTTTATCCGATGGTGACAGTTTTGGTGTCTACCAGGTCTTACACAGTTAGGAGTCCCATTTTCTCTAAACCTTTTTTTAAATACAGTTTTAGAAAGTCCTGTTTTTTCACTTATTTTCCTTTTTCCCTCCTCCTTATGCAAGTGGATTATTTTATATCTAATCTCCTCAGAAATGTCTTTTAGCCACTTCAGATGTACATGAGAAATAAACATGTAAGGCAGCTAAGGTGTGTTTGGGTAGTGGTTGTGTGAATTCTAGTGTGCCATAGAAAGGGTACACAACGTCAGTGACACCTTTGGAAACAGCTTGTTGGGAGGGCACGGCTGTAACTCACTGGTTTTTAAGATAGCAAGGATGGAAGAGTTAAAGTGGGCGCACAGTACACAACAGACAAATTACACACTGGTGGATTCAATATTATACTTAGTTTTGGAGGCATGTGTGTAATAGTCTGCATATATGTAAATATGTCTCCTGCGATCTTCCTGCTGCTGAAAAATAAGTATATTTATAGCGTCTACAAAGGGACTTGGATAGGACTGGTTTGTGGTCCACAGTCTAAATATTTGGGATCATATTTTTTAAAAATATGGTTATTTGATGGCAGCCACACAAATTAAAGTTTTCTACAGGTTGGCGAATGCAGAATAAGAAGGAAAACAAAATGGGAAATCAGTAGCCGTATTACAGAAACGTCCTAACTCTGAAATCTGTTTAGTCACCATGACAACTTTAATTAGAACTGAAATTAGGACAGTAGCTATTACAGAAAAACAGCTCATAAGTTCATAATCTTATCCTAACTCCAGATAAGAAAACAGTATTACAGAAGCATCCAAACTAGACAATATTTCCTAAATATTGTCTTATCTTTGAAGACAAACAACCCCAATGGTGTCCTATCTTCTGCATCTTCCATTAGCTATTGATTTGAAAAGAGTTGTTTTATAAAACTCTGACTGCCAGTATAACAAGTTCACTTATAACTAGTATAATGGTGTCACTTTTATTCATACTGCGGTTTTACTTGTGAGAGACAAACAAAATCTCTCTTCTTTCTGTCTTATTATCTCTTTGTGTTAATATTGATGAAAACTTGCCAAGTAAAATACTGCAGTGATGGCGCTGAATAATGAGGACACCAAAAATTGAACATGTGGCTGTTTATTACGAGGAATCATGTTAGCTAAGCTCACATGCTAAAGCCTTGGTAAATGGAAAGTGAAACTGGGGAGCAGCGATGGCTCATTACAGCAGGGGGCGCATTCACAATATTCCGAACTTTACTTTTTTAACTTCCAGTTCACCATCCTTTAGTTTTGTTTTGACTTTTTTAGCTAACTAACTTCCATTCTTATATTATTTTGATTAACTGAGCACGTATTGTTGGTTGCTTGGTAACAGACATAACCAGAGGGGAACCCTCAGAGCATTCTAGGCCTTCAGAGAAGGCCGAAAGATTTCTGGGAACTGAAAAATAAATGTCTGTGAACGTCAGGCTAAGCCTTCTGGAAGTCCTGGACACATCAGTGACTGAATATGAACAGCAGCCTAATCAATGTTAGTAACAGAAAACAGTGGCAGCATCTGTATATCAGAGCTCACTACTGAGAGAGTCTTTGTAAAACTGCTACAAGGTAAACTAACACGTCTGTCACAAGTGTGAAGCAAAGCATGTAATGTCTTTCAGAAGCTTCAAATGTCTGTATTTAATCTGGAACTGCCTTAAAGTTTTCCATCCTACCTTAAACAGTGTAGTAGTTACATTCTGGTGCCGACAAATTTTCTGTTCCACCTTAAAAACTGCAGCTGTTACATTCTGTTGCATAAATGCGTCATAATGTAACTGCTGCACCGTTTAAGGTGGAACAGGAAAATATGAATAAGAAGCTTCAGCCTCGACAGAAAGTGTTCATGCAAATCGCTGACAGCTTCCCGCTAACAAACTACTAGAATCCTATAGGGTTGCTAGTAGATGTTAGCATTGTCACTGAGGTGTTTTTCCCCTCTGATTAACGGGCTGGACTGAGTAGTTTAGGATTTTTTGAGAAAAGATGCTGTAAATTATGATTAAATTCTTAAATTAAGATAAGATTTGCTTCTGTAATATGAATTTGCAAAACATCGGGCCAAATTTCTGTAATACAGTTCTAGAACCTTTCGTCCTTGGTCCCCTAATTCCTCTAGGTCTGATCCGACACAGCTGTCTAAGCCAAGCCTCAAGCTGTGGTTAAAGATCATGAATTTCACTTGAACATATTTCCTCAAGTTCAAAGCCAGGACTAGGTTCTAGTGAAGACACGTTAGCAGTAGAAGCACAAAGCAGAAACAGATGCACGCAGGAGTTGCCTCGTGGGCACAGTCCGGAGGGACGTCTCTGTCCCACTGGCCCAGAGGAGAACTCTCTTTTTGGAGAAACAGCAGTGGTGCGTAACCCTCTCCAAGGTGGAAGTGAGGAGTGCAGAGTGAGGTGCTCCTGCACCCCACTAGAACTCTCTCCTTCACTTCAGAGAGACGGGAGAGCGAGAGAGAGACAGAGAGAGAGAGAGAGAAAGTCATGCATCTCCGCGAAACAACATGATTCATGAAAATGTCACGCTGACGGAGCTCAAACTGAGAGCCAACAGTCTGCACTCCCAAAATACCTCCTCTGACTAATGCCACTGCAAGATACACTCACACACACAGACTCACACACTCAGGGCAGGTACATTCGACTAACACTGACACACAGTGTAAGAGATGGGAAAGAGTGCAGCATACAGCAACTTCACACTTACGTTCATGCTACTCCACTGTGACTTCTATTTCACACTCATTTCTACCTTATACAGGGGCTCTGAAACTCCTGATAAACCTTAAAAATAGACTGTTCTTAAAAATAACCTATGTTTATAAAGTAGAATCATAACAGAGCTGAGAATAGGACCCAAGGTGACTCAAAACCAGAGCTGGAGTACACAGTCCAGTCTTTTACTGCCCCCCCTCTTTTTACAGCATGTCAATATGAATATCGCAGTGAATGAAGAACAATGATCTGTTTAAAAATAGTCAGTCCATCAGGGGCATGTTATGAATGTGACATATACACAATATATAATCGCTAAAATATCTATTAAGTTCACTTTAACATTCTCTAACTCTAAACTGGCCCTAACCCTAACCTTAATTTCAACCTCAAAACCCAAAGCTGACCTTCAACGTGGGCCTAAATCTAACCCTGGTCCTAATCCTAAACCTGTTGGGATTCAACTGTTAGCTGTTACCAGATAGTTTGTTAATAATTTGAACATCTATATAATCTACTGGGGGCTGTCCGAATAAAGTGGGACCTTGTTTGATACTGTTATTGGGGATTTTTCAAAGTAATCTCTGCCTGTCATATTTATGGCATATGCTATCAACTACGTTCAAAAATTGGCTTTAATTTGTTGGCTTATATAAAATGTATTGTTGACAGAACAAAGAATTTGGGTTTAGTTGGTCTAGCAAAATATAAAATTCCAAAAAGGTATCCAACTTTTTAAATTGTATTTACAATTTAGTTGATGTGAATGACTCAATATGGTTGACCTAAAATTCAGAGTTAACTGACATCAAATAGCAAATGGAACAGAACAACAGTCTGATACAAATTTATTATGTGATGGTTAATAAACCGAATTTTAAATGTACGAAGATACATACTTTTTAAAGTTAAGCCCAAAAATCAGTAAACTGTGAGATTAAACGTCTGCTGTACACAACTGGGAATGCATGTAATCCGTTAAATTTAGCTGACGTTTCATTTTTTACATTGTACAAATGCAGCAGAAGGAGAACTATTAGAGGGAAATACTAATTTTTTTTATCTCTTCTATCTTTTAACCAAAACCTATGTCTCGACTCTGTTGGTCGTCTTTTCAACAGTTCAACTTTCATTTTTAACCTTAAAACATAAATGAAACAACAGTCAAATAAGCAACTTTTTAAGTGTTAACTGAACATTCACTGGTGATTCACTGTTTCTTGGTATACTGCTAAGAACACACTGCATTCACTAGACTGAACAGATGTTCTGTTCTGTTTGTCCGTTTGTGGCTAATGTGAAGTATCTATTGAATCTATCTCAGCACAGTGAAGTCCATTTGTGAGTTGCTTAAATGCTGACGCCGTGTCCACCACCTCACGGCTATGGGTCACAAGGTAGGCCTTGACCCATATTTTACGATCAGTACATACAAACTGTATTGAGTTTCGGCTAACAGGGAATCAGCTAAGCTATAATTCCAAGGTAGCATTTTCTTGTTGCAGCTGCTGCCCAGACGAATCTCAGTGACCCAAAACTGACAGCTGGCTAACTCGCATAACTAAATGCTACCAGTTGCTGCTTCATGCTTGTGTTCATGTACTCAAGCAGCTCTAAACCACTCAAAAGAAAGAAAAGTAGGGGGTGAGCACTTTCGCTTACACTCAACACAGATAAGGAAACAAGATTAGCATGAGAATAGTGCTAGCATAGCCGCTGTGTGTGTAAACCACCTGTTTCCTCAAAGCAGGCTAGCGTCCCGTTGGAAAGGAAGTGCAGAGAGAGCCAGGCCACGGCGACTCAAAGCCATATTTGCACGGAGCTTTGCTGTAATTGTACTGTAGAGCGCCGAAATGGCACAGGCCTGCGCTTTTGTTGTGCATTTGTAGGCGAGTGATTCAGTTTGCTATAAATATGTCTGCCCTTTCCGCTCGGCCAGCGCCACGGATTAGCAACTCTCCATCTCCACCTCCGCCGACACTGCACACAGCAAAGGCAAGAGGAAAAAAGTCCGGTCAGTAGATTTTTTTACCTTTATTGTGAACTAAGGGTGTTGTTTCTGTATGAGGAGAAGAGGAACAGACAGATTGATGACAACGTGTATTGCAGAAAGTGCTAGACAAATAGAATGCAATTGAATTAGATAGATAAAGGAAAGGAAGGGTGGGGGGAGAGGGTAGTTAGGGAAGGCCTGCGGCACCCAGAGCTCCAGTATGGCTCTGATTCATTCGTTTGCCTCTTTCTGCTTCTCCCTGACGGAGGGGGAGTGCGGGAAAAGCGCACGGCGCTCCAGCGCCAGGGCGCACCGAGAGGCTTTTTAATCTGCTAGCGAATGAAAGCACGCCAGATCACAGAGTGGCTGGTGTCACTCTGGGAGCGCCCGCTCTCCCCCAGCACTCCGCAGCCTTATCTACTGTACTGGAGCCAGAGCAGCTCCCTGCTAGGAGGCCACTGTACACACAGCTGCTCTCCAGCCACTGCTCTACTTTGGCTCCAAAGGAAGGAAAGCTCCAGAATAGTTAGATACTTTCCTGAGCACAGCGCAGTTCACTACGGCAGAGATCATCACAAACATGGTTTACCATGAGTGAACATCAGTGTGAACCGTGATTATTAGACCTAGGCCTTTCATTTGAGCCATAAACGGCAAAAGTCAATCAAAACATGAGACAAACCTCCACAACAATCCTAATTTCTGATAGCATCCCTGTGGGATTCTGTTAGTTTATTAGCAGTAAGCTCAGGCAATTTGCATGAACATTTTTTGGCAGTTCTAGATTAACCATAGACATTTGAAGCTTGTGACAGACACATTCACAGTGAGTCTTTCAGTAGAGAAGCCTGGTACAGAGCTGCCGCCCCTGTCTTCCATTTTTCCCACTCACTGATTGGGCTCCTGCTCGCATTCAGAGTGAGTGATGTATCTAGAACTTCCAGAAGGCCTAGAGTGACATTCTGTTTAAAATTGGTCCTACCAAAATGAAATGAAATAAAATTAAATGAAAAATTGGTTGATTCCTCTCTTGCTTTGTAATTATGTCGATAGTTGATCTAACGCATTAGGATTTCTCTTCAGCTCCTGCAGTCCTAACCAATAAGAGAGCTCGCTTAGCTACATATATTCCTATATACCACAAAGAAAAACAATTCCTGATTGGCCAGTTTTCCACTGAGCTCCAAAACTTTACACTGAAAACAAGCATGAGTTTATTGGATAGAAATGAACTAAAAATTACAGACGTCTTTTTAAGCTCTCAGAAATCATTAGCCGTCTAGACCCTGAGGGTTCCCCTCTGGTGAATATGCTTCTTTCCAAAGTATTACGGCAGCAGTTCAACATGGGAGTATCCAAAGTCGAATTATCAATTATCAAAGCTGGTTTCTGTGGGTTAGAAAGATGAATCTCCATAACAAAAGATATCAAACAGCTGGTGATGCTAAAGTGCTCAAAAGTTATTTTAATTAAATTACTTTGCACCGTCTGGATTTGAGCACTTGTCTGGCTAAGAAATGTCAATATCTCAGCTGGACAATCTTTGCGATTGTGGTCTCTTTTGCTCTTAGTTTGGTGTGCAAGTTCATTTCTTAATATTTGTATTATTTTTTTTTCTGAAGTATATCAGGCATGGATGTACAGTGACTCCAAAGGTATTTGGTCAAATAACTTAAATCTTAACTTTGAGAGAAGTTCTTTGGTAGAATCTTTGTGTGAAGAAATCCTGTAGAATAATTCTAATCAGAAGTCTGCACCGAACCTGCTCCAATGTCAGAGGTGAATCTTTTAGCAGGGCCAAACACCAGCAGCCTGAAAGAATACAGTCTCAGAATGTTGTGTTTATAGTTCCCTAACACAATAAACTGAATACACTTTTTAGGTATGTCACAAAATGAGGGCAGCGTATGTGAAGGTAGATTTTCAAAGGTAGCTTAGAAAGGTGAACCATTCCTACATTGAAAGACCCTTGAACAGAATTTGAAAAGGTTTCAACAGCTCATCAATGCCCTTGGAATATATGCTGCTTCCAATTTCCAAAAATAACAATGAAACAACGCAGCTTTTTCTTTACATAGAAACATGGAGGTCAACGACCGTGAACTGCAACGAAACGCAGCTTAGCCGAGCCCCTCCCCGCCTGCGTACCCTACAGACAGCACTCGCTGAAACCTCTCATCAATCTATACGCGACCTGCGGTGAAGCCAAGGCCATCTCTCGCAAAACTCCCCTACCCCTCCGCGCGTACCGTCTTATTCATCTTTCAGTATGAATCATACTGGGACGTTATGTTAGCAATTAAACAGGCAACTGACCCAGGGCCACCAAGAGCGCAGGAATCCAGGTCAGTTAGAAGCTAAAATCCTGCAACCGTTTTGGCAAGAGCTGTCCACTGCGGAGGACACTTCAGAAATGGAAAGAATGGACTCCATCTTTGCCTGATCTCCTGCTGGGGAAGCAGCTGCTGGTGTCCACTTAAGAACACCAAAAGTGCCCCCCTCATTCACTCCCACCATAAGCCAAACTCTACCAAATCCCTACCACAAGTAATTGAAACGTCTACTTTCCACTGCCTACCCTGCCAAGCATTACAAACACGTCGTGAGTCTAAATGCGCTAAGATGAGGGAATTAGCTATTAATGGATGTAAACATTAGTAAGCTAGGAATGGAATGGAAAAAAACATGACGCCCCCTCCTCCCCCGCCCCACTCGCCCTGATTCGGCTTGTGCTGCAGGTGTATATTTATATGTAAATACACGTGATGTGGGTGCTCTGGTTTCAATGAAAATACTTGAGCAGTGATGTGATACAAAGTCCCGTGGCTGGGAGCGAATCAACAGCGTGGAGATGACCACCCCCCCCCCATACTCCAGCACATAGCAAGAGGGCCAAGGGAAAATATGACACAGCACGGCACAGCTGGGTCACTTAATGAATAAATGGCAGTGTGTCTTATCGCTGCGGCCATGGATTAAAAATAGGCCTCCAAGTTGAAATCAGATGCTGCAGGATCAGGGGAAGAAGGCGGTGTATTTTTAGTATTTTTAGGGGACAGATGATGGGCGAGGGTGTGGGCTGTCGGCTGGATAAAGGGCGGGTGAAGAGACGGCGAGTGAGGGACTCCACTAAAGGCTTTACCGAAGCTGTTGAATCTCCTTACAGCTGCCCCGCTCTAGCCTTGAGTGGGGCAGAAGCGCACTGGCATGGGCTAATTCTCTATGAAGAGCTTGGGGGAGCGGGTATCGTAAAGCAACCTCAGAGCCACTCCGCACTAATACTTCCTGTTATAAGAGAGGCTTGACCCTCTACAGAAATGGAGAGATGGCTCAATGAAGTGCCAGTGTCACTTCGGTAGAGGGGAAGAAAGCTCACGTGCCACTCAACACCCCTGCGCACCTCGGCTAATGCCAAAGGCCGGGGTTAAGCCTGGGTGAATGTGTTGCCTCAGCACATGGGCAGGCCCCATACCCAGTGTGACCAAGGTCAACAGACCTAAAGGGAAACCGGCTCTTCATCTGGAGCACCTTTGAAACAGATCCCTTTGAGCTCATCCCCCATAAAGCCCCAGTGAGGCCCACTACACTTCTACTGGATCCATCACTCTTTTTTTAGGAAGCTCAAAAGCTATTTCAAGGACTCCCAAAATTTCCATCCTGTCTGCTCTTAAAAATAAAGGTTCTTAAATAGATCTTGGCTTGGGCATTGTGGTGCCTGAGTACACGGTATTGGTATCTCGACATTATGTGGAGGTTCATTAAACTTCAAACCTGTGCATCTCAATCTTATTTAAGCCAAATGTACACTGTGTGACTTCAATCCTAGCAGATTGTTAACGTTGGTCATTTTGAATTTCTTGTCCAGTGGTGACCTGTGACTTTTAGATGTAGGCCATCAGTTTGGGCCATAAATGTCAAATATCTTTAGTGCTAAGCTAACAGCAATTCACATAAACAAATTTTGCCCTTTCTTGGTTCTAGGTTACATATGGACATTCGAAGCTTGTAAAAGACATTCCATGTTTTATTTGAAGCATGTAGGGAGGGGGAGGAGTGTCCCACCCATCCCGAGAGAGAATTATGCTCTCCTGGACTCCCAGCCATGGCCACTGCGCCATCGCTGGGGATCGATTTGCAATCTCCTTAAGATAGAGTCGAGACTTGGATGGTGAGTGGAAGGATTTCTGACATGTCCGAAATTTTTGTCTCTTGTCTTGCAGTTGGAAGAGTCTTGCAAACTGATTTCTTGAGGGCGCACACACCCTGCATAGGTGTGCACAAGAAATAAAACACTGACAAAAAAACTCATTTAATTTGGTAAAGTTTGTGCTGACTTTGCTCTGGGTCCAGTTTCTCAAAGCATCTCAGTGTTAAGATCATCTTAACTGGTAGAGAGAGTGTTCAGTGTGATACTCGCTCTATCATTTAAGAAATATCCTTGTGCTATGATGCTTTCGGGAAATCGGGACTGGGACTGAATGGAAACGTGAGGCATAAAAAATATTATTATAAATTGTGTCGTATATGCCGGGATTTACACAAATGTTTCTTTCTTAAAGAACCGTTCACTGAAACCCAAGAACAAATCCCAAATAAGAGAGCCCTGGTGAATGTCAGAATACTTGGAAAAACTTTTATGAAGAAACTTCTTCTTAAGAACTTTTGGAGAATTAGGCCCATTGTCTTATCAGGACACTCCATTTTGCTATCTGTCGCTGACCTGCACTTAGAGACACGGCCCTGTTCTATGACATAACAGATATCTGGTTTATTGGGTGAAATATGGCTGTGAATTCTGATTGGTTGGCATGTATTTAATTTTAATAGTGTTATGTAACATCTACCTTTTCCAAACAGGTATCACAGTTTTAGATATGGCCAAAGCAGATTTAATAAACTGACCAACGGAAAACTAACTTCTGAGATTTTTCTGCAACCGCCTTAGCGCCTCCTTGTCCCGGCCCCCAGTTTGAAAACCGCTGTGCTGGGGAACTAAAAGTGGTTCTTACTACAGCATCTGAATGGTGTACCAAAACAAAATGGTGCGCTTCAATGCAGCCTAAGAAGAGCCTGACAAAAGCATACATATAGACCACAAACACAACTAGCTTTGAGAAGGTGTGGAGATAGATAGGACAGGCGCCGTGGAGGAAACAGGCTTCTCTGAATCCAGTTCACCGGCTTCAAAGGAGCGGCAGTGCTCCAGAGCACGGAAAGAACACAGCGGGACCAATCCGAGGCTGGAACAAAAAAGAGGCGCACTCCTACGGTGCCAATTCATTTCTCCTTATGAAACTGTTTAAGTTTGGAGGGCTTTTCTTCTGGGAGGCTCTCGGCCAGAAGAGCCCGCCGCTATATTAATTTCATCCCCTTACCTTTCGCAACCCGGAGACCTCTGACCTGCCTTACCTGTATAAATAGAAAGAACTAATTTACCAGCGAGAAAGCGCTGAGGGGCAAACATGTCCTGGGTAATGAAGTGTTCAGCTTGTGCATGATTAACCAGCTGGTGGGGGCGGGGCAGGAACCACAGGCCATGAAATAAGGGGTAAAATTGATTAGCAATTTTCATTTATGCAGCTAAACAAAAGCCAATTTGCATATCTGACTGGTAAGTTAGCACAGTAAAAAGCCTCGTATGAGCCTTAGTCAAAATATTGTGCACTTTTTTTTCAGGGGGTGGGGGGAGGCAGGCTTTTGGAGCTAGAAACTAGGGCTATTTTTGACTGATATCACCATGCAGACAGACTGTGTGAGAGGTTATGGTGTTGGTGGCCCAATTCTACAATCTAGACCAGAATAAAAAGTCTCCCGCATGTTAAAGAGGCAAAATTACTTAATGCACTCAGCAATGCTGCTGTCTTTGAAGTCAGGTAATGGGGCTCATTTCTGAAACACGAGCAGAACAATATTCAGTTACGATCCGTCGCCAGGTTCGATCAGCATTTACACCTGTTCCAGCCCCCGAGTATTGAGCACACCTGCAAAATGCCACAAAATGGAGCTTCTCATCAGATTGATTCCAGTAATTTACCACCATCTAGTTCCTGCAAGACAATATGGATGCTTGACATACACATAGGCTAGTGTGGATACACTTATGCTGGTTACATATCTGGCCTTTCAGTGTTCCAGGACCAGCATCATCACTAGTGTTGCAGTGAAGTAAGATGATTTTAGTGAATGAATGTACCTTCATGCTTAGCCATAGATATAATATCAATATCATGCTCTCAATACCTGAAAATAGCACACGAAGCAAAAATAGCATGTCATGCATTTGGTTTTATGCAAGCTGGTGTTTCACAAGCACACGCCATGACTTACATGAGATGCACAGTTCATAGATTTATATTTGGGCTCTACCAAATACTCAAAAATTGTGTGATGCAATACATTATCTTAAGGGGCTAAAAAGTCTGATAACCAACAATATTGAGCAATGTAATGTAATGTTGTCAAAAATGTAAGTTTAATAATTAAGCAGACTCAAAGTTTTAAACAGTGCTTTACTGACTGATTGTCATTTCTCACTTGTCACATTTCCTAAGCTCAAATATAAAAAGCAGAGTCACAAAGTCTTAAATAATATTAATCAGAGGTGGGTAACGTAATGATACTTATCATCATAATAAAAAAAAATATCATAATATGCTTTTCTGACCATACTGTATATCATCGTTACTTAAAGAACACAGACCTGCTTGTTTTATTTCAAAGAAAGAATAATTAGGCCTGTTTACTGTTAGTACAGTATATGTGGCACTACTGGGTTTTTGTGTGTTCTATCTTCAGAAAAACTTTTTTTAATACTTATTGTGTATTGTGAAAATGGTTCTTAGTATTGTGACGTAATGTTTTTGCCATATCACCCACCCCTAATATAAATATCATTTTGGTTAACTGGCTCATATTTTTCTGATTTTCCATCAGTAGAAGGTTTGTTTTGGTGTTTATAACATGTTATCTCAGGTGTGGGTTTATTATGCGCATTTGTAATTTTAATTGCTCTGTGTTTAAATTTACCAGTTAAACCTGTATTGCTTTTATGAAAGGGAGGAGGTGGTGAAGGTCAGTTAAACAGTCTCTAAAGTGAGCAGGTTCACTCACTTTAGCAGCGTCAGTTAGTCGCAATATAAAACAAGTGACTAAATACACTGTACATCCAAAAATTACAGACACCCCTTCTAATCAGTACATTTATCTACTTTACAGTGCACCCGCTGCTGACACAGCTGTATGAATCTCACAGAAAAGCACTGCCAACAGAACGGGACGCTGTGTAGTAGCTGCACATGAGCCTAAGCTCAGCATGCTGAATGCCAAGCGTAGGCTAGAGGGGTATAAAGCCCCATCAGCATTGGGCTGACCAGTGGAACTGTGTTCTCTGGAGTGACTGAGCTCCATCCAACACCTTTGGAATAAGCTTGAGTGGAGTTTGTAATCCAGAACTGACCGTCCAACATCAGTACCTGACTTCACTAAAGCTCTTGTGGCTGAATGCAATCAAATCCTCACAGCAATGTTCCAACTTCTAGTGTAAAGACTTCCCAGAAGAGTAGAGGCTGTCACTGCAGCCATGTACATTTCTGCCTAGCAGTCTTCTGGAAATTCCATACGACCTTAAGGGTTATAAAGGTCGCTGAATCAGCACATTCACAATTATTACAGACAATATTTCATTTAAAACTCATTTTAAACTTGCTTGGGGTAAACATCTTATTTAGGTATTCATAAGGCCATATTACCATTTTGACTACCCTCTTTCCAGACCTTTTTATAAAGAGTATACTCCTACTTTCCTCATTCAGGCTTACATTATTGGTTTTCCCACGCAACAACCCCTCTGTACTTTTTGGCCATAATCCCATTAACGCTTGTAGTCTAAGTGCCCCCCAACAATTGCTCCTCACTGCGCAGTTCCCAGTCTGAGCTTTTGGCTGTGCCTATATTATGCTAGAAATACTAAAATTGGCCACACAGCACTAGACATGAAAAAGTGGGGCCGTAGAACAGCTGACAGATAGCGAATACAGCAGGGGAAAAAAGAGCAAAACTTCTCCCCAATACAGTGTACACAACCCTAAATTTAATTTTCTGCAAGATTACACACAATAATTACTAGCTTTATAAACCCCATAACTAATGGCTTCCAATTAGAGGATCTATAGGTATCGATCTGTTAAGAGTTTGAGGGAAGGTGTAACACACTTAGTCTTAAAGAAAACACAGAGAGCCTTCTATAAATGGAGAAAAGGGGCAAGAAGGGAAAATTTGAAGAGCTTCTAACAGTATTGATGTTTCTTTTTTTTGCAGGCAACTCTGGTACTGCAGAGTCCAGAGTCACTCCAGTCTCATCTGCATCTCTGTTCAACATGACATAAAATCATATTTGATGTAGAACATTTTAGCAAGCAGTGTGCTTTTAATCTGTTGGTATTAACTCTAAAGGCTTTAACCCCTGAAACAGGCATATAATACATTATTTGTCATGTTATATTCTGTATTATTTGGTTTTACAGAATTAATTTTGTATCTTATTTAGTGTTTTCCTCCATCAGTGTTGTCTCACTGCAATACCCATCGTGCCTCATGCAAATACATAGTACATTTACCATAACTGGAACCCCCCCTCCTCCACCACTGATAAGGAAATCCGCTGATGTAGAGGCGAATAAATACAAACGTAATATTCTGCTCTAACATTAGCAACGTGGCTTCCTTCTGCTTCAGCTAAGCCTCATGTATCCATCCTGAAACGCCTTTAATTCCTTCAACATACATCATCTGAAGGGGTTTATCCTTAAACCAGAAAGATCTCGCTGTCGAGATGACTGTGGCACCCCTGCAGGAGGTGAGTAGGCATATTTACAACAAATGTATCAATGATTACATCTTTCATTTTGGCTAGAATGTTCTAGCGTCTAAGGACCTGTATATAACATATACAGCTTCATATGTACGGAATCATTTACAGTAGCTAATAAATAATAAGTGTTAAGGTTAATATCTAAATAATATATGGTTAAATATGCAGTCCAGAACTGCTGCAGCTGGCAGTCTAGTTGAGACAAGCTCTGAGTTTACATGTCAGAGTCACCAATAGTTCCAAAGTGAAGTGGATTTTGTAGTTTCGTGCGGAGCTGATGAGGGTCAAATGATCCGTTGTGTGCATCATGTGTAAAGAAGAACGACAACTCTGTGGTTCTCTCATTTGCTGCATGATAACAACTGGCTTGTATCTGAAACGCCCTCCTCCTTCCCAGTTGGTGAGTGATTGCAGAGCCTCGAACTGCTTTATCTGATTAATACTGTTACCTGGAAATCAAGGCTTTCTCAGAGCTAATCCTGAAGCAGCCATGGTGCTCTTCTGGCAATTCCTAATTAAGCTCAGGAGGTCTCTGCCACTTGTACTGATCTGGGCTCAGTTTTCTCCATGTTTGTAGAGCGTTTAGGTCCTACACCTTTAAAAGGACACTGCAGCCAAAATGAAAAATACAAAAATCACTACTTTTGTTGTAGACATGTTTGCTTGTGCAGTAGCCTCTGGATTTCCTGGTTTGCTGACTAGGCAAACCCCCCTCTGATGATGTATCTTGAAGGTGGGAGGGACTTTTGAAAAAGTACAACTGCTTTGGGGTGGAGTTTTGGGGGCTGTTTGATTGAAGCAAGATAGCTAATGTTACTGCTAGGAAGCTGAATATCTTATCACAGCTGTATAAACAACAGAAATGACTAATGAGATGAGAAAGACACCTAGCTAAAAGCAAAGGTACCTGGCTTCAGATCTCGATACCTTACCTCATTCTGACTTCTTTAGAACCACATTTTCTTTATAATTTTGTCCACCGACTAAGGTAAGTTACACTAATGCTAGCTTGGTTCTATTTATTAGCCTGTAGATGAGTGGCTAGATTAGCAGTCATGATTGGCTGATATCACAGGTCTTCCCAATAAATGAAAACATGAAAACAATAAAAAAAAGTGTGAATTCTGTCAAACCACTGAGATCGAGTCATATAAAGTAATACTACATAACATGAATCACATATTAAACTCTACTGGAATGCTTCTCTAAAAAAGCACCACAGAAGAACCTTTTTAGTTCCCTAAAGAATCTTTCAGTGGATGGTTCTTGAAAAGGTTATCTATGGCAGGTGTACAGGCATCCTTTGTGCAGGCCAAAGAATATCTCTACAGTGTGCTTCTCTCAGATTGATTGGATTTATCCACCACACTGTTTAGCTGCTTGTTAATTATTCAAAAGGTGAAGGATACTTCAGAGTGTGGACTAACAAAGCACTGAAGATGAATTCCCTCTGAGAAGCCACATTTCAGACATGACCCAAGCAAAGTTGGAAGTATGAGAACCAAAGGACACCAGGACACCACTGCGTTACCAATGCATCTCAGAGCATTTAAGAAATGTTACTGGAGCATGTTCGAGAAATGTTCTGCATGTTTATTCTACTCTTTATTCTCCTGCAGTTATTCTCTGGCTTTATTCTGAAAATGTGCCATTTACCGCTATGGAAGAAGACGCAGCTTAGGTGCAAGTTGTTGAGCTTTATTAAACGGCTGTAGTCGGCCACAGCCACACCGTACAATAAGCAAAGCTTTGGGCTAACAGCTCGCTCTACACTCAGCTCATGTCTGCACTCTCTCACTTCCAGCTTCAACTGACACCCAGTTCCTGTCTGCTCAGACACACCTCCTCCCCACAAAGGCGAATTAGCCCCGCCTTCACATTAAGAGTCTTTACTGTCAGAATAAACCCAGAGAACAACTGCAGGAGCACGATACCCAGAATAAACACGCAGAACATTCCTCAAGCACACACCAATATCCTGTAGCAAAGCGTTTCAGTCCATGTATTTCACTCAATAATAGTCCAGTACTTGACAACTTGTTTAAGGGACACTTGGGCAGCGGTTGGCGTGAAGAAATAAATCTTTCCAGAATCATGCATTAATCTGACGGATTAACTATCCAAACATTTCCTTCCAAGCCAATTAATAGATGCGTATGCGAATGAGTGCCTGCGTGGGCTTCGGATGACCAACTTCATGGGAAATCAAAAGACCTCCGTATTCGCCCATTAATGCATAGGGTCCTCTCGCAAACCGCGAACGAAATCCAGCTAAACTAAATAGGCCCACTCTGCGACCATGCCCCAGAATACATCGGGAAGAAGGGAGAAGTCCGGAAAACTTGACAGATACATTATGACAGCGGAATACTAATCAGCAGATCAACTTTGCTCTAAGTCTACAGGATTTCAGAAGCCTTTCGCTCTGCAAAGCAAACCATGGATTAGAAGTAAATAGAGGCTTAAAAGGAACAGAGAGATATGCTGTCCAAACACAAGACTTGAAACAATATTTGGGGGGGGGGTGAAGGGGGGGGGTTCCTTATTAGCTCTTTCTGTAATACCCAGTGAGTGGAGACGTTGACATGTTTGGCGTGCAGGTGATCAGCGCTGTCGGCCAATCCGTGTTCAAAGGCGTCGGCTGCTGGACCGGACGGCTTTGCCCACTCGGCTGCACAGCGGACGGGAAGTTGATGATGTGAGCAGTTTACAGACAGGCGGATCTTTGGTTTCCAGTTCAAACGCGCGGCAGTGCTGTGGCAGGCATCACTGCTGAGGGTATTAATAGATGAGCTACATTCAGAAGGCTCCGGGTATCAATTAGGGAGTGATGCATAAGCAGAATGAGGCGGAGGCAGTTTAGCCACAAAAGAAGCCAACAAAAATTGACCAGCAATGCTAGCAAGGCATGGAATGTCTGTTCAGCTGGTGAACGTTCGAGCCAAATATGTGGTGAGATTGACCACTAAATGTTTAATTAACTGAGTGTGCTTAATTGTGCGACTGACCTCAATTGGCCGGCATATGGCTACAGTGACTTTCCTTCATGCTCTACATAATTACAGTTAGCATAAAGTGCTAAAATATGGCAATCGGCATCCGGATACTACATACAACATGATATTTTACCACAGAGCTGTAATCATTCACAAACTGCATTATTTGATTTTATGTGATACAGCAGAGACCGACAATATGAGAATATTTAACGTTATTGTGATAAACGACATGCTTTTCTGAGCATGTTGTGGAAATTGTCTGTAAGAACATCAGGCCATATTTTTGCCATGTCACTAGGGTGACCATTTTTGGTGACCATAATCCTGACCTGGCTTATTTTTAAGGCCAAAAAGAGGACGTCCTTTGAAAAAGAGGATGTATGGTTACCCATATTGCCCACCCCTATGACAAAGTTGTGTCCGAATTCAATACATTTTTGAGACAGCAAAAATAAGGAGCAGATGAAACTCTAAGTTAATACATTAATGTATTCATTTTTTCAGCTTATAAGAGTATTCAACGATATAAAAGTGCAACAACTGAAACAAAAGTTGCGCTTAATACTGTCCTGATCTAACACTCCAGCCATAAGATAATACGTAAGCCCCAAGATAACACAATAGCCACAAGCTAGCATGGTAGTCATAGGTGATACGATACAATACGATATGTTGTACTGTTACATCCCTGCTTTACCAGCAGCAGTCCCGAAAACTGCTAACACTGCATTTACCTAAATCATGCAGGTTCCCTAAATAACCTTTCAACTATTTGTAATCATTTAGTTCACAGTTCAGGAAAGTGACTTCACTCCACATCACCTTTAACAGTTTGGCCCACACGCAACTTCATACCATAGAAACACAGCACCTACATTAACATTATCGCCAAATATGTATCGTTATATGATATTTTGGCTAGGGAGGCCATATTTAGGTGACTAAAATCCCAGTCAGACAAATTCTTTAAGTCCCAAAAAGAGGACATACCCTAAGGTCAACCCTGTGTATCGCCCATCCTTATGATACGATACAAAATATAAAGAGTGGCTGAAACTGTGCCTCACATTAATATGTTAATGTTTCCATTTTCAATTTTTTAGAACATTCAACATATTAAAAATACAATATTTGAAACTAAAGTTGTGCTTTATAGTGTCCTGATCTAACACACTGGCCACATGCTAATGAGTTAGCCTCAAGCTAACACAATAGCCACAAACAAACATGGTGGTCATGATACAACAATACGGCACAATGCAATTCGATCCAATATGATAAGTTGCACTGCTACATTCCTTCTTTACCAGCAGCTCCCAAACCTGCCAACATCACTGCATCTGCAGCTTAAATCAAGCATGTTTCAACATCATGGTATCTTTGGCTCAGTACCATAGAAGAACCACTTTTGGTTCAACCATTTATAACCATTCAATTCACATGTTCAGGGAAGTGGCTTCAATCCAAAGCACCTTATTTTTAAGAGTGTGGCCCACATGCATCTTCATGCCATAGAGATACGACATAGCGCCTGTGTTAATGTGCCTAAGAGTATGTTTAACTCATAGCACTGTAAACAAGCTCAGAAATAAAGACAACAATATTGCAAAAAAGATCCTTCAGAAGCCAAAAGAACTGTCCTATATCAACAACACTGCCCGGGCTATGAACAAAGTTTGGCAGCCCTAACTTAGAGCCATACGGCGTTTTGCGTCCCACCTAATCCCCTGTCAAAAGCATTAGGCATTTAAAGAAGCAAGCGCCACACAAGCAGCAGCACGGTGGCTCAGCGCAGCCTGGTGGGTCAGCGGGTCCCTCGTGCCCCCCGTCGTCTCTGCCAGTCAGAGGTATGTGTGCCTTACTTACGCTGGATCCTGGCTTGCCTCAATGACTTCTCGTGTGCAGGTTTTCTGTTTTTTTCCTCCTCTCTCTCTCTGTCTCTCTCTCTTTCTGTCTCTCTCTCTTCTTCCCAAGGACAAGGACGTCCGCCCGCCGGCTGCCTCTCGCTTTTCCTCCTCTTCCTCAGTGCAGCGACCACAAACACTTGCACACACACACACACACACACACATGCACACACACGCGGGGGGGGTGCCTGCCTGCCTGTTTTTCCCTCGGCTAGTCCGAATCAAGGGCTGCTCAGCGCTTCTCTCAAAATCATTAAGCAGGACCCTAGCTTGGCAAGCAAGGGGCAGAGAAATGAGGGAGGGAGGAGAGAAAGGGAGAGAGACAGAAAAAAGGAGAAAGAGAAAGAGGGAGATAAAAAAACAAAACACAACAACAACAACAAAAAAAAAACACAACAAAACAAGATTACTAGCTGACCAGTTTGCTCCCTTCATGCTCGTGTACTGGTACACAGCTCTGACTGCTGCAGAAAAAGATGCTCTGTAAACTGTGCCCTTTTGATACTGCTTTGATTGTTTTTTATTGTTCATATTTGTAAACATCAACCTGTCCAGGGACAGCAGATGAAAATGAGCCATTTGGCCAAATCTGGTGCATTTCCATCACGAAATAATGCTGTTGATTAGTCTGTTCTGTGCCTGTTAAACAAGCAAATAAAGTGAAGTAAAAGGAGGGCGGCTTTGCATCTATGGTTCCCACCCCTCCAGGATTTCCCTGGATTGCCCACGTTTTTGGTTGCGTGACCAGGAAAAATTCATTTTGTTCCTGGTCACAAAACGTCCAAGAATCCAAGCATATTCAAATTATCGCTGTTGGAACTAATCACATATCTCTAATGCAGTACCTTTTCAAAAGAAGGTCAATACATTTATTTGGGAGATAAGTCATTTTGGATCATGGAATTTTATCACATTGCGAAGAGCAGCTGGTGTTATGTAAAAAAAACAAAAAACACCAAAAGTGACAAAAATGGAGACGCAAGATTTTATCCTGACAGCGACGATATTTTAGTGATTCTTATGAAGTTTAAACTGCTTCTTTTATCCAGTCAAACCATTTGTATACAAAGAATAGTCTTGATTTGTTCACATTACCCTCAACACAGGGACAGCTGTTTGGGATAACATGCTTGGGCACTGGGCAGCACTTCAACGGGACAAATCAACAGGAGTCTACAGTGCTCAAATGCAGTCTCGGGGCACGTCTGTCATCATTCTTTTTCTTTTAAGAATGATGTAATTTGCCAATATGTTATGCAAATTGTGTTTTACCATTTTCAAAAAGAAATTAATTCAGCTAAAGCACAGCGTATCGGTCAATACTTTGGGTCCAACTGAACAACAGCCAGGTAGAAAACATCCACATTTCCAAATAAACCTCAGGGCACTAATCCAAAAGCATTTACACCTCATGTTCAAACTGGAGATCTCCAAATGCTGCTCGTGAAAAGCCACCATCCATCCCAAGTGACTCAATATTACATGAACATTCTGAAAGAAATTTGCTTTAGAAAACCTGAAAACTTGAATTATTGAGTTGAATCTATTATACAACTCTTAGTTTGGTCCAGTTTCCAGTTAGGTCCAGACTAAATGAGAACTTAGGCTCTTGTGTGCATAGAGAGACATAGTTAATGTCAACAAATATTGTTTCTTGGTAATTAAATGTCTGTGAGAAAGAGATAGAGATACAGGTACATTGTAAATTCCAAAATCATAAAAGATAAGCATAGAAAAGCATAAAAAATGTATTAAAGTGAAAAGAGAAGAGGTACTGAAAGAGAAGGGCTCAAAATCTGCCACGCTCTGGTCATCCAATAGAGAACATCCATAAGTCTGTCTGAGCATCGGTTAACCCAGTAAACTCCTGCACTCCATCCCGAGAAGACTTTGTTAACTAAATGAAGGGCTATAAAACAAAATACTAACCTAAGTAAAACACCGAACACTAAGATATAATGGAAAGAGCTGCTAATGTTTGCGTATTTTAACCTGCCCTAAGTTTTCAATTAATTACTGGGGTCCTTTAGAGTTTCAGTTGGGACACTTTGGAGGCAGTGGTCCCAACCCCCCCAATACACCCTGAACACCCCCCACCCTGCTGGACTGTCTGCTGTAAAGATCGTCCCCTGTTCGACCCCACAAAACAGGCTCTACTAAACAACAAACAAACAAACGTCTATTTCAGGAGGGCTCACATTTCTGCAAAAGGAACACTTCCTGAGCTCTTCATAAATCAGCACTTCAGGTGCTCGCAAGTGTGACTGCTTGCAGGAAAGCCACAGACACAGCAGAGTGTGCAAACAAACGGAACCCAAAGCAAGGAGCGCTTTTTCCACAGCCCCGGAACCTGCAGCTGCACCCAAACACGCCACCTAAGGCTGTTCAAAAGCACTAGCTCAATGCAGAAAGGCATTACTGCATAGGGTCAGAAACAGAGGGCGGAGTTACGATCTTATAGGCCTTATAGTTACAGTCCTATAGTGTACAGAAAGAGGAATTAATATGGCTCCATGTGAAAATAAAAATGACTATGTTTACACACACACCAATAGTTTGATATTACTCCAACCCAGACTACCAGTCTAACTATGATATGATTTTAGGACTTAGTTGACTGAAACTTGATCATTAAATGACGATTAAAACGGAATTTTCCTCACATTTTTGATATGAAAAACTTTGATGTAATATGTAAACATTGTTAAAGTTTCAAAACAAAAACAAACATTTTCATATATCCACCTATTCTGTCTACAGCAGTTCAGCCCCACCCATTCACAGTGAAGTTATAAGGAGTGTTTCAGCCCAGACTGCTTTAAAATGAGGCACAATACAGGGCAGCCAATTAGAGGAGAGTTCATTTGCATATATCAGTCTTAAGGGCACAGTAACAAAAACAGCCTGTTTAATTCTCAGGAGGTCTCATGTAAAAGTGAATTAAAGCTGTTTTTGGCACACAAAAGTTACAAAGCATCTCTGAGAAAAATAAACAAGCAAAATTAAAGACAAATGTAGGATACAGATCCTTTAAAAAGTGGAAACTCAACTGTGTATAAACTTAGGTGCGACAAGAAGGGGGCACTTCATGTCACAGTTGATTCAGACTGTGTTGGCTTGTATACAGCACTATAAAAGGACTAGTCTATTAAAACTAAAGAATTACTGCGTGTATGTAAACATGGTTAATGTAATTTACTTGTTTACTCACTATTGCTATGTCTCAACCAAGTTGGTGCAGAGATTTTCAAACTGTGGGTCAAGGCCCAGTGGTGGCTCGCAGTTTGGGAATGAGTGGGTCGTGAGGAAGCTGGGGTGGAACCCTCAAGGGTACATCTTCAGTACCTTTAATTAGGGAGCATAACTGTACCATAATCCATTGCAGTTTTGTTTCTGCAGTTTTGACTCCACACCCTGCCTTGCCTCCAGGCTTTTATTTCATTGCTCTTTTTTAAAACATTAAGTTTTGTAAAGGTATAAATATGTATCTTCTGCGTGGGAGAAACTTCTTACAAAGCTGAACCTTAAAACCACTGTTGTACCTTTGAGGGAACATTTGCAGGGTTTGTATCTTAATAAATGAAAAATGTACCTGCACAGAACCTTCATTTCTAACAGTGTCCATATGGGTACTGGCATTAAAAATGTTTAGCAACAACTGTTCTTATATATGCTAATGGTAAAGCTATCGTTGCAGTGGGCGGACAATTGCATCAGCTGCAATATAAAGGGCCCAGTAAAGATGTTAGAGGGGTTGGTTGCTGTGAGTCTCCCTGGAGCCACAGGCTCTATAGCGATGGTCCACCCTGCACAGCCAGTAGTCATGGCACTGGTCAACAGACAGACAGAATGACAGTTTGGGAAATACAAATAAATGATTATTATGCAGCAAAGTGGTCCTGGTTAATGCAAAAGGTCAAGGGCTCTTAAGTTCAATCGAGTGTCCATAAATATTCCATAATTAAACATCATCTCTGGCACCAACATTGCAAACTCTGTAGCAGTGGCACTGCTTGTGTTAAATAATGGGTTGCCCTTATCTGACAGGCATGCGCTTAACTCATCTGATTTGTGAATGAGGCATTAGAGACAGAGATACACTGTATGTCCAAAAGTGTTTAGACACCCCTTCTAATTAGTGAATAAAGCGTATTTAAGGCGCCAATTGCTGGCACAAGTGTTCAACGCGGCACAGATAGCTTGTATAATCTCCATATAAAGCACTGCAAGAGCAATAAAATGGGGCAATCTGGAGCCTAAGGTCACTATGCCCAATGCCAAGCGTTGACCAGAGGGCTATAAAGCCTCACAGTACTGGAGCTTCATACACTGTTAGAAATAGAGGTTCTGTTCAGGTAAATTTTTTGTTCATCGAGGTACAAACAGTGTAAATGTTCCCTCAAAGCTCCAACAGTGGTTTTAAGGTCTGATTGTGAACCTTAAATAAGTGTTTCCAGGTGAAAAGTTTGTATTTGTACCTTTTCATAACCGAATGTTTTAAACAGAACAGTAAAATAAAAGCCTGGAGACGAGACGGGGTGTGTGGAGTCAGTACAGCTTAGAACATATCATTTCAGTGGATTATGGTTCAGTTATGTTCCCTGACTAAAGGGACTGAGACGGAGCCTTGGGGGTTCCACCCCAGTGACAGTTTAGTACCTTTATTTCTGAGAGTGTACCTCTGGGATGAGTTGGAGTGAACCAGAACCAAACATCCAAGATCACTACCTGACCTCACTTATGCTCTTGTGGCTGAATGCAATCAAACACTCACAGCACTGTTCTAACGTCTACTGTAAAACCTTCCCAGAAAGTGGAGGCTGTTACTGCAGCAAAGCTCACTATGAAGACCCTTGATTTGAAAAGCAGGTGTCTACAAACATTTAGACATGTTGCTACGCTTTACTGGAGGGATTTGTACTGATACGTATGTGGACCTCAATACTGACCAATATGTCAGCAAACCAATCTACTAGTCAAGGCCCTATTTATCAAATTATAGTATAAACCATTGCTTTTATCTAGTTATATAAAAGCAATGGTTTACCTGCATTAAAGAAAATAGACTACATCTATACTGTTGATTAAAAAGCCGCCTTTGATGTGTGTTGTGTAAACATACTGCAAATTAAGCATGTTAATACACTGACCTGTACTTATATATGTGCTATGAATGCAGCCTAGCATGCATATTGTTTCCTAGTAGTCTTCCAGAAATGGCATGTGACCTCAAAAGAGAATTGAATTGATTTTTTAAAGTTGACTCATAATTTAATTGCTGATATGCAAACAGTCAGTCAGAGTGGTTTGATGTGGAAGGCGTTCCAGAGAAGCTTAGAGAAACTAGAGAAACTAGAGAACTGCTCACAGACGTGGTGATACAGTGAACCAGACATGTGAAGACCTCACAGAAAGCTACTGCATGAAATGGTTATGAATACTCTGCCTGATGTCTGAGAAACTGTTTTATGATATGAGATAATGTTCTGGCCTAAAGCATATTTAAAGGGGAATTCCACCAACTGTTCTAAAATTTTGCATAAATCAATGATCAAGATTTTGATGTGAAATGGTTCATCGTGGAGGAACTTATCAGCTCAGATTTCTTTATAATAGTGGGGATTGGAACCAGGGCTCACAGAATATACAACACTAACGTAGCCTTATTAATTAGCCACTTTATTTCCACCACGATCAGAGGACCTTCATGTATCAGCGTTTTTATCTGTAATACTGATGATGGTAAAATAGTAGTAAATCTGAAAAGAATATATATTTTTTGATGGTGGGGGAGGGGGGTCTCTTTTGCTTTACAATGGGCAAAATTTTAAAGCTATCATAAAACAATGTCTCACATATCAGGCACTGTATTCATAACCATTTTGTGTAATAACTTTTAGAGGTACTGAAATAGTCAGACGCCTGGTTCCTCTCACCACCACTGCGAGCTGTTCTGACTCAGAAAGTTTCACTAGAACTACAGAATTTCACACCAAACCACCCTGCAAGCCTTTGTTTACATCTCAGTGATTGAATTATGCAGACATGTTGAAAAATGTGTGGAATTCCCCTTTAAAAATTCTTCACAATTCTCACTTATTGAAGACAACAGTTTTAAACTCATGTTAAAGTTGGAATGAGGTGGTGTCTACAAACTTTTGGACACAATAGAGAGCTTCAGCTACATTAGCTGGACATACAGCAGCGCTCTCGGTCTCTGCTCTGACGAGCGTCCCATTCAAACCAGCAGCTCACCATCCGCACCCTGACACGCGTTTAGGCTGCACAAGCACAGCTGGACGGTTTCTGAAGCGGGACAGACTCGAGGTTATCCCGGGCCAGTTTCTTTCCTCACCTCAGCCGCACAGTACCCTACCTAACCGTGCCCAACGGAACCGAACAGTTCAAGGACAAAACGATGATGAGGCTCGACGCTCTCCACTTCTGAAGGACGCAAAGCTCCGTTAAAGCAGCCGAGTTAACGCTAACGGACTTTCGAGAATGCCACTCTTCTGCGCTACGAACTCAAACGAGCTGTTTACCGAGGAGCTAATCCTCTCGCTCTGAGGTGACCGAGCTGCTGATCCGCTGCGCAGCCCTGGTTCAGCCCAGAGACGGAAAAGCCTCGATGTGTGAAATTCAGCCGTGTTTAAGATAGAAAGCTCCAGTTACCTTGTCAGCGAGCCGCGTGCTGGGCAGGCAGGTGCACACCGGCGCTTAAAGGTACAGACTCTGCTCCACAAACTCTCCAGCGTTCACCTTCTACACCAGCCGCGCCGCCGCGCGCCCACCGGCTTTAAAAACACGCTCTCCTTGAACGCCATGACGTTTCGAGTTTCCAGCGCCGCTGCTGTCCTCTAAAGACCAGTTTCTGGGTCACATTTGAAGCATTGCGCACGTAGTGGACCCAAATGTTTATCGATAAGTCCCTAAATTCAACGCGAAAGTCCGCAGTCTAATACATGCCACTTTGAAGGGGAATCCCACCCATTTTTCTAAATTTCCGAATATCCCAGTCCTTGAGGTGTAAACAGGCTCATTCAGAGTGGTTTGATATGAAGTGGTTCACTGCAGAGAAACTTAGACTCTGATGTCTTTGCAGTGGTGGTGACAGGAACCAGGGGTCACGATGTCTACAACACAAATACAGCCGTTTTATTTAGTATCCACAACCACCAGTGAACCTCCATGGGTTTTTATATGTAACGTTGATGATGGTAAAATAGTGGAAAATGAAAAAAAAAATCGTTTTCTCTGGGGACTGTTTTGTCTTTTTGTACCCCCCCCACCATGACTGGATTTAAATAAGTGTGTTAAAATACATTTTAAACCCTTCAGACGTCTGGTTCCTATCACCACCACTGTGAACAATTCTGACTCTGTAAGTTTCTCTAGAACAGAACGTCACACTAAACCACTCCAGGTGACTTTGTTTACATCTCAACTATGTAATTATGTAAAACAATTTTAAAAATTGGTGGATTTCCTCTTTAAGTTAAAGTGCATAACAAGACGATAGTCAGGTGAGTGAACACATACGTATATTATATGGATCACATATATACTTTCTATCTGATACATACACTACATGTACAAAAGTATTGGGACATTCTTTTTCAGGTGTTGCAGCCGCACTCATTGCTAACAGGTGGATAAAATTAGACACATACCCATGCAGTCTCCATAGATCGTACTGATAAGCTCAGTGACTTCAAACGTGGCTCTGTCATAGGATGCCGCCTCTGCCACAAGGCAGTTTGTGAAGTTTCTGTCCTGCTAGATCTGCCCCAAACTGTAAGTGCTATTATTGTGAAATGGAAGTGTCTAGGAGCAACAACAGCTCAGCCACGAAGCGGTAGACCACAAAACTCACAGAGTGGGCTGCCGAGTGCTGAAGCACACAGTGTCTATCCTCTGTTGAATCACTAAAGCGTGCCAAGCTGCCTTTGGAAGCAACATCAGCAAAAGAACTGTGTTTTAGGAGCTTCACAAAATGAGTCTCCATGGCCGAGCAGCTGCACACAAGCCTAAGATCAAAATGCACAATGCCAAGCGTCGGGGGCGGTGGTGTCAAACAATGCCTGACTACATTAAGATTAAGAGACCCTTATTAGTCAAAACAGGGGAATTTCACCTCCTCAATCTCTTCATGCAGTGAAACACCACATACACACTAGTGAACACACACTAGGGGCAGTGAGCACACTTGCCCAGAGCGGTGGGCAGCCCTATCCACAGCGCCCGGGGAGCAGTTGGGGGTTAGGTGCCTTGTTCAAGGGCACTTCAGTCACATTGTGCCAGCTGTAGAGTTTGGTGGAGGAGGGATGATGCTATGGGGCTGTTTTTCAGGGGTTGGTCTAGAACCCTTAGTTCCAGTGAAGGGGAATCTTAATGCTTCAGCAGAACAAGACATTTTGGACAACTGTACTCTTTCAGCTTTGTGGAACAGTTTGGGAAGAACCTTTCCTGTTCCAGCATGACTGAGCCCCAGTGCACAAAGCAGCTCCATAAAGGCCTGACTGGGTGAGTTTGGTGTGGAAGAACTTGACTGACCCTCACAGAGCCCTGACCTCAACCCCATCACACACCTTTGGGATGAACTAGAACGGAGATTGTGAGCCAGGCCCTCTCGTCCAACATCAGTGTCTGACCTCACAAATGCTCTTCTGGATGAATGGGCAGAAATTCCACCAGACTCTCCAACATCTTGTAGAAGCTTCCCAGAAGAGTGGAAGCTGTTAGAGCTGCAAAGGGGACCAACTCCATATTAATGCCTATGGATTTAGAATGGGATTCATAAAAGCTTCTGGAGGAGTGATGTGTAGGTGTCCCAATACTTTGGTCCATATAGTGTATGTCTGAATGTCTGATACATACTTTTTTGGTATATATATATATATATATATATATATATACATATCACTTGTCGGAAGAAAACCTTGTATCTCCAAAATAACAACTTTACAGGAGAAGGAAAAAACCTACTTTCCTTTTAATGTAAGTCATTTCAACCAGACTTTTTTTCAGTAATTTCATCCTGTTTCTTTTGGTCTATTCATTATGAAATCTACACACAATGTTAAGGACAACAGGCATTTATAAATTATGGCAAAAACTGAAAAACAACAAAAATGGAGATACGAGGTTTTGTTCCGACAGCAGTGAAATATATATGGCGTCCACATATGATTAATGCTTTCTATCATGTATTGTTTAATATATGTCTCATGTCCACATGTGACTAAGATACAGTATACTGGATATAAGAGAAAATCACAAATACTAACGTGCCATATTTGAAATCCATATATTGCCATATATATTCGATTTCTATATGGGCAATAACAGCATAGATTCATTTACGTGGAAAGAAAATACCCTCTATGAAATACTGTTACAGTGTCACTGGACATTGGACATTAAAGGGGAACTCCAGCGATTTTCCAAATGCTCTGCATAATTGTATAGTTAAGATGTAAACAAAGTCATTCAGGGTGGTTTGGTGTGAAATCCTCAATTCTAGAGAAAAGTACATAGAATTGTTTAAAGTAGAGGTGAAAGGAACCTGATGTCTGAAGCGTTTAATTCCTCTGAAAGCTACAGAACAGAAGGCTACTACACAAAATGGACATTGTTTTATGAGAGTTTTGAAATTAGGTTTTGTCATAAACCATGTTTCTTAAATACATTAGTGGCAGTAGGGGTACATGTAGGGTGTTGTAAGGCAAATTAGTTCCCAAAATTCTTAAAAAGATTTACTACTATTTTATCCCTATTGACATTACATTTAAAAACTCAGTTATGTGTCGGTTCACTCGTCATTTCGAATAGTAAATAAAATGTCTATATTTGTGCTGTAGTCATGGTGACCCCTGGTTCCTATCACCACCACTGTAAAGACATCTGAGTTGTGAAGTTTCTCTACAGTGAACCATTTCACATTAGACCACTCTGGATGACTTTGTTTACACCTCAACGATAGAATTATGCAGAAATTCTAAAAAAAAAGGTGGAATTCTCCTTTCAGCACCAACTTCCCACAAAACTTCATTCTTTCCTGTTGCTTATTTTATCTATTAACCATCATTTGCATCACTGTTAAGCACTATTAAACATTACCTAAAATAAATACAAGAGGGTTTTTCTTAAGTGTCCCATAATACCCAAAGGCCCATGTTACCAGAATTCTTGGGACATATGTATATCTATATGGCCAAAAGTATGTGGACACCCCTTCTAATTATGGAATCAGTGTTTTAGCCACACCCATTGCAAACCGGTGCATAAACTCAAGCATATAGCCATGCAAGCTCCATAGACAAACACTCAACAGCTCAGTGACTTTACATGTGGCACTGTTACAGGATAACACCTTTGCCACCAGTCAGTTCAAGAAACTCTGCCCTGCTAGATCTGCCCCAGGCAACTGTAAGTGCTGTTATTGTGAAATGGCGGTGTTATATTAATGCCCATGGTTTTGGAATCAGATGTCCAAAAAACTCATATACTTTAGATTTTCAGGTGTCCACATACTTTTGGCCATATAATGCATAAGAGAAAGTAGTCTGTAATTATTACAGTAATATCTTATTTCAATCTTAGCCTTCTTCAGTATGTATCTAAGGTTCACACTACACTTTGAAAGGAAGGCTTGTCTGCTTTTTTGCACTGAACTCTATAAAGTATTTTACCAAACAGTAAGTTTCAAACCACAGAACACTGGAGTCTGTGTGAACAGATGCTCTTCTTCTGGTTTTAACTTCAAAGCTTTTCTATTTTATAAATATATCAGACGCTCTTCATGTCCTGTTACTGTGTATTAGGTTTTTCTGTGTAAGTGTATGAAGCGAGCAGCAGCTGCTATGTGGCTGTTTTCTCACTGCAGTGAGGTGTTAGAGCTCTGAGGGATTGAAGATCTTTTCTCTGTAAGGTGTCGCATTGTTTCTAGTTTCTGCTCACAGCAGCTCCTCAACTGCATCTCTGCTCAGCTCACTGGACCTTTTGATTGCATCAAGCATGGCGTTACTTGGCAACATTAAAGGGAAATTCCACCAGTTTTTCCAAATTTCCAAATAATTCAATCTGAGATGTGAACAAAGTGATTGAGAGTGGTCTGATCTGATATAGTTAATTGTACAGAAACTCACCAACTCAGATTTCTTCATAGTGGTGGCGACAGGAACCAGGAGTCACGATGACCACAATGGAAATGGAGCCATTTTAATCACTATCCAACATGACCAGTGAACCTACACACATCTCTTTTATACGTAATGTTGAATGTAATGTAGAGTTCTCCTAAATCTGGGTTCTTTGTTTACACTAAGTAGTAAATTCTTTGGGGACTATTTTGCCTCACAACACCCTGCATGTACCTTTCCACCATGAGTCTATTTCAGGCCAAAACCTCCTCAAAAGCTACTGTAAATTCAAGATTTAAGATTCTTTATTGTCATTGCACAGGGTACAACGAAATTGGGTAGCAAGCATAATGGCAAAAATATAGACTATGTAAAATATAAAATGCAAGATATTAAAAGAAAGACTATATAATTTAAAATTATTTTAAAAAGTAAAAATAGAAAATTAAACTAAAATAATTTAAAATACAATGATAAAAAGTAAAATAAATAAAATTAAAAGGGTGGATATTAAAGAATTTAGCAGCTGTGGTATTGCACGAGTGTATTGCACATATGTAAACAGTAGTGTATCCATTTACAGTTTAGTATAATAATAAATATAAAGTGCAGATGAAACAATGTCTCAGGCATCAGGCAGTGCATTCATAACCATTTCTTATAATAAATTACAGTGAGGGGATTTTTTTAGAGGCTTTAACTTGCTATTCTCTTGCCTTGAAAAGCCACAGAACACTGTCCATGTGAGTCAATGTGACTTGCTAATCAGATAAAGCTTTTTTTAAGTGAGAGTCAAACTCTGTCCACTTTCAGATACTGCATTCTCTCTAATGGGATGTTTTGGGTGGGGAGACTTTTACTATCAAGAAAGCTGCAGCCTGGTGCTGTCTTTTATCTCGGCCTGGCCGTCTTTGTGGAGAGGTGTGAATAGTTTTTACAGCAGGGGGTTCTCACCCCCCTTTTCAGCCCTCATTGCTCGCTAGCAGCTCAACACTTAGTCAAAACATGTCAGAGCAAGATTTTTTTGATGAACAGAGCTACTGGAAAAACGTATCATTGCTGTTGGACAAAAACCTTGCAGGGGCAGTCGTGGACTGGAGTTTAGGGAACCAGCCCTGTGACCAGAAGGTCACCGGTTTGATCCCCTGAGCCGACAGTACGTGACTGAAGTGCCCTTGAGCAAGACACCTAACCCCCAACTGCTCCCTGGGTGCAACGATAGGGCTGCCCACCGCTCCGGGCAAGTGTGTTCACTAGTGTTTATGTGGTGTTTCACTGCTCAGATGGGTTAAACGCGAAGGTGAAATTTCCCCGTTGTGGGACTAATAAGGGTCACTTAATCTTCAAAATGGTAATGGTGTTTTGATGTAAATTAAGGTAAAATATTTTATTGCAAGCCATTTTGGATCATTTCTATGGGTCTGTTCATCATGAAACTTTCGCACACTGTAAAGAACGGCTGGTATTTTCAGACCGTGCCATGAAAAATAAAAAGAATTGAGATACACGGTTTGACAGCAGCAATATTTTATTTGATGATAGTAATTAAATATACATTTAATTCAGTTTCCATTCCAGCAGAAGAATGGCCTCTAAGGGTATTTAGTCTCCTTTTAAAGATTTGTTTTCAGCAAAACTTTTTTCTGTACCTGCCCAGGGATAACAGGGATAAAAATAAAGGTGTTCTTTACTAAAGAGGGTTTTTTTGATGCCATGGAAGAACCACTTTTGGTTCTTTAAAGAACCTTTTAATTGAGCAGTTTCACTTAAGTGTGTGGTTGAAAATAACCAAATTGGCACATTTACAGAGCTCTTTATTAGTGTGCACAGTCCCTGCAAATCTGAGTAAAGAAAAGTAAAGTTTCTGTCTGAGCAACTCGATGAAAGTGATGCTCAGACATTTGCCAGCCAGCCAAACAGAAAGTGTGAGAAGTTGAAGGAGACTGGTCTCCCAATTAAAAGAGAACAATCAATCAAGCCCAAGACACAAACCGAGGACTAACGTGCAACCGAATCCCCATAAAGTGCTGACAAAGGGGAAAAGTTCCGCATCTCTGTTGCGCCCTTAACTTCCGAAAGCGCACTTCAAACAGGGACAGGGCGCCAAAGGTCGTATCCCACCTTCAGTCTCCAATGCACAGTGAAACTCAAGGGAGGGAATATTAATAAACTGGAGACGCAGTGTAACGGTGCTATATCGCTGCCACCTGGGCCCATACTGTTCTTTCAGAGGCGAGAGCAGGGCAGGAGCAGGCGACGGCAGACTGACGCCAGCCATTAGATGACAGATATAGCGCAGGGTGTATTGTTTTAGATTGTCCACCGAAGCTGGAGGTGAGAGCAGCCTAGAGCCTTCCCAGCCATTCCCTCAGTTTGTCCATTCCTCAAGTGCCCCGCCATGTATCTCTCCCCTGGGTGGAAACGCAAGCCCCTGCTCCCACACATCCCACACCCCGGGATTAGTGGATCCCCCTCCCTCGCGCATTTTCCGTTTTCTGCCCCTTCCACCTTGTGGCTATTCAGTCGCGTGGTTACAGTGTGTTCTTTGTTTACGCAGTAATGATATCACTGGCGATATCGCCCCAGTCTGGGGTTATTTATGGCTCTGTGCTAATAATGTAGTTGGAAGAAATATATTTCCATGACCTAAACGATGAATCTTAATCCAATAATATTCCGCTGATTGAATTTATGACTTATTTATTAAACTTAAGTCTAATTGGTTCTGGGTAATAAATTTGGCAAATCAATCAAGAGGCTGGCCATTACGCCTGAGAAGGCCCAATGCTATTGAATAATCATTTCTGGGTCATTATAAAAATAACGACCTCTCTGCACACTTACTCAAAAACAATATGCAGTCGTAAAATGTGAACATATACAGGAATTGTAGTGATGAATGTTGATATACAGACACATTTCCATAAGTGTGCTTTACTAGGTGTACAATCGCTGGTGCTATATTGCCACCAATAGCTCCAAAATGACTGTACAGGAGATGATAACAACTTCAAAAACATAATTTTTAATTTAAGAGTGATTTTGAGCATTTCTACTGGACCATTCGTCATGAATTCTTTTACACAATGTAAAGGACAGCTGGCATATTCAAATGGTAAAGAGAAGTAAAATCGACAAAAATTGAGGTACATAATTTTTTGGGCAGCGATGTATGTAAAACTAATTTCTAAATAACGTACATTTTTATATCCTTTCTTTTTCACATACTTGCTTCATCAGACTACAGCAGGTCATCCTTCATAATCCTTCTAATATATCCATTTAAATGATCCATAGTCAGAAGCAAAATCACAGCATGCTAATGTCCGAGTCTTTAGAATTAAAGCCAGTGCAGTAGGTTTCAGCGAATATTTTAGCACTTGGCAAACACCCATATCCGCTCATGGTACATAGATCAGGTTGCTTGTAAATGCAGTGGTGAATTCAGAGTGTAACAAAGAATGAGACTGTCTACTACAGGACAAATATATATTTCAGGCTACCATCCCATCATGAATGAGACATTGGCTGGGCTCTAACAGGGCCCTGTTTGAGTGTTTTTAGGGATTCCAGCACGTTCAGCACCATAGACAGCTCCTTTAAGCAGCCTCATCAACAAGGTAGTTTGAAGGAACTTTTACACATTAAACTCTACGCTGCTCAGCCTGGTGAAAGCCAAGGATCATATAACATTGTATCACCAGAAGGCCTGTACAGGGTCACGTGTTCCCAGAGGTGGGTGGTAACTAGTAACACTTATTTGTGTATTTAAGTAAAATATCGACAGATTTGTTCTGTCCTGAGATCATAATATCCTCACCTCACTGAATCTCCTTCTTACTCTGTTACATTTCTGCCATTTCATTCTGTTTTGTTGGTAACAGCGTCTGCACTGCTTTGTGATTGGACACAACTCTGACTTTGGAGCTTTAGCATTTTATTTTAGACTAAAAGGCACAAATAAAACCAAACAGTCTTCAGTTTCTAGGCTGGTAGATGCTGGATGGACTAAGAGGTTTCACTGAAGTTCTCTAAGTTACTCAGTACTTAGGCAGATTCTCACCTGGTACTTTTGTACTTCTCCTCAAGTTGTTTTGGGAAAATAATTTTTTCTTGTGCTATTATTTTACTCAGGTATCAATACTTTTACTTAAGTATCTTTGTGTGTACCATAAGTCACTGTATTTTTGTAGCTTGTTCTAAATAGAGCCTGCTGACAGGGCCCGAGGTTTTATTACACACTTCTATAACCCAAGAACAGCTCAACCAGTTTGCACTGAAGTCCCAGTAGTTACTGAGTAATAAGCATTAGTACGTAATAAGTGTGGGATTGTTAAGGGGTTAATCTCTGCCCTGCTGAACAACATGAACTGGATCTTTAACTGGTATCTAGGTGCCGCCACCGGATCATGCAACTTCCACATAATGGACACAAGCACTGATCTATAGTTTATTAATGAATCCCTGCCAAAGTCTTGGCTTAGTAAGAATGATTATACATTTCAGAGCTTGGGTTTTTAAGATCTTGTAAAACTACTAGCCTGATCTGCTTTGCAAATGAAAAAATACAGGATCCCGAACTGTTCATTCAAAGTTGATGTCTGTTTTTGGAAATTCTCTCTCATTTCTCTGAGAGATCAGCCTGGTGTCCTGCATGAACTCCCTGTCCCGCTGCAGTAACCGAAGCTCCAGCAGGCTGTGGCGAGCAAGAGCAGCAGCAGCAGAATAAAGTCTCTTTGCTGCCATCTAATGCAGATCCGCTCGCAGGGCTGCGATCTGCTGCAGCCGCTGCAAACACGCAGCGAGGATTTACAGCAAAGCAGCACTTTTTTGTGATATGCTAATTTAATCATATCTGTCTGGGCCTTCAGCCTATCAATCTAATCACGTAATCAGTATTCTCGGGGAGAGGAGACCACCTCCACCCCACCCTCCCCCCAACACAACCTCCCCGTTACACGCACACCTTCATCCGAGGGGTCCCCACTCCGCCCCTTCATTTTAGTGATGGTTCACTTTAATTATTATGAAAATTAAATCAAATGTAATCACCAGATTAAAACGGACCTCGGAGATCATTCAGCAGCGCCGAAATAAATCTATAAATCTGTAAGAAGCTCATCTCCTGATCTCCACACGGCCGAGAGAGAAGCGAGAAGACGAGTAAACGGGCAAATAGATGACATAAAAAAGTCTGGAATTCCAGAGCTGATCGCTCTGATACGCCTCAGACACGCTCGTGCACGAGCGCGCTGCTCGTGCAGTTTTGTTTTGCCTTGTTTGTGACAGAATTCTGGTTCCTGACCAAATCGCTGTGTGCCCATCTCTCTGGTTCTGCGCGGTGTCCATGCGTAAAGCTGTTCTCAGTGCTGTGCAGATCAAACAGCCCCAGCGCTGAATTAACACCTGCAGCGCTGAGCTCACTGCACAGCTCATCTGATTGGTTGATAAACACACATTATGGATATTAATTCAACATACTGAGATCTGATTATGGCCATAGGCACGTATATCATAAACAGACAAAATATATGTACATTTATGATATGAATATATATATATATATACACATATAAAAATCAAGTATTTTACATATAAGCATAATATATGGAACATATATGTTAGGTGAGTGAACACAGTAATAGATGGATCACATGTATACTGTCTATGTGTGATACAAAAACTTTAAAGCAAAAAATCAAAATGAAATGCATGAGCAACACGTGCAATAAAAAACATGAATGTACATTTATGAGTAATATATGCACATATGATTACTTATATGATTACATGCTATCATATGTTGTTGAATATATGTGATAGACATATGTTTATATATATATAGTGAGATATGACAGAAATATGGAAATATGTCCACTTTTTGAAAATGGCCCATTCTAAATAAATTTGCACGCGTGCTACGGGCTTGTGACTTATATAAGGTGGATATCAGGGAAATACATATATGCTAATATATGTCACATATTTGAAATTGGACGGGGGGGGAGGGGGGGCACATGCAAGACATGAAGTGTTCAACTCTGACTGTGCGTGAACCTCAGACAGTAAAAGTCTCGCGCTGGCCGGTGGGGGTCACTCTGATGGAGCTCCTGCCGTCCATGCGCGTGGAGATCAACTCTCACCTCCTCTGACCTCCTTTCCCCTCCTCAGACATGATAAATGTCCACGGTAGATGTTTCAGATGAAAGCAGTTTGTGGACGAGGAGCATGCGCAGTTTTGCTACGGGAAAAGTTGACAAATCAATCAACAAATGATAAAAGGGCAGCGCGCATGACGCGCAACACACGGCGGTGAAGGAAAAACGAGTGTTCTCATTATTTGTTTTACCGATGTCTTGTTTGTTTTATGGTAATTTAGTGCGGTGCCTATAGACTGACACACACACTCACACACACACACACACACACACACACTCACACACACACACACACACACACACACACACACACACACACACACTCACACACACACACACACAGAATAACGGTCACTGAGGAGGAGCTTCAGGCTGCAGGTGAAAAGTTGCTGTTATAAGCGACTAAGCGCTGTTAAAGCTGTGAGCTGTAGACTACAGTGCGCCCCGATCTCTGCCTGCAGACCTTATGAAGGCTGATATTTTGCTCTGTGTGAATATGTAATATGACTGTATGACTGGATTTATTTCTACACGTTTGCCGTGGCGCCCTGTGTGTCTCTGTATCCGGGAGAAAATAAAGCAGTGCTCGCGGAGTGACGTGCACCTTGGCACGCGCCCACAGAAAGAGTTTCACCTGCTGCTTTAAAGCATCGTCACCTCTGATTATTTCCTCGTGCACTTTTATTCACCTTCTCAAATGCATGGATTAGAAATGTTAACACATCAAAACAAAAACGCTTTTAGGCTGTAGCTGCATGTCTTTCCAACTCTGCGCGCTCAGAACTATGGTTCGATTAGATTATTATAAGCGGCGACTTCGGCTGATATTATTTTATGAATATTAATAATTAAAATAAACTTTAACCTCTCTCCTTTTCCGGTCATTTCATTCCAACCCCAAACCGCGCGAAACTCTCCTGAAGTTGTCTTTTGATGGACGGTCGCGGCTGCGTTTCTGTTTCATATTCATATCTAATCTCATGGCCCATAAACTGATAACATAAAGAGCGACCGAACTGTTCCGTCCCGCTGAAAGAGGAGAGAGGAGCTGCTGTTTGGGACACCCGACATCATTTATCGAGTCAAAACATCCATCAGGTCCGTCTCTCTCTCTCCGAGTCTCGCGCTCTTGCGCGTGCCCACATTGCGCATTTTAATCACTGATAATGAAGCTCAGAGAGGCTTTAACGCGCGAGACTCTTTATTTTATTAATCTACCTGAACAGGCTGCTGCTCTTTGGAATGAACGGTGCTCAAACGGAGAGAAGAAAGCTTTAAAGTGAAGCATCAACTGTGCGGATATTTAAATGGATGTATAGATGAAGCGCAGTATGGACTACATTCACCATCAGAACAGCCCAAACCGCGCTGACTGAGCTGTGAGCGCTGCTTTCTTTTTCTGCCTTAAGCGTCTGAAGTTCTACAACTTCGCTAAAAGTCTCTGTATATAAATTTAACTCCACTTTAGCAAAGCTCTGAGTTCTGGTTCTGTATTTGTTCGGTAGAATTTTATAGCCTGGCGCTTTTGAATGATAAAGCAACGGCTTTTCCACAGTGAGGAGTCATTAGGGAGAATCGCGCTGTCCGTGGTGCTGAAATTGTGAGGGAGGGGTGGTGGAAGAGTGTCCTTATCACACCTTTTCTCCTTTTTTCCAAATCCAATGAGTTCTAAATATTACCAAAAAGGTTCTGCGACCCTGTTCGGCGCTCTAGAACTCATACAACAGGCATTCCATCACAGATCAGATCCTTTCAGCCGTACAAAGAACCATTTGCACATTTCAGTGGTTCTAAATGTGATTCTAAATGAAGTCACTGTCTTCTACTCCTAAAGAGCCCTTGAGGAACCACCTTTTAGGGGTGTGGTGGGCCTCTCTGAGTGATTTCTAATGCAGCATCATGATGAGGGAAGGAAGGGGGAGAGCATTTCCCCTCTTACTCACCTCCAGATGTCCTGGTTACCCTCGACCCTGTGTTTCACCAGGAAGAGCTGATTTTTAGGAAAGTGATTTTTAGGAAATTTGTCTTGGGGTCAGGTGCCTCATTCAGAAAGACCAAACACTTTTTTTTAAAATGAGAATAAACATTTCAGGGGAAAAAATATCCAAAAGATCAAATAATTATATTGTGATTTTAAAGAACCCAACTGATCTGAATCATCACAGAGCTGAATTCTAAAATATGTGGACCTGAGAATTAAAAGTCCAGAGCATTAGCAGGACACACACACATGGCCTCAGAGGAAATCTCCATCTATCCATCTCTCTCTCTCTCTCTTTTTTGCATGAGCAGAAAATGATGAAAGGTGTTGGATATCTATCCCGTCGCCGTGTAACATAAGAAAGTGCTGAAGCTCACAGGCTGAAATGGGCTCAGATTGCCTGCATTTGGGCTTTAATTGACGTGTAACTCCAGCCCGGCGTAACCTGAGAGCAGCTTCCTCCTGTTACATAAGAGAAACTCCATTTACTGATTCCGCAGATGCAGGACCTGCTCACATTTTAACAGCAAGTGCCAGGACAATTAAGTCATTACTGGCATGGTAATGAGGTTTTATCATATCCTGAGAAAAGGTAACGTTTCTATCAAAGTTCCTGAGTGTGATGAACGTGATGTTCACACTGACCGTAAAATGGTATGTTAAAGAGGAACGTCTGCAGAATTTATCCACTGAGATACAGAGTCGTTCAGAGTGGTCTGATGTGAAATGTGTCATTGTAGACAAACTTACTGACTCTGATTGTCTTTACAGTGGTGGTGATGGGAACCAGGGGTCACCATGTTTACAACACAAATATAGCCATTATACTTGCTATTTCAAAATGACCAGTGAGCCTATATGTGTCTGCTGAGTTATATGTAATATGTATACATCATGTTCATCACACTCACTCAGGAACTTTGATAGAAACGTTACCTTTTCTCAGGATATGATAAAACCTCATTACCATGCCAGTAATGACTTAATTGGCCTGGCACTTGATGTTAAAATGTGAGCAGGTCCTGCATCTGTGGAGTTATATGTAATATGTAATAATGGTAAAATTGTAGTAAATATGAAATTACAAGTACATCTTCACTGGAGACTATATGAAAATGTATAATGCCCTAATGTACCTCTCCATCATGATCTCTAATCTAATCTAATCTCAAAGCTGTCAAAAAACAGTGTCTCAGGCATCAGGCAGAGTATTCATAACCATTTTATGTAATAGCCTCACACTTTAGACATCTGGTTCCCATCACCACCACTGTGAACAATTCAGATTCTCCTTTAAAGTATAAGAGGAAATTTCATTTTAACTCATTCTCTCAACCTGTGCTCTCTTTGGAGACCTGTCCACACATGAAATGCAGCCTTAAACACCCCTGAAAATAAAGGAACCTAAAAGGTTCTCAGCTTGGATGTAACCTTTACAGTTGGTGTAGGAGCATGACACCTTAAAAATAAAGGTGCCTTTGTGTGTTTGTAAGGTTTGAGCAATACTATAGAAGAACCAGTTTTGGTTCTCTAAAAACCCTTTCAATGCATGGTTCCTTAGAGAACCAGTTCTGTAAGTGAAATGTGAGTGTGAACTTTTTAAAAGTGTAAAAAACCTCCACACAATGTAAAGGTTCTGAAAAAGACCCTTAAGTTGCTATTAGAACTTTTATATTGGAAGGTATTAAAAGATTCTTTACATTCATTAATCTTTTTTTCAAACATGGTTCTTCAGGGAACCCAAAGTGGTTCTTACCCCCTGTGGGACCTTTAAGAGTGAAACCAAAGCGCTGTACTTATTTTGTACGATTAAGATGCATCTTGTGGATCTTTTCTATTTTTTTTTATCAAGTTTTTATTAGAAAAGCAATAAACAGTATATGTGTCTTTGGTACTAATTTAACTCAGTCACTGTTTGCTGTTAGTATATAATGTAATGGGCTTACATTAAAGGAGAACCCCACCACTTTCAGTTTTTATATGTAATGTTAGTAAAATAGTGGTAAACCTGAATTTTGTTTTCTTTGAGGACTATTTCGCTTTACAACGTCCTGCAGTTACCTAATGTGTTTTGAAAAAATATGTTTAAAGCGAAATCTAATCTCAGAGCTATTGCAAAACAATGTCTCAGGCATCAGGCAGTGAATTCATAACTATTTCATGTAATAACTTTCTGTGAGAGAGCTTTTAAAGCCATTAAACGCTTTGGACATCTGGTTCCTATTACTGCCACTGTGAACTATTCTGACTTGGTAAGTTGTTCTAGAACAGAGCGTTTCACACCAAACCACTCTGAACCACTCTGAACGACTCTGTTTACATCTTAGTGAATGAACTATGCAGAAATTCAAGACAATCTGTGGAATTCCCTGTTGAGAATGATGATAGCTGAGGCTGTATAAAGACAGGGAGAGCAGGGAAAGTACATCCTCCGGTGCTGCTTGCTGACAGAGTTGGGATGTAATGGAACAGAAGTATTGGTGATATGTATTCAGAATGCATAAATTAAGTATCTGTATTCAGTCCAAGTTACATTTTGTAAAGCCAGTATTCAAAATACAGTTGCTTTTTTTTTAGAACACTTTGAGTGCTTAAAATCTTTAAAAGAAACACTTAAATCTTTAAAAGAAACACCATTTTATTATTTTACTTATTAACCATTTTAAAAAATCAGCGCACAGTGTGTAAAGTCATACTCTAAAGGAGGACTACTTCTTTATAAGCACTGAGGTTCCTAAAGCTGGAGTAGACTGATAAATCAATGTGATGAGCCAGGGCAAGATTTTGTTTTTGGAAAATGGCAGATTGTTTGCTTAGTTATGAGACGGCAGTGGGATTCTGGGAGTGATGAGATCCAAAATACTGTTCAGAATTTTGTAACTTAATTTAAATAAGTAAATAATTATTTTTCATGAAACATATTATTAGAAAAATTACAAGAGATGTGCCTTATTAATATGTATCCTTAATGTATTCTGAATATGTGATTCATTGTAATGGAAAAAATTACTAAATACATTTAGGACAGTGAGTTCAGTCATCACTGCATGTTCAAAGTATTCTACCCAACCCTGCTTGCTGATGTGAAGCCAGGCCGCCTCCTTCAGCAGCCCCGCGCCCAGCGTGCTCCAGCCGGGGCGGTGTCACCACAGTCGGCCTGCTCTATTAGCCCGGGAGAGACACTCCTCATTAACTCTCTATCCAGATGGCATATACTTAAACAAATGAGCTTTGCCATGAGCAGCGAGCACAAACTGTCAGAGTGGCTCCTACTGTCCTGCCAAGCTGTGTGGCTTATGAGAAAAAGAAAACGTGGGTACACAGCGAACGAAGCATGTGCAGAGCATTAACTGGTATAGAATCTTTGCATTATATAGAGGTTTAAAAAGTTATTTTATTATTTACAGTAATGGTTTTTAAAAAGGTTAATTTTTCCAAATTTCCTTTCCAAATTAAACTTAAAATAAAACCAACTCAGATGTCTTTACAGTGTGGGTGAAAGGAACCAGGGGCTGTGGTGTCTACAGTGCAAATATAGGCATTTTATTTATAATCCAATATGACCAGTGAACCTAAACTTCTGAGTTTTTAGGTGTGATGTTGATGGTGAAATAGAGGTAAAATAGAGGAAAAAAATGTTTTCTTTGGACGCTATTCTGATTTTACTTTTAACACCCTGCATCTACATTCCCGCCATGAATGGATTTGAAAAAAACATGTTTTATGCAAAAACCTTAGGCAAAATTATTGTAAAATACCATCTCAGGCACCAGGGAACTTATTTGTGAGCTTTTCATCTCATAACTTTATAACTTTGAGGGAGCTTTTAGAGGTGGACCTCTGGTTCCTATCACCACCATGGTGAACAGTTCTGACTCGGTAAGTTTCTCTAGAACTGAGGGTTTTACATCAAAAACACTATGAATGATTTTGTTAACGATTAAACAATTTAATTATACAGAAATTTATAAAAATCAGTGGAATTGCCCTTTAAAGAACAATCCACTGAGAGGGTCTTTAGGAACCCAAAGGTGGTTCTTCTTCAGTATTGCTCAATTTTTATTTTTTATATATATTTACTGATTTTTTTTTACTGTTTACGTTATTTATAATAATACATTATTTATATTAAGGACTTTTTACTTTTTCAAAATTAAACTTTTTTGATTTAAACTTTATTAACTTTCTTGGCAAAAGCAAATGGCCATTTCATGTTTGAGTTAAATAAAACATTATAACAGATTCATTTTTTAAAGTTAAATATTTAACATTCTTTAACATAAATCAAGCAGGTAAAGAGCTGAAAACGGCAACAAAAACAGCCCAATAATGATCAGAATTAAACATCTATAAGATCAGACCTCAGAAAATCCTATGGCTGAATCTCAAAGGGCTCACTGCTCCCTATTCAGTCACTTTGTGAGATATGAAATTTTTGCTGCTACTCCTAAATATTGCGCTTTATGTCCAGAATGTAACTGAGCTCACTCTGAATCCAGAGTGGTTCTCTGTTAGAGACGCTGAGCTCTGTTTACCTGCAGTAGTTACTACTGTAAGACCTACGTGCTGCACTTTGTAGGGAGGAAGGAGCCAAATAAGATTCTGCTGAAAACAGTTCGCAGCAGTGTTGCATCATCTGACCTGAATACGGTGCGCTGATTGGCTGAACACAGTTATCGGGTTCTGCTTGAAAACAGTGCTGGCACTTGACCATTTCTGCTGTAGAACGTGAACCTGCAATACCTTCACAATGGACAATAACGGCATTTGTGACAAAACGTATTTAGGGTTCAGAATAACTCACCACAGCTCGTTTTTAAAAGATGCTGTTTATCGTTTTTTGCTAATGAACTCTTCATCTCCAACCCAAGAAGTCTTAAAGGATCCTGTTTTTAAGGGCGTATGTTCAGCCTAACACTGTCTCGTTCGGCTCCACCATGCCAGCTACCTCTTCTCAGGTAATTGCCTTGTCACCGGAGTGGTGGCCTGTCTTGTCCGGGGCTATTTGCATTCCTCTGCGTGATCATTTACAGCGGCGCTCCTGGTGAACTTCTTCCTCTTTGTTAAACAGAACTCAGATGTGACACCTCCAGCTCCGTGGGCCCCGCCCTCCCTGCCATTAACAAACCTGCCGAGGTGTCAAACGAGATAAGAAGAATTAAGGATCCCCGCCCCTCTTCGTGTAATAACCCTTAAATCTCCACAAATGCATCGGGACGCCTCGCCAACCCAACACCCCCTCCCACTTCAACGAAGCAACTCGGGGCGTGTTGCGTTTCCTATTTATTTACCCATCCCACCACCCGGCGCACAAAGACTAATGGATAAAAAGTGACAAGCTATCAGGAGAATCTGAATGCATAATTGATGCAGGGCATAAATTAATATGATTATGCAGCGAGGGCTGCGTCTGCCAAGGAGCACGAAGGAGCTCACAGGATGAAACATGGTTCCCATCTCCAGGGCTGATAGGCATCAATATGGAATGGGGCATTATCTTCAGGCTCCCATGTTCTTCGTGCGGGACATGCCTCCTCCACGACGGAAGACATCACAACAAGGTGTTGTTCAGAGTCGTCCTTCTTCAGCGGACCTGGGAACAGTCTGAAGGTGCATGATTAAGGTCAGAATGCGGTCAACGGGAAACCAATGCGATGCAACAACTTATGCCTGAAGCCTAGGCCTCACCAGAGACACTCAGAGGAAAGGAGATGATGACGTGATACGGGAGAAACCTCTGGAAACAATGGACAAAGGCTGTAACTAAACTGTGAGGAAAGAAAGTAAAGAAAGTGGGCTAATAAAGAAAAACAGGTGCTGTTTAAACATAAATGGTTCACTTTTGGTAAGAATCCATCCGGCTCCTGCGGCACATGAATACAGATGCATTTTACAATTTAAAATGTTCCGAAGACTAACGGCTCCATCAGGTTTGTTTGCCATAAAACATTAGGTTTTGAAAGGTTTACAAAAACAGGGGAAGATGCTTTCAGAGCCAGTAGCACTCTGAAGCCTGTACAACTGGATTGGTTAGGATTTAACCCTCTGAAACCATTCTGTCAATTCTGCATACTCTTATTTTCCATCTTTTGTAAATATATGCTTGACATTTCAGTCATATGTCCTTTTTCAGAATTAAATAAATAAATAAATAAATAAATAAATAAATGTATGAAGAGGCTTTTTCATTGCATCAGCAAGAAGGTTTCCAATACAATTGATCAGAATGGCACTTGATATCAGACAGGAAAACCCATGAGCTGTGAAAAAGGTGACAAGTTTAAAAACCATTCCTTGTAGCAGCTTCTGGCGGCATCATTTCAATATGCAGTTCAATAACTATGCAAATGCAAGTCATGTCCAAAAATTATAGCTTTCTAGGATTTTTTTTTTTGTTAAAATTTATCACTTACAATACCAAGATCAAAAGGTCAGTGTGTACAAAATTTGGCAAACACCTTTCGAAACCCCACATCTATTATAAACAGAGGCCATTCTAAAAACTTCGCCCAGCATTTGTTCTACTGGCTCCATAATGATGCATAGTGCTTGGACCCCTATGTTTGCCATTTGCACTGTAATTTGTATAGGGTTGCTTATCTTTCATAGTGGTTATAATACAGTGTGTTCTACATATATTTCAGATTAAAGCTAAAGGAAAACTGTTTGTCTTGGTTGCTAACAATGATAATTTAAACATTAGCCTGTTTTTCGCCCACTGTAGGAAAGCAAATCTAAATTTGCGAACATGAAACCAACTTGACTGCAAATGAAACAACAAAAATTGGCCAATAAAAATTAAACACTGTATCTGTGGGTTGGCTGAATAATGACTTTGAACTGCTGCTGTGCTGTGATTGGGGGAGGGGACAGATTCTCTCTCAGAGTTCTGGCTTATAATTAAATTGCATGATTAATTCTTTCCTACGTACTTTATTTGTGCTACACAGTTATGAAATAAGAAATTCTATAATTCTAGGACACTATAAAGGTTGATGTTACAGTTTCCTCTTGTGGCATGCTCAAAGAGTTCAAAGGGATGTTCAAAATAAAAGTTAAACCATTGCTACGCCGGTTTTAAACATGCCTTCTCGCCTTACAGTAGTATAGTGTAGTGGGATTTCATTATCAGAGATTATATTATCTGATAATGTATCTTAAGAGACTTTTGGAAGTCTACAAATGATCTACGGTGAAACTTTGGAACAAGATGTTTGACATGTTTATCGCTAGGTGGCTGAATAATTCATTTGAACAAAGAAAAAAAGGGTGATGACCAATTGAGTATAGGGCTATATCACAAGCACCACAGATGTATTTATTCATGTTCAGTAGAATGCATGCTGGGAATTGTAGTAAGAGGCTAAGGGCTGCAGTGCAGCATTACACACTACTTTTAGACCAGAATGCTCCTTTACGTCTCCCTAAGGAAGCAGGCCAAAAACTAACTTTGTTTTAAAAAAAAAGAAAAGATAAATCATAAGAAAAACAAAACAAATCATTCCTTGTGCTTCGACTCTGTGGTGCAGAGAAAGGCTGTCTAAATCAATTCCTCAGGGAACAACCTCAACCATCTAGACCCTCATCTCACCTTTGGCGGAGTTTACCTTAAAAGCAGACCTGCTTTGAAGCCTTATCTCTTGTTCGCTGTTTGATGTGCATGAAAGATGAAGGCTTTTAAGTGAGAGCAAAGGTATTTGGTTTTTGTAATTACGGGGGCACCAAGCTGCGACTCAAATTATGATTCACAGCAACAGATGTGCTCCAAGTTACTGAATAAATATATGCGCAAAATTCCCTCACCGACACCGACGGCTGCTCGTTACGGCAGCGTCCCATTGGACACTCTCCCCCCAAATTACATTCCAATTTACATACAACTAAAAAATAGATTTGTTTTCTTATTAATATACTGCTCTCTTGCACCAATTTAAGTGTGGAGTTTATCCGCTTGGTTTGAACATATGTTTTTCTAATCAAGCATTGTCCAACGTGCACGGGTCTGCAGAGTTGAATGTGACTCCAAGAAGCCAAAAAACATGTTGAGCTCAGTTCTGTGTGCACGCCTGCCAGGAGGGTATTATGCATAAGCGATGTCCCTGGCCGGGACGCCAGATTTTTCGTTTTAAGCCAGTAAATGCAGCCGAGAGGGACATCAAAAGGGAACAACGAGCTCCTTTCCACCGTGCCAGTGTGGACCCTGTGTGGCACTGATCAGCAGAAAAGCCTAGTCAATGGGACATCCTTAATAATTCATAAACAAGAACATCCAACAAAACAGCACCTGGGACAGCTCTGTGGCTTCTCTAGAATCTGTCTGCTCGTGCTGAGTGTTATGGATTCTCTGCATATACAGAGAAATGCAGGCACACACAAACATCGCACAGCTCCCTTTAAAACCTGGGTAACACTTCACTGTAAGACAGTGTTCATATGGCTACGACACCTACATAAGGTTGTCAAGACAACTGACAAAAGCCTACATACACATTTACAAGGGCTCATTCCAAAAGGCACCCAAAGTCTGCCTTAGCCAGCTTTGCCAAAAGTAGCAAATGTAACCTCTTTGGCGAATGATGCCTTGAAATAAACCTTTATACTCATACAAGTCGATGATAAAGTGGCTATGACACCAAGTGCTACCAAAGCAGTTGACTGGTGAAAATAACCTTGTCTCTATCTGCATACGTGTCCTATGGTCAACAGTGAATTTGCTGTACATTGAATACACCGTTAATTATTCCCAGCATTTCACAATATTTAACATTCACTTTTCACTGTAAAAATTATTCATAATTTTATTGTGAAATCAACTTATTTTTTAAATAACACGTAAATGTGTTTACTTGGGATATGCTGTGCATATATAGTGCAAATATGGTAAACACGTTCATTTCTGCTGATTTTAATTGTCTTGTAGTTTATCTTTTCTTGTATTTAAGTTAAAAAATGTGTAAACCTGGTAAAATTCATTCAGGTCATTTTCTTTCATATCGCTGTTGTCAGAACAAAACCTTGTATCTCCAAAATGGTAACTTTACAGGAAAAGGAAAAAACATACTTTATTTTTAATGTAAGTCAGTGGAACCAGAATTTTTTCTAAGTCATTTTGGGCCGTTTTTATTGGTCCATTCATCATGAAATTTACATACAATGTAAAGGACAACAGGAGTTTTCAAATTACGTCAAAAACAGAAAAACGTCAAAAATGGAGATTTTCTTCCGACGGCAGCGATACGTAAAAACAATACTGAGCTACATTACGACTACAGCTGTAATTTAAAAACACAAGAGAATACAGCTACATCACAGTAGTCTTGTCCAGGTGACTGTGAGGCTACTGAATACAGCTGCTACTTTACTGTTATTTATTGTTAATATGGTAAATTACTGTGGAAGTAATACAGTAAACTGTGATTGTACAGTAAAATCATTTTTCTACAGTAGAGAACAAAAAATCTGTTGTTCAGTGCAAATCTATTCTAGTGCAGTTTTCAGTTTTTTACTAAGGAGTGGAGACGAAAACATTTTGTTTTAATTGGTTAATTAGAAAATTGAGAAACTGAGCAAGAACATTTTTTTTCAAACAACCTAAATAAAAACTTTGTTTCTAGGATCTACTGTTAGTAGAGTTGCTAACAAGTCTGGTAAACTGATGCAAAACATAATTCATTCAATACAGTCCTACGTTGTCTGAACCAGATGAGCTTTTCAAGCTAATCACATTAAAACATCAGTATTAAAACAAATATGAATACAGAAAAGAGGCTGTGACACATGAGCATGAACTCAGTCGCATGTTTTGATAACTTTACATCAGAAAAGATGGGCCTCTCTCATTACAATTTTTAGGAGTTGTAACACAAAATAGCGCTATATTACAGCCACAGAGACGGTGATTAACACACGACTGATTCATCTAAAACACTTACAGTGGGGATAAATCTTCAGGGTGAATCTCAGGAAATATCTGTCTGATTGCAGTGTAAGTTTACAGAGTTTGCTAAGGGAATAGCAACAATGAAATGTGCTGAAATTATCATCCATGTTAATCAGCCATACGCTAGAGAGGCAACAGACTGAGATTAGATGGAAAAACATTGGCGAATTACTGAAAAACAGGCCTTAGGAAGTAATAAGCCTGGGATTTAAGAGATTTCAAGGGAATTCCACTGATTTTTCACAATGTCTGCATAATTGAAAAAGCCATGAACAAAGTACCTCAGAGTGGTTTGATGTGAAATGCACCATGTTAAACAGTCAGACTTGTTCATAATAGTGGTGATAGGAACCACCATTGATGAAATGGCTACAAATATGTTTTGCCTAACACACATTTTTAAAATACGTTCATTACTAATACATGAATTAATACATTCATGGTGGAGAGGTACATGCAGGGTGTTGTAAAGCAAAACAGCACCAAACTACAACAAATTTTATATTTTACAGTTAACATCAGATTTAAACCCCAGAAGAGTAGATTGATGGGTCATTCTAGATACAAAAAAATGCTATATTTGCATTGTGGACATTGTGACCCCTGGTTTCTATCAGCGCCGCTGTCTGCAGGTTTCTCTACTATGCATCAATTCACCTCACGCTGACCTGGTCTTTGTTTACATCTCAACAGCTGAATTACGCTGAAATTATGAAAAACTGGGATTCCCCTTTGAGCTTCATCTCCACTGTACGACCGTAATGAAGCCGTGTCACTTTGGGACAACATTCTCTTGATGTTGAGGGAACACCTGGTCTCTGCCAAAGGTGCTGCTCAGTGGTTTCTACACGTTCAACGAGAACGAAGTGACTGTGCTGACGATGCTCCTGATGCAGCTTACGCACCATTATGACTGGTTATGCGACACCAGGAACCGTTTCCATACAGCACTTAGCAAGCTCAGCCCGCAGCTCACCGTAATCCAGGATCGCAGACTCTGTGCCGCTGGCGAAGCGGCCGGCCGTCCTCAACGCCCATGTGCTGCACTGTGAAGAAGAAGAAAGCAAGAACCTGAATGAGAAAGCATGCGTGCCAGAAAGAACCCGCTGCCAAAAAGCACAGATGCTGTGGCTGGTTGGCACTTTAATCAAAGCTATTTATGTGATAGTGACATACGTAAGAAAACAAGCCGAGTGTGTCTGTTAAGTGGCTGCTGTGGTGTGTGCCAGCTCCCTCTCTGTCTCCCTCTCCTGCACTCACACATCCTGCATCATTGTTTCTGCCTCTTGTTTTGAAGAAAACTCTTGGACACAGCGTGGGACAACACCTCCACATGCAAAGCATGTTTTCATACACTGATACCAGGACTCCCCCTAGTTTTTTTCAGGTGGAGTGGTGGACCCTGCAAAGCCAACAGTGTTGTCACACCTATATGAACCCGTCAGATGCATGCAGGGCTGGAGTGGAATTACATACATACATCATCTAAACCGCTTATCCTTCTGGGTCGCGGTAGGGTGCTGGAGCCTATCGCAGCTGTTGGAGTGGAATTATCTAGCAGAATTATTTTTGAAAATACAGGACAGACACTGTGAACACACCAAGTTTTACATTCTCTATATATTGATGTTCAAGAATTGTGGTGAACTCCTCACCTGAACTGGAGTTTATAGTAGTATTGTAGTCAAGACCTCTATGGGGCAAGTCTGAGTCAAGGAGTGGCGAGACCGAGATCAGATTGAGAACATGATGGTGAGGTTATTCTCTGTCTCCTCTTCTCTAAAACACACACAGAAGTCAAGTGAGTATAAGCCAAACACCAGACATCACTTTTATTATTAAATGAAAACATCCTAATAATAACATTCCGATCTGCCCTCAGGGGATGTCGGAAGTTTGGAACCAGAGAACATCAAGAAACAAATAATACTGAGTTAAGCCACCATGGAAAGGATCATGGACGTGTAGAGAAAGGACTGTTCTGTTCTTTTTAAAGGTGATTAAATGAATAACCTGTTTAAAAGTGTCATAGAATGGAAAACCGTATTCACATTAGCACATCAGTTGAATAAGGAGAGTCTGGTACATGGAACCGACACACGGAGAACCTCAAACACTTTTGTCTCTTCCTTCAAACACAAATCCTGCATACACAAAAGAGGGCGGAAATGGGCCAATTCCAAATTTCTAAACTGTTACATAACATAATTCACTCATTAATATTTACACCCCCAAAATATTCATACACCAGCCCAAGTTCTAGCCCAGCAGGAAACGACAACAGAGCAACAGCAATGAGAATGGTGGACTATTTGAACGGTTCCAGGCTGCGAAGGATGTTGGCACTTTTCATAACTTTCCAAAGAACGGAACTGTCAACGGCCGTGGTTGATGTTCATCTTTAAATGAGGCTTCTTAATCGATCATTCCATTCCACCTTAAATGCCACAGCTTATACAGGCACCAGAATATACAGCACCAGAATGTAACTGCGGCAACATTTAAGGAGGAACGGGAAATTCTCAAAACAAGCTGGCGAACAAGAAGCCAACTTCAGCTCCACATCCTGGTCAACTTCAATTCAAAGTTGTTAGTTTGCTCTGCACATTTCACTCCAGACCTTTCTTCAACCTTGGACAATATCGAGCAGGACTCGCTCAGCGAGGCTGAGGAGAGCGGCGGTTCTGACTTTATCAGCACCTCAACTCCAACAGCAACCTGTAGGTACCCAGACATGCTGTGTGACTTTATCCACTTTTTGACGGTTGAAGCCAGATAATCTAATTAAATTTCATAATGAACAAACAACTTCAATTTACTTTGTGTTGTTGACAAGATCAAAAGCAAGTAGCTAGTATAGGTAACATTAGCTACCAGCTACTAGGTCCAAGTAACCAGCATAGCTGACTGAATTGTCTGATGACTGAGCTTATTTACACAGAGGTTCATTTTATTTTCCTGCCTGTGTTTATTTCGACACGTTGCCTCTGTGTGAGCCGTTGTGGCGCCTCACTGTAAACCAGCAAATTAGAGTAGGACTCAAATTAATCACAAGCCCTCTAAAAAAGGGAACACAGCTTGTTCCATTCTAGGGCCAAATCACAGGGTTGTACATGGACATGTAAACCACAACTGTCATACATTTTCTATGTACACATAAGAGAACAACCTAATATACTGAATAATTATGTTCTACGGCACTTTTAAAATGGCAAAGATGAAGCGTCTATTCAACACCATATTTCAGTTCACAGAAAAGCTGTTTTTTTAAGGACCAAGAAATTCTGTGATTAAAGCTGTGACTAACTGAGACACTAGGAGACTAGAGCAGATACAACAGAGCTAGATAGACACAGCTCCTCCAGAATAAACCAGCTTGCCTCGGCCACACACCACTACATCACCCTGTTATATCAATGATGGCTCTGTGCCAGACTTGGGATGTAAATTTAGTGCATCTTTACATTTGAAAACAGACTGAAAATTTTACATCAGCCATCAAATGAGTACATACCACATAATGAAATGCCTTCTAAACACCTAGAAACTAGTCAGTAGAAACAGTCCACAAACAGCTGCCTTGAAATCAAATCTTTATGAATAAAACAGAACCGTTCTTGAGAGAATCTGGGTCTTTTTAGGTGACTCCAGGGCACCTTTCACATACAGCACAGGGACCTTAATCCTTGAGTTATATATTAGCATGATTAGATGCTTAGACAGATTGAGTTTATGGCCATGCTCACACTGCACTGGTCACTTTCACAATCCAAATCACACAGTCAGGTACAAAATCACGAGCACACAAATTATATACAAGCCAGTTATACACAACCCCACAGAGCACCCTGTTTACCTTCCAGTCAAACCGCTCATTAAGCACAAGTTAATCTGGAGATATCACTAAAGAGATCTGATATAAGAGGAGACACTTAAATAAGAAAGAGGAAAATAGTCAAAGGAAAGGAAGTGAAAAACAGTTTTCAAAAACACAGTTCAACAAATAATGAAAAGATAATAAAAAAACATGCAAGATCTGGTAGACAACCAAATCACCACCATCAAACAAACAGTAGTGTAAGCTTTCATTTTTAAGAGAGAGGAGGAGGAAAAGCTCCACTCTTGCTTCAGGTCACTGTAAGAAGGCAGCTCAATGCTATGAGTCTGAAAGGATGTGAAATCAGACACAGCAGTGCTGCTGGAGTTTTTAAAGACCTCAGTGTCTCTGCTGGACTGAGAACCAAAAATATCCAGCCAACAGCGTCCTGTGACCACTGATGAAGGACTAGAGGATGACCAACACAAACTGTGCAGCAGCGGATGAGCTCGTCTCTGACTTTACATCTACAAGGTGGACCGACAAGGTAGGAGCGTCTAATAGAGTGGACAGTGAGTGGACACAGTGTTTAAAAACTCCAGCAGCACTGCTGTGTCTGATCGACTCAGACCAGCACAACACACACTAACACACCACCACCACGTCAGTGTTACTGCAGTGCTGAGAATGATCCACCACCCAAATAGTACCTGCTCTGGTAACTACAAACAATACTGAGCTGCCATGAGGAGATGTTAGAATGTTATGCTGTGCAAACAGACATGAAATCACCTCTTACTGTATTAATGTTACTGGCATTTACTTTCATATCAGTGTTTTTCTTAAAAAGTAAACACTACTTTGTTAAAAGAGAAAATAATTGCATTATACTGTGTTGCCCTCAAAACTGGTTAACAGTTGCTCCAGTTACACTTTCATATTCAGATTATTTTTAATAGAATTTTGAATTTTGAAATATAATTTTGGTCAAGTACTTACACTCATGCTCCCATCTGTTCCATGGTCACATCTGCACATAACTGCATATAAACACTCTTTTGTTTTGTTTGCTGTATACAATCTCTGTGTACGTGACTGAGACCATCAGTGAGTCTAACGTTACTGGTAGAGCTTAAACTTCTACATTAAAGCCCATGTCATAGTGTGCTCTGGCTCTGTAATGGGAACTGCTGAGGAACCTTAATGGAACAAGACTGCTCCTCTCCCCACTCGTTCTACCTGCTATCATATCCCGGGAGTTGACACAGCGCTCCATAGCGAGAGGCCTGAAACGTGACGCCCTCATCGAGCCCCCAGTGCTCCCGTGGGACCACCCTGAGACACACTTGCTCAAGCTTCTCCTCAACAGAGAAATGAAAATCAATAAACAATTTGAAGTTTTCAGAAAACATTTTTTTTCTATCTTAATGAATATACAAGCTTGGCGTTACAGCGAGCTCTGAAGGTTGCAGTCCTTGTTCTTCAGGTATTGTTTCTTTTTCAAAAAAAAATGCATTAAAAGTGGTGACAGAATAAGCAAAGGAGAAAAAAAGCATCTGAATAACCACCAGGCTGAGAAAATCCACGGGAAAGTCCTCCAGTGGCACTGAAACTCAGGGCCAAATCTGCCGAAATAATGACAGTCAGACGCAAATGCAGTTTAAACGTTCTCACTGTGCACATGTTAAAGAGGAAATCCAGCCTTAAACCAGCAGTTTATCTGATATTTGTCATGCAATATTCTGTCAGCATTGTGTATCATTTTTGTGTTTGTGTCCATTACTGTTCTCTCACTACAATACCCAGCATGCATTATACAAATAAGTCGTACTACTGTTGTGAATCAAGATGAAGAAATCCAGGTGAAATCCTCATCTACCACTCCTGTCGAGGTTAATAAAAGGTTAATAATGCAGACATCTGGCTTCCAGGAAGTGATGTTTGCTTTCTGGCTTCCTTCTATATTCACCAACTCTAGCGTATAAAAATACATTGCCTGTCCTCCTTTAAGCTCTTGTAGCTGTTCAAACGTTCCTCCCACCATCAAGGTACATCATCAGATCATCAGGCCTAGTTTGCTTAATCTTTACACCTGAAAATCTCAGGCTCAAGACTACTGTGGCATAACTGTAGGAGGTGATGACGATAGGAGAAGATGGTAGAAGATGATGACTGTAGGAGGTGACTGTAGGAGGTGATGAATGTAGGAGGTGAGGACTGTGGGAGGTGAGGACTGTGGGAGGTGAAGACTGTAAGAGGTGACGACTGTAGGAGGTGATGACTGTAAGAGGTGATGACTGTAGGAGGTGATGATTGTAGGAGGTGATGAATGTAGGAGGTGACTGTAGGAGGTGATGATGGTAGGAGGTGATGACGGTAGGAGGTGACGATGGTAGGAGGTGATGACGGACGGAGGTGACGATTGTAGGAGGTGATGAATGTAGGAGGTGAGGACTGTGGGAGGTGAGGACTGTAAGAGGTGATGACTGTAGAAGGTGACGATTGTAGGAGGTGAGGACTGTGGGAGGTGAGGACTGTAGGAGGTGACGATTGTAGGAGATTATGAATGTAGGAGGTGACTGCAGGAGGTGATGATGGTAGGTGATGACGGACGGAGGTGATGATGGTAGGAGGTGATGACGGTAGGAGGTGATGATGGTAGGAGGTGACGAATGTAGGAGGTGAGGACTGTGGGAGGTGAGGACTAAGAGGTGATGAGTGTAGGAGGTGATTAATGTAGGAGGTGAGGACTGTAGGAGGTGATGATGGTAGGAGGTGATGAAGGACGGAGGTGATGACGGTAGGAGGTGACGAATGTAGGAGATGACGACTGTAGGAGGGGACGACCGTAGGAGGTGACGTTAGGAGGTGATGATGTTAGATGATGACAGTAGGAGGTGACGACAGTAGGAGGTGATGACGGATGGAGGTGACGACCGTAGGAGGTGATGACTGTAGGAGGTGACGATTGTAGGAGGTGATAATGTTAGGAGATGATGACAGTAGGAGGTGACGACAGTAGGAGATGATGACAGTAGGAGGTGATGACAGCAGGAGGTGATGACAGTAGGAGATGATGACAGTAGGAGGTGACGACAGTAGAAGGTGACGACCGTAGGAGGTGACGACCGTAGGAGGTGACGACAGTAGGAGGTGATGACGGACGGAGGTGACAACTGTAGGAGGTGACGACCGTAGGAGGTGACGACTGTAGGAGGTGATGATATTAGGAGATGATGACAGTAGGAGGTGACGACCGTAGGAGGTGACGACAGTAGGAGATGATGACAGTAGGAGGTGACGACCGTAGGAGGTGATGACTGTAGGAGGTGACGTTAGGAGGTGATGATGTTAGGAGATGACGGACGGAGGTGACGACCGTAGGAGGTGATGACTGTAGGAGGTGACGACTGTAGGAGGTGACGACAGCAGGAGGCGATGACTGTAGGAGGTGACGACCGTAGGAGGTGACGACCGTAGGAGGCGATGACTGTAGGAGGTGAGGACTGTAGGAGGTGACGACCGTAGGAGGCGATGACCGTAGGAGGTGACGACTGTAGGAGGTGACGACAGCAGGAGGCGATGACTGTAGGAGGTGACGACCGTAGGAGGTGACGACTGTAGGAGGTGACGACCGTAGGAGGCGATGACTGTAGGAGGTGAGGACTGTGGGAGGTGACGACCGTAGGAGGTGACGACCGTAGGAGGTGAGCCGGCACGTTTGCAGCAGATGTAAGAATGGTTAGGATTTCCTTTTTGGCCAAGGTGCCTTTAAGCCTAGAACTACAGAGACATCATCTCCTTGACATCAAAGCCAACAGCCTGGGAGTTCAGTGGTGTTAAGCACACACTTAGCATCCAAGAAGGTCACGAGAAAAATAATCTGCTTTTGAAGGAAAAAAAGGAAGGTAAAGGATAATGGCGGCACATTACTGGTGAAAAATGGAGCGAGAGGCCACAGCTCATAGCTGAGAGCCAACATCTCATCAATGATTTAGCATCTATGGCTTGCGGTTCACTGGTTGTGTTTCTCCATGTTCTGAAGCTCTCACCGCGAGAGGGAGGCGATGTGAGATGGAGTGCTGCAGTCTTTCACTCTCTCACTGCAACGGACTGTAGGAAACTCAGAACACATGATTTTTACCTGACTGACCCATCTATGTGCTGCCCACAAGTCCGGTCTGTAGTAGACCGCTGCTAGATTGGACAACATTTATAGAACACTGATGAAAATCCTTTTCAACCTCAGGCCTTTTTCATAAAAAACAAAGGTGAGTGCAACAAATTCCGCTAATGCCTTACTGTAGACTATTAACCTCAACGTCATGGACCATAATGCAACAGCAGACACCCACCAGCTCTAGTGAATGAAACTCTACTCCACAGCCAGCACTTGCTCGGTCAAACGCCGACAGCTTTTGAGGGAGGTCATGAAAAATGGTCCACTGAAAGCGGCTGGAAACAGCACCACCTTTAAAGCACAAGCTGCCTTCAGCGTGACAGTCAGCAGTGGAGAAATGCTGACAAAAAGGTCCATAAAGTTTGTTTCGTCCCTCCTAACTGCACAAACCCATTTCTCCACTGCTCATCATCAGCTGAGAAGCCATTAAAACTGAGGAAAGGTTGTTTTTGACTCAAGCTGGTAACATCCTGCTGTCAATATGTAGTAAAGATACATAATAATAAAAAAAGCTGTACAATATTATCATTACTGTAAACAGACATTACAGTGGATGCTATAATATTAATTACAGTAACTACCTGGCAGCTCTGCTGCCAGTAAGTTACTGTAAATTTAGTCAGTAATTTTGTACAGTGTGGAAACTCAGTATTACGTATCAGTTCTAAGCGAAGAGTGCTATAATTTCTCAAATGGGACTGAATGGGATTAGCTATGAAAAAATGTGTGATCTTGGATAGGTCAGTTGAGGTGAAGCTTCAGATAACACGTCACTGGACTTACTGACCAACTAGATTATATCAGAACCTTCTGAAATAGCAAAAGAATGTAATATGCAAATGAGCCCTAAATTAATTAATATTATATTCACTGTGTGCTGTGAGCATCTAGGTGAACCTCACATGCTTCAAAGGCCTGTTTGAAGAAGCAAGATTTCACCCTTAGCCAGTAAAATTTAGCTCGATCTCATCCTGTCTCACATTTTTTTATTTTTCGGAGAAATATATAATAATTAGTGTCCAATACAAACACTGAGTTCTGCAGAAACACATAAGGTTGAGTATGGTGCCATACCTGCTTCTCCTGAGCTAAAATACTACTGAAAATGAGGAAGATTAGCACCAACACGGTGTCAGAGGTGACAGCATTGCTTTTCATCTTTACAAATGCTTTACTTTTCTACATTTTTATATAGTATGATTTCTTTTTTCTTCACACATTTCACACTATTGACTTTTTTTAAATAAACATCATGCAGATATTGATCATATCTAAAACTTCATTAACAGATTAAGTTAACTGCTATTATAACGAGTTGACTGCGGTTACACTGATCAGGTTTTATGAGGCTGAATTGCAGTCAGGGACCCTGTTGAATCTGTTTTGTGAGAAAATGGCACCTCAGCTTCATCAAATTTGGAAACTTAGAACTGATTATAGCAGATTATAACAATAATTAATAAAGTATGATCTCATTTCTTGGCCATTATAAAACTCCCAGGCCAGGAAAGCAGGAAGGTGTTTTACGTTGGAGGTGTCAGAATTTTTAGCAGCATACAGAGGATGAGCCCAGAGACGGCAGACGATATTTTCCTTTTTCATTGAACTACATGCAAATGAGCAGAGCATACATCAATCACATTACTGGTGTGAGGCGAGAAACACTTGTGTCAGTCCTGTAGTCAGGCTACAGGTGCACATTTAGTGGGAGATTATTGTAATGGTTGAAAGAAATTTAGATAAATATGTTGGCTGAAAACAAAACGTTGGAACACACATTAGGCTGCTTCAGGGCACAGAACTAGCCTCCAGCTCCCACTTGTGTTTTAACAACACGCCCAAAGCGACACGCACAGTTACACACTCAAAATGGCCAAGAGTTGGTGAGAGAAGTGATTCCCTTCATTCCAAAATGCAAATTTAACTTTATCAGTGCATCGTCACTTCAGATTATAAACATGAAATAAAACATTTAATACACTTTACAAAAAGCACATATGGCTCTTTGCTATGCTAAGAATATTTCAGTTTTGTTTAAGTTCATTTGTTATTTTTCTATTATTATTCTTAGCAGTTACAGTTAAACAATCCTGAAATGTGGGGTTGCTGTAGCCCCCTCAGCACCCCCATTTCCCACTCCCTTGTCTCAGGCGTTTCAAATGTAGAAATCTGATAAAAAGCTTTGTGTATTTTTTGAATTCATATTGTTTATACTCCACTATTGTGTAAATCATTTGTGTAGTCAGTGCATTTTTAGGAACTATTCACATAAAACAACCGCAGCGGCCCTTATTCATCAAATTTGCATAAAAAAGAGTTCAGATTTGACCACTTTTAATGCGCAAATGATGAATCAGCTTCACTGAGCAAAATAAAGTGCCAGCCCACCAGCACCTCATTTACATATAATTTCCATGAAGCACGCCCTAATTCACGCAGATGTAACAATAAAAAAAAACAAAAAAACACTAAAATGACAGCATTTAGCCACTTGTGAGCCAATAGCTGTGCTCACAGACAGAGTTTGAGGTTGATGAGTGAGGGCACTGTTCCTCCTAATGACCAAACTTTATAGTGTTAAAATTACAACTGGAATATATAAACTATGAAATAAACACAGCGTCCTAGTTTTTCAGACAGTAGAATGATTGTGATTATGTATTGAGATTTTTCTAAAATAACAGAGTTAAATGATGTATTACTGCAGTGTTTGAGATGCTTCTGCTTGTCCTTTCATTGTTATTATTGGTATTAGAGATTACACTGACAATAGTTTTGGTAGATTAACAGCAAATTAGGCATTTTTTTCAGGTTGTTAAATGTTTACGCTCAAATATACACATACAGTGTCAAACACAAGGCCTGGGGGTCAGATCAGATCCACAAACGGATTTTAATTTTCTATTAATATTACAATATTATCACAATACACTGCACCACAGTCCCCAGAATGCACAGCAACATAATGTACGCTCTGACTCTCCTACCTCAACAACAGTCTAACAGCAGTTACACCTCAATTCTACACAATTCCACACCAGTCACATCACTAAACACACAAGCTCAACTCCCAACGTCAACTCAGCAGATCAGAAATTGAGTCCAAATATTAATGAACTTGCAGCAAAGCAAGGATGGCAGCAAGACTGACCTCCTGGGGACGTTTAAATTTTGAATATTTCAAGTATTTATATAATATTTCAAGGTTTATTAAAAGTGCCTGTATTTAACTGTTGAAGTTTTTGCGTATTTTGGAATAAACTGTGGTCAGTTCGGGTTACAGCACAACATTAATTAAAAATGAAATTAAAACACAGGTGCTCGCCGGCCCACAGATTTGTTGAGATTTTTAATAATGCACCTTTTAGTGGATGAGTTTGACACCCCTGACATACAGATACGACAAATACGCCAAAGATGAAATTCATATATAACAAATTTTACAATCAGATTTGATTGCATGCAAGTTTAATGAAAAACGGCCATTGAGCGGTGATTAAATGTAAGAATTCATGATGCACTGAATTGTCTTTTAAAGAACTGTAATCTGATGGAATCGCTGTGAGGTCAGAGACTCATGCCACTAGTTAACGTGCACCAGAGGTCTCTGTCTCTTCTCTCGGAGGGGAGGGAGGAAATCAGAGGGGAGGGCCGTGGAGGGACGGGACACACGTTGGGTCCCTGAGGGGTGTCATCTGTCCCAACCTTTTATCTTTACGTTCAGGGGCTCCAACTGTCCGTCTGCATCGGCCTCAGCTATGGGGATGGAGAGAGGCCAGTGTCCAGCCTCAGCTGTGACGGATGCGCACTGACAGACCTAACTGCACTGCTGGTGTGTGTGCCCACACACACACACACACACACGTCACCGTACCTCCCTGTGACATCAGCTAGTTGCTCTGCGGGCTCGCCTTCTCACCGGCACTCCCCGGTCCAGCCCTGACAGAGCAAACCCACACGCACTGAGAGTAAAGAGCCATGACATTACACAGTTCATGAGCCCACGACACTAATGAACAGGAATACAGCAGGATTAACCTTGGGCTGCTTTTCTCTTTATGGGTCGTGTTTCAGGCCACAAAGTTTCCACAATTCACTGCAAGCTACAATTACTGTTTTTCTTGCGGTGTGTGCTCAGAGGGGATCTCTGAAAGCTCGAAGAGCTGAAAGGAGAAGGACTGAACTTTTGCTTCTGCAGGCACTTTTTATACAGAAAAAGTTTCAGTTAAACTCACACAAATCATCCGAGATCTCGGATGGCGGTCGCAGTTATCGGCAGAGATAAGAGCAGGTTAGAATTCGATGTTAATCACTTTACTCAAAGCTCAAACAAGCAGATCCTAAACTTTTAATAGTTAACAAGTAAAAGAGGAGATAATTTAGTGTGAATTGAATTTGATGAAAGGCTATTGTTGTATGTACAGTCTTGTTTTGAGTGAAAACAACCTTTATGTTTTTGTTATTTCTTCATTTGAAAACGTAAGGAGAAATGCAGAAAGTGTGACATAAGTGACTATCACTATATATATATATATATATATATATATATTCTCTTTTATCTCAGTCATTTGCAAGAGAAACAATATTTGTGGTTAATAGTCTTTAAAAACCTATTTTGATGCAAAAAATTAATGAAGACGGGGTTAACTAAATCCTTTTGCTCTTTGAATGACCCTACACCTTAATTATTTTTACTTTTTCAAAGTCTAAACATTCCACTGTTTCGGTAGTGACAATTTAGTTTATTTTGAGTATAACTCAAAAATGCTAGTAAGTACAGGACTAGCAGACCCAGCATAGAACGGTATGCATATAAATCATAATATTTTTCATTAAAACAAAAAGGATTCAGGTGTGTAAACCCTTTCATGCAGAAGAGCGTATATTTTACTCATTCAGCACAAACAGCACTACTTGTTCCACTGAAAGCAGCGTGACGTCATTATAAAACCCCAGCAGCGCTGCTGTCAGTGGTGATATCAACAGTGTGCTGTGTTAATCAAAAATTAAAGCCCTCATTGAGTGACCCCTCTTTTGTTCCTGTCTAATCCTTTATTAACCTAGCTTGCATTCTTACGAGCCACTCGGCAGAAATGTGTCCCGACATACTTCCTCCTGGTAAACGGAGCTAATACGATGCAGATGAGATTAATTGGGAGGCTATCGAGCTGCTGTGTTCTGCCGTCCATTATCACATAATGGAAAACACCAGGTAAAGTGGATTTCGACAACTGCTAAGTGCTAAGAACAAATCTTGTTACATGCTGTGTTAATGAGTGGCTCCTCCAAACAAGCAAACACTCGCTTTGCAACCAGCCATCGGCTCCAACACAGGCTAGCGGCTCGCTAGAGCAATCGGCCTGGCTTTGAGGGACAGAGATTAGGTGGATAAGAGGGATTAAAAATATATAATATAAAAAAGATAAAGGGCAACAAACAGTAACATAAACAAGTTCATTCTCTTATTTTGACCTCAAGTGAGAACATGCATCTTCATATGTCAGTGCGGTAGTTCACTTGAAGGAGTTACTATTGATTTTGCGTATTGGCTGCAGACAAAACCGTGAGGAACAATTCCCAGAGTCAGAGGTGTCGTCTGCAGCAATGCTGATGTGCTCCTGCCTCTTCACTCTCAGTGTGTATTTCAGAGGTTTCAGAATAGACACTGAAACAGCTGGAGACCCAACAGAACACAGCAGGCCAGATGTACATAAATTAAAAAAGTGCTCCCAAACAATGCTCATGTCCAAACATTGGCCGTTTGGTGGGAAATCACACGTTTGACCTTTAGTTTGATACTACAGCCATCCATGGACGGGAGTTCAAGAGACCATAAATGTCCTCACTCTCTCTGGGGGGGCTAGGACTGCCCTCCCTCTCCCCCCATCACTTGCTAAGCAATGCAGGCATCTTTTAGACAACATAACAGAATCGTCAGTTAGCATTTTCCTCCAAGCGTGTTGAGCTGTTCAGTTCATTGTGTTAGCAGCAGTTCAAAAAGTGAAAAGTTCCTTGTGTGCATTGAAGGTTTAGCTACCTTCCAAGCTTGGCAGCACTGTGTAATAAGGTGACACCTAACTTTGAGAGAAAGTTAAAATCTTTGAAAAAACTGGGCAGTAGTGCAGAGTGTGCAGCGAACCTTAAAATTACAATCAATTTACTAAAACCAGCAGTATACTTCAAATGAACAATAACATCTTTTTTGGCTAAAGCAACAAAGTGATTTGAGTTTGTACAGTGCAATGGAGGCTCTTACACTAGAGCTTTCATCTACAAGCATCAGACACTGTTTGTATTCATGCTATCAGCTGACTGGTCTCTATGCTTGGCCAAAGGCAAACCCCAAGAGACTGGCTTTTCCTTCTATCCTCTTTTTCCCTTTTAACTCATTACAATCTGATGTCTGTTCCTTCAACAACAAACTGCACTAAGGTTATGCTCACATTACCAGACTGAAGCAGCACAAATGTGATTTTTTGCCATAATGTAGTCACGGAGATCTGACTTTTCAGAGCTGTGTGAACATGCCAATCTGACTGTTTTCAAATCAGATCTAGCACCTGTCACAGGTCCTAGATCAGATTTGTATCCACGTGATCATAATGAGAATGCTCTGAATGGAATTCATGTTTTACCTGCGTTGTGCACGAACCATAATTCAGTATTAATATGGCAGCAGCACCAAACCTGAAGTCAGAGCCAGTAAACCATGCAAAAGCAAATCATCTGACACCTTTTGCCTTCATCTTGCTCTAATAATGAACATTCAGAGCAAATTGTTGTTTGCGACGAAGGCTAGTTTGTTTGCTATGGTGGTTCATTATGTGATGTTATTAAGACGTGCACATGTGGGACGTTCCAGGACACAGATCTGTTTACATTGATGACAGATTTGAGTCACTTACCTAAACAAACATGAACCATCAACCATCAAAAGATCAGATCTGGGAAAAAAAACAAAAAAAACAAGTAATTTGATTTTCTTCAATGGAGAAACTGAGCAATGAGGCTTGTAATGTGATCGTGGCCTAACTTACTCCAGACTGCAACTCTGAGGCTTGTTTTGAACTGTATGTTTGTTGCATTACCAGCTGTTATTTGTCTCCCTCTATATTTAAATACTATTATATATTTCAAGGAAGTGTGTGATTCAACATCATTCATGACACCTGCAAACATGTTTTACTGTGGAATCACTGCGTTTTTGACTCATCTGGTGTTTCATTCAGGTACAATCCACTTATAAACATAATAACATTACGGAGTTCCAAACAGGCTGGTTAGCTTAATGTACATCTAAAACAGTAGCATTTTTAGTCAAGTCTCAGCCCAACTGGTCAAACCTGGTCACTCTGAAGCATACTATACAATACTTATCCCTTTCTAAAAACATCTGCAATGCAACTCTGCAGTAATAAATATAAATGCAGTCCTGCATTACTTTCAGCACTAAATACTGCTGGAAATGAAACCACTTCACTTTACAGACTTCCAGACTGTACTTCAGCAAAACTTGGCTTGGTCCCTCTCACCTCATTTGTCCCCGAGTCTTTTTCATATATTATTGGTCAGTAGATTAAATTTTCCTCCAACAGACTGAAGCCGTCCACTATCTAATGACAGGCAGGGTTAGACAGGGAGCCTTTCAAAAATCCATACCTGCCTCACCTCCACCCAGCAGCTATTGACCGTTGTCCAACTGGATGTGATATCACGTAAACATTTCCCGATTTCTATCTCAGGTTTCCATAGCTGGGCCAAATCCGGTTAACTTCTTGACACGGTCATCTTTGCAGACACCTGTGCATGGAGATCCAAACGGCAGGGACAAACACTGACCTGAGAAGTGAAAGAGAGAAAGAGAGAGAGGAGGAAGGATGGAATTAAGGATTGTGGAAAGCTGAAAACATCTGGAAGAAGAAAGGAGAACACAGGGAATGGAAAAGTAGAGATAAAAAAGGAGTGGATGAGAGTAAAAGTGCATTTTGCTCATAATATTATCCTTCTGAAGAGGCCTGTCCATAATTTTCATTTATTACAATTTAATCATCATACATGTATTATTTAAACCTTTAAACCCTGCAAGTATTGCACTAGTCCTCTTATTACACTGTTAAACTGTAGTTAGAAACAAAAAGGTAAATATCTTGAAACACTTAATGGAAAATTGTGCAGTCTGGATTTCTGGTGGCATCCAGGTAAACACAGCCAACTGAGCGTTAACATTGGTTGGGCCTGCAGGAGTTGGATGTCAGATTGACTATTGATATATTTTGGAAGTGACTCTGAAATCAAGCAGTTCTGCTTGGTAAATGTATACGATCAACTTTGTGAGGAAACAATGACTTCTAGATACGCCAGTGACTGTGAATATGAGCTACAGTCAGTTGTTAGGAATGGACACCAGTACCAGCAGTAGCTCTGAGCCAGGGCTCTTTACTGAAGTGCAACATACAGGTTAAAATATTTATTAATATTTGTTCCAAATTAAAATATGGACCTTTATGGTCTTTTACAAGCTTCAAATGTTCATGTGCACCAGCCTTAGCTTAGGGCACTAGTAGAAACTGGCTTTAGTGTAAAGATGAGTTTCTTCTGTTTTTTTAACCATGTTTTGGCATTAATGGCTGAACTAAAGGCCCAGCTCTGATAGTCGTGGTTTATAAATATTATGTGTAATAATCAGCACTAATAATCAGCACCTTGAAGGGACAGTTTCAAACAGTTTCCTCCTCCTTGACATTTATAGGGGGTGCAGGGTATCAATGGGTGTCAATGTTTGGAGAGGTGAAGCTTTGTCCTCCCTCAGTAATTTGGCCTCAACATATTCAGACTTTTTGATAGTGTGTAGTCTGCAAAAATGCCTGAATCAGTTTCTCTCTAAAGGCATTCGAAATCTGTATGTGTCAAAGGTAATGAAGGTAAAAGCTGGCATTAGAACTTTTTTGAGCATCAAAAGATGGTTCAAAACTCAGAACCTTAATGGACTTTAATATTCATACAGCTAAGCATAGTTTCTAATAGGTACAGTAGATTATGCTCTGCAGTATATGCATATTGTATGTGTTTCAATTGTCTTATGTCTCATTTATAGGTTCTAGATAGATCGATTATAAAACTTTCAAGGTAAAAATGTTTTGCACATTCAATAAATGCCACATTACTAATGTAAGACATGCTTAATGCTAATTATTTGTTTAAAACACTTACCAAGGATCAGGTGGCATGAAATGAAATCTGAGATGAAACCTACGTCACTGCACACAGCTAACAGTAACAGCAGCAACACTCATGCCTGAATTTTGTATGTATTTTTGTCCATTTTTATAAACAGCACTTTGTCACAAACCACATAAGCAAGTCTACTTAAAAAGTTCTGAACTTGATTGATGTGGTCTGAGGTAAATGATTCAGGCATGCAGCTGGCACAGTGCTCACCTTTCAGGCCTTGACTGCAATGGGACTGCAAAAGAAATGACACCAAACATATCTTCACTGATGGACTACATTTGGGGTGAGGAGAATATTTTATTTTTTGCTGAACTGCAGAGACACTGACAGGTGACAGTGGAACATTTATTGAAGATACTGAATAACACATTTAGTAAGTTTAAAATTAAGGGGTTAAGAAAAGCAAACACTGGAAGACATTTCTGTAATATTTATAGCTATAAAAATTCTTTGGCATCAACCCGTCTCAACGTGGAAGCTCCCAGCAACCTCACACACCCGAAAACACACAAACACGACCGCACACACTCCTGAACTACTGCCCTCACAGCCATGCTGGAGCGGAGCCCTGACCTGGCAGTGCGCAAAGCCCAGGCCCGACACAAACCAGCTCCCCAAAAGCCCGACCTCTAATTAATACTCTTGGCAAAGTGGCCCTTCACAAGGCATTACAGTGATCGGTGGGTGCTGGGCAGCGCTCCTCTAGTGTCCCTGTCCCGCTGGGGCTATGCAAGAGGCCGCCTGGGGAGCAGGCCTGGACACTGTGGGCTGTCACTAAACATCTGCGTCTGGGGACGTGAGTGCCAGAGCTGGGAGTGATTGAGAGTAAGTGAGAGAGGGAGAGAGAGAGAGAGAGAGAGAGAGACAGCAAGACAGAGAGAGAGAGAGAGAGAGAGAGAGAGAGAGAGAGAGAGAGAGAGAGAGAGAGAGGTGGATGAGCAGCTGCAGGAGCTGCAGCCATAACGAGCTGCTCGTTAGCGCTTCCCACTCTGAACAGCACGCTCAAGGGTCTATCTACGTTAACATAAGAGTAAATGAAATAAATAAACAAATAAACAGGGTTTTGGAAAACAACATCGGCCTTTATAAATTTTAACTAACCATACAGTGGGATGTGAACATGTAACGAGCTCATTCTTATAAGCTAGCAGTTTTGGTAAAACAGAAGAAGACAGCATAGACTATTTAGGAAATACATCAAAATGAACAAAAAATAAACTATTTGAAGAGGAATTCACACGACTTTTCAAAATTTAGAATTGTTATAAGATTCAAAAGTAATTCAGAGTAGTCTGATAAGAAACTTGCTGAGTCAGCATTATTCACAGCAGCGGTGATAGGAACCAGACATCTGAAGTGTTTAATGCCTTTAAAAGCCTCACAGTAAGTTGATGTATGAAACAGTTATGGATTTGCTGGCTGACGCTCCAGACCTTGTTTTGTTATGGGAGTAAGAGAAGATTTTTACGGAGCCCCGCTGGTGACATCCTGTATAAATAACAATAATGCGTGGCCACGACTTAGTAAAGCATGATCTTGTTCCCACGCCTTACTAAGTGGTGGCCATGCATTAGGATCTCGTTCCCACATGTTAAGATGTGGTCACATATTATTTTTATTTATATGAGACGTCACCAGCAGGGCTCCATAGATTTTGGTTTAAAATGTGTTTTTAGATTGAAATAATTTTTTTTCAGCTTAACGTTACGTATAAAAACTCACAAAATATGTGTAGGTTCACTGATTGCTTATTGCTTGTAAATGAAATGTCTGTACAGTCTTATACAAAAGCGTAATTTCAACAAAAGTATAGGTTTGTTGAAATTAACATATCAAAGACATTAAATGTGGTTATGGCACATATTATATAATACACTTAACTTCTTACACGGTTTTTAATATGTTAAACTAATGGCATATTAAAGCGTGTTCCCTGTAGAGGTGTGTTAACTTATTTTTACTAAGAGTATCAAAGCATTTTCCCAGGGTGCTCATACTTTTACACACAACTGTTTTAGTGTTGTAGACATCGTGACCCCTGGTTCCTACCGCTGTAAGCGGATCGTTAAGTTTCACTGCAATGCACTATTCTAAATCAAACTACTCTGAATGACTTTGTTCACATCTCAATGACTGAATTATGCAAAAATATTGAAAAACGCCTGGAACTCCTCTTTACGATATTCTGAAACATCATCAAAACAGCTCAGGAGATTCTGAAGTTCTGTCACTAAATGTGCTGAAACTCCTCCAGATTTCTACAACAGTCTGTTTCAGAATCTTCCACTGGGTCAGTAAACAAAACATGGACTTTCTGAGTCCATGGCAGCACTTAGAGTTAAACATTACCTACTTTCTCAGGCCTGTGCGTTTACACTGCTGTCTCTCTCTACAGCTACTGCACAGTAAAATAACCAGATATGAACAGCAACCTCATGTTTAATTATCCTCACATTATCTCACCCAAGCATTATGTCATCAGATGCATCAGTGAGCGACGATGACTCAAACATACTAATTACACACACACACACACACACACACACACACACACACAGACAAACACACACACACACAAACACACACACACAAACACACACACATACATACACACACAAACTCACAAACACACAAACACACACACACACACACACACAAACACACACACACATACATGTATACACACACAAACTCACAAATGAACACACAAACACACACATATACACACACACACACACAAACACACACACACAAACACACACACAAACACACACACATACATACACACACAAACTCACAAACACACAAACACACACACACACACACACACACACACACACACAAACACACACACATACATGTATACACACACAAACTCACAAATGAACACACAAACACACACACACACACACACACACACACACACAAACACACACACATACATGTATACACACACAAACTCACAAATGAACACACAAACACACACACACGCACACAAACACACACACACACATACATACACATATACACAAATACACAAATGAACACACAAACACACACATATACACACACACACACAAACAAACAAACACACACACACACATACACATACAACCCTTTCACGTGTAAGTATTTAGAATGCATTGCGTATTATAACTCAATGACTGGGCTGAAAATTAGAATAATGAATATCTCTATAAACACAGACTCTGGGCATCATTAAATACTCTTCCATTCACTGTACTTGCAGAGAGAGATGGAGGGATAGAGGGGTGGGCAAGAAAGACAGAGAGAGACAGAGACATAAAGAGAAAACAGATAAAGAGAGGGGTACGCAGAGAGAGAGAGAAAGAGAGAGAGAGAAAAAGAAGGGAAGAGAGAAAGAAAGAGTAAGTGACAAAAAGAAAGGAAGACAGAGTGACTGAAATAAAAAAGAGAGAGGAAGTGGAAAAGAGAAAGGGAAAGAAAGAAAAAGAAAGAAAGAAAGAAAGACTGAAAATGAGAAATAAAAAATGGAAAGAGAAAGACAAAGAAAGAGTGAGGGAAAGAGAGGAACAGAGAGAATAAAAGGAAGAAAGAAATCAAGAGTTACAGAGAGAATAAGAGAAAGTAGGGAAGAGAGAGAGAGAAAAAGAGCATGATAAAGAGCGAGACAGAGAAAGAAAGAGGGTGGGAGACAATGGAAGAAGAAGAAAATGAAGAAAGAAAGAAAGAGTGAAAGAGATGGAAAGAGAAAGAATGACAGAGAAAGTGTAAGAGAGAAAGAAAGAGAGAGAGAAAGAGAAAAAAAGAAAAGAGAGAAGGAAAATGAGAAGAAGAAATACAGAGACCAACAGTGAGGGAAAGAGCGGAAGAAAGAGTATGGAGAAGAGAAATAGAGATAGACTGAGGGAAAGAGAAAGAAAGAAAGAGACAGAGGGAGAGATAAAGAGAGTGAGGGAAACAGGATAGAATTTAAAAACCTTTTATAACTTTTAACTCCTGCTTCAGCAACACACACAGCATTACCTGTCATTTCAATAAAGCACCCTGATATGAGCTGTAATGAGAGACAGATAGAAGAAGAGAGAGAGAGACAGTGAGGGAAACAGAGAGAGACAGAGAGTGAGGGAAAGTGAGAGAGACAGAGAGTGAGGGAAAGAGAGAGACAGAGATTGAGGGAAAGAGAGAGACAGACAGTAAGGGAAAGAGAGAGAGACAGACAGTGAGGGAAAGAGAGAGAGACAGAGAGTGAGGGAAAGAGAGAGACAGAGATTGAGGGAAAGAGAGAGACAGACAGTAAGGGAAAGAGAGAGAGACAGACAGTGAGGGAAAGAGAGGGACAGTGAGGGAAAGAGAGAGAGAGAGACAGACAGTGAGGGAAAGAGAGAGAGACAGTGAGGGAAAGAGAGAGAGACAGAGAGTGAGTGAAAGTGAGAGAGACAGACAGTGAGGGAAAGAGAGAGAGACAGAGAGTGAGTGAAAGTGAGAGAGACAGACAGTGAGGGAAAGAGAGAGACAGACAGTGAGGGAAAGAGAGAGAGACAGACAGTGAGGGAAAAAGAGAGAGAGAGACAGACAGTGAGGGAAAGACAGAGAGGGTTTGTGGGTACTTTTCCCACAAGACAGAGTAATGAAGATGGAAAAAAGGCATCAGGTACATCATCCAGCCTGAGAGAAGCACTCGTGTCACCATTTTGACAAGCACTGAGTGAATATGTGAAGTGAGAGATGAGGATGGTGATGGTGGTGGTGGGGGGAGGGGGGGTGTTGGGGGGGTTAGAAAAGAGCAAGCGGCACTGACCAGGGGGAGGTGAAGCGAAAAGGCGCAATGAGGGGATGCCAGGATACTTGAACCTGTCGGAAGTCATCGGTGGCACAGACGGCTAATTGCTGTTGATGGTAGCTGGTCGCTGGGGCATGCGAGCACCAGGACACACTGTTTCCTGCCCCACCGCATCCCTGTCATCTTTAACTGCCGCTGATGAGCGCTGCGTTAGCGCGAAACACGTGTGTGTGGTCAGGTGGGTTGACTTGGTAAGTGGAGTGTGAGTTCGTGCGTATACGTCGGGGACTAGAGTTGCGAAGATGGGGACGTGGAGCTGTCCGTGCAGGTGCTGTTCGATCAAAATGGGCTTTCCACAGCTCGCAGACTCAATCACGCACTTAGCCGAACGGAACTAAGTGCAGGACAGAATGGCGTCCCTAGGACACATGGCCAGCCTCTATTCTCCCCTCCCTGTGAGTGGCTTTGAGGGCAGTGTGAAAGGCTTGATGAAGGATGACGGGCTCCTTTCCGCTCCCTTATTGATTGTTTCCTGGTGAAGCTCCTGCGGAATCCAATCTGGGCGAGATTTCCACTGCCACAGCAATGTGTTGGGTGCCGCTGTTCGAAAATAGTCTGGCTGAATTAGGCTTGCTTGTAAATAGAGTCCCACCACAGTGAAATGATCCTCTATCAACAATGATCTGTGGGTGAGAAAGGAGATCTACAAACATCTACTCAGATTTCTTGTTACATGCATCTCCAAAAACAAGACAAAACTGAAAGGATTAAGTGGATCCAAAGCCTGGTCTTGGAGCACCGCCTGCCCTGCCTTTAGTGTTTCCTCTGCTGTAACACACCCACCATCTACTTAGGAAGGGCTTCTTACTTTTCATATTAGTTGGATCACAGGGGTCAGAATATGGAAAGCACCAAAATATACAGGGCAGGGGTCCTCCAGGACCAGAGTAGGAAATTACTGAACTAAGGGTCTTAAAAACCACCAAGCTAACTGTCAGCTTTTGGCTGCCATTGGGCCATGCTGAACTGCTGTCACTTGTACTTTTTGAGATGTGTCCTGCACCCCCGGCACTAATCCTCCCTCATCGGCACCCGTTCAGCTGATTAACCATACTGGTTGGGGGTCAGATATCATATTTTATCAGAAATATTAAATTGTTAAATGTTTTAACAGATTATAACAAACCTAGGTCTCCTCCTATCACACTGCTACCAAGCTGGGAGGACAGGCTAGCATATATATGCCCTCCAAGACATGTGAAGCCAGACACCAAATCATACTGAACTGTTGCTAACACAATGGCATTGGAAGCTCAATGCGCCTGGAGGAGAACACTAAGGCTCAGTTTATATGTTGTTAAAAAAATCACGCCTCATAGTGGAATGTAGCCCTGAAAGTGCGGCCAAGGTGACAGCATCACCGCAGAGAATGGAGCATTATCAAAGGAGAGCTTTAGCAGTGTTGACTGTTTATTTAAGGTGGATTGCTGTTTGCTGTCCGGTGTGGTCCAGAGGAGGATGGGTTCCCCTTTTGAGTCTTGGTTCCTCTCAAGGTTTCTTCCTTTTGCTCTTAGGGAGTTTTTCTATGCCACTGGTGCCACTGGCGACACTCATGGGGGCTCGGAGCTGCTTTGTGACAACACCTGTTGTAAAAAGCGCTACATAAATAAACTTTGACTTGATGAAGACACAATGATCCGTACTCAGGAGAACTTGTCGTTGTATAATACTCGGCAGTGAGATGTTTATTCCACCAGCATTCAATGGCAAAAACTGAAAAAATGTATCTCTTGACAGAACGGAGTGGTATGTTGCCATCATTGCTGGCAGTGGCAGAATTTTCCATCACTGCTCCATTAAAAAACAATGAAATATCCGGTTTGCAGTCAAGCGTCTACCTCTAACACATAAATGCAGTAGAACTGCCAATTCTGCTATGTTAGCTAACAGATGTCCGTGTTGACTAGCACTGTGCTGAATGATGGGAGAGAACTCCACTAGAGGTCCTGTGCAGAAACGCAGGTAACCAACTGCAGTCAGGGGTGGTCTCACAACAAATGAGGCAGTGATTAGGACCAATAGTAATCAAGGTTTCAGGATGAACGTGGAGGTCATTAGGACCAAGCACAGTCAGAGGCAGATCTCAGAACACACAACATTATGATTTAGAGTTTAGCAGCCGCCAAACAAGTGTACAAACTCAAGCAGTCGCGCTGTTTTGGCCAAAACGATTTGGCTTGAAAATGTAATTTTTGTTTGCATTATATTGCTTCAGTAAACACCAACACAACAGTTAGTTGTCCAGCAGTGCTCTGTTGAGCTATTTCCTAATTCTTTATGTAAGTAGAATGACTAACCCTCCACAGTGCGTCAAAAGTATAGTATAATTCCTGCTTCAAACAGATCACATATCAGTGTCATCATAAACACGTTGCGTTCACACCTAAAGATTTTGATCGCCACCAGCTGAGAATGGCAATCTTAGACCTCCGGCCTCTGCTTCAAATAGAGGCTTTTCACACACGCTGGCAGGCCGCTGTCGCTGCGTGCTTCATTTCATATACATCCTGTCGCCTATTGCTCACCGGCACATTACCTGTAAATGGTCAAGGCCACGGCAGGTGGCACCGCCTGACTCTCTTGCCGCTGAGGATTCCGCCGCACGAGCGCAGAGTGATTTTTTCCAGCGGAGAATGTGATTGGAGGCTGGCTAATCCTATAAACAGCTGTGATTGGCCAGCGCCGGGGGCCAGGAGACGGTGGGGGAGAATCGGCGGATTAGGGGCCAGAACAGGGATTCCACAGAGGCACGCTGAGAGAAGCATGTAGGAGCCAGGTGAGGTCAGGAAACAAATGGATCCTCAGTCAATACAGATTTCAGAGAGAACTGGTGAAAGTAGTTAAGAGAAGCCGGACCAAAGAAGAACTTAGGCTGAGGAATTCTGCCAAAGTTAGCTTAGATGTTTTTGTTACTTGTAGATTAAAATCATGAATAAAAATCAAGGTAGAGAAAGAACATTACAATCCACTTCTAGTTTTGCCAAATACCAAAAAATGATCTTTATCTTCTGCTTAAAATGATGCTTCAGCCAAAATCTAATGGACATAACTGACCCCAAATGGTGCCTGAAGTTCGCTTCTTTAGTCTCTGGAGCTGAAGGTCTGCTACCTGGCCTGACAGGTGTGACAGGGCCAGACAAATTATTGAGTTTCAGGGCAGGTTCAGGATAATTTTTAGGTTCCAAATCAGGCTCGGGTTTGTTTTCTAATTGGTGATTTCTTCATGAAATAGATTTAATTGTGCGCTCTCTCTGTCTAGCATAGTCTAGTATGTACAAGAAAGCCGGTCTTACTAACTGCTTGAAACTAAAATCTTGCCACACTGAAAGTGTTTAAATTCCAGATGAGTCAGGGACACTTTTACTGTGAAAACAAAATATCCATCAAATAAAAAAGCACACTGGACACACAGTGTAGAGCTTGTGACAGCATTTTGAGCTTAGATAGCAGGAGAACTGGCATGTTGACTGCAGCCGCTCTGCATCAGAAACTAGCCAGAAACAATTGTCAGTTGCACAACAGAAGCCTTATAACGACAACAACATCCAGAAACTTCTCAGGGCTCAAGCTCATCTGAAATGGACTGATGTACAGTGGAAATGTTCATCATGGTCTGATGAGTCACTTTTTCAGATTGTGTATCTGTATTATTTACACTGTGTTCTCTGGACCAAAGAAGAAAAGAACCACCCAGACTGATACCAGCGTAAAGCACAAAAGTCTTGGTCAGTCATGGGGGTGTATTAGTGCTCATAGCAGGTATCAAGTTTGGGAGGAGCGTACATAACCATAAATTTATAAGGTAAAATATTTATTCTGTTATGGTTCTGGAGTCAATTTAACTCGGGTCCAACTTGTAATACCAAACAGTGGTTTCTGTTTTGATTAGAATTTCACACACTGTAGTAACGTTTTCAGAATTGTGGTTTGTACAAAAATGGACAAATTATGGACAAATTTCTTTATTTCATTCTTTAAATGGCTACTATTGCTGTTTTTAAGTTTTTTGGCCGAGTCAATGCTTTAAAAGCAGCAGCCGCTTTCCTTTACTTCAAAATCAAAAGGTTGTGCGAGCAGTGCCGATGTACAGGAGCAGCTATTTTTAAGTGAAGTCCATGACATAGTGTGTGTATGTATGTGTGTGTGTGTGTGTGTGTGTGTGTGTGTGTGTATGTATGCCGGTGGTGACAGCAGCAGTGTCTCAGCACTCGGCCGGCATCAGTATTCCTGACATGAATGTGGCCGAAACCCCGGCTAGCCAGGCCTCCTAATTAGTGCCAATTGGTGTGGATGTCTCCCGGCTTCTGCCTCCGTCCACACGCGCTGCAGCCTGCGCATGGCCTGCAAGCAGCGCTGTCTGCAAAGAGTAGAGCCCCTGCACCCCAGTGTCCCCAAATCACATGTGAAAGAAAGGGCCAGAGGAGCCAGCACAGCCCTGCAGTGATGTCGAGGCTCACAAACACAGAGACACATGCACACAGAAATGCCACACCATGGTCAGAGCCTATTTTTAATATTGTGAAATAGATTTTTTTGTGTGTGTGCTTGTCACCTTTGGCCTGGGTCAAGGTGAAGTGTTTCACCCTCAAATCTTGGCCTCCAGGAGAGACTGAAAAGTGACCATGGGAATATGGGTTGTGGGGGTGGATCAGAAGATTAGACTTGTCGTAAGAGCCTCAGTGCTGGCTTTTGGCTCAATCTGCATCAAATTGATCTGCCTACAGAGAGAGAGAGAGAGAAAAAACACATGTCCCTGTGCAGCCAATAATGAAATGCAAATGCTTCCAAACTACAGAGCATTCATCACTCATATAATGGAACAGATACAAGGGATTAAAGGCACAGTAAGGGATTTTGTAAAGCTATTTTTTTCTTTACATCAAATATATGGCACATACCCACTGATTCTTGAAGATAACACCTTTCAGACGCCTCATTTGCAAGTACAACCAGCGTACCCTGTCGCGAGCCTAAATTCACTAGCTGTTCTGAAAATGTCCTCCTTTAAAAACACATCATCACACTAATCTCCACCCTGCTTCAAAAAAATGAATATGAAATTCTCCACAATAGCTGTAATAATAATTCATTCCGGGTGGTGATGATTTGGAGTTGACAAAGGAGGAAGTTAAATCTGCGTGAAATGTTAATGCGGCGTCCACCGAAAACGAACAGACAAAGTTTAATGGTAAATGGACAAGGACACGCAGCGCAGACTGTTTGAACATGCACCGGCCACCATAACTCACCCACCCTGACACACATCCCTGAGTTATAGGTGTGTCAAACTAGTGAGGGGAGGAAAAAGACCTGTTTTAAAGTCACCAGCGCCGTAATGTGTTTATTTATAAAACCCCTCTCAATTTAAATCAGTGATGTCCTCGAATAAAAACGTATGCATAAATGACAAAGTGATTTATGGGAATATTCCTGAAATAATGTAATATTTTGGTGGAAGGAAGGAGCCAAAGCTCAGCGGGTTTGATGCACCAACCAGAAGAACTGAAGTGAACTTTCAAAGCCTTCCCAGCAACACGACCTGCATGTACCTCAAAGTCAGTAGATCTAGAGTTAAACCGGCCGTCTGTGCTATTTACTCCGCTTCCTTTTTCTACTTTCTGAACATTTCATTTTCAGTACCTTAAAATGTGCTTTTATCTTAAAGGGCCTCTCTGGACAAAAACATAAATATAACCACTGCTTCATCTTCTGTGAACGTGCCTACTCGCCTCCGACAGCTACAATAGTGTTTAAAGACTAGTTTAACCTCTTTCTGATGATGTATCTTGAAGGGGGATTTTAAATCTGCTCTGTTTTTTCGCTGACGCAGAGAGAAGCCAGATAGCTGACGTCACTGCTAGGAAACCGAATATCACGTCTGCATTTATTAGCTTCTACATCAAAGGCTAGGCTAGTATTTCTTTATCACAGCAGGGTGGGGGGGCAACGGTTGCATGATATGTTTTACGTAATGCATGCTGGGTATTGTAGTGACAGAGGACTGATGGACGAAACACAAAAAGGAGAGAAAACTGAATTCTGTCAAACTAATGAGGCCGAGGGCTGCAGTGCCGCACTACAGCATATTACACAACTTGACAAATAAGAAATGCTATTTATATGCTAAAACGCTCTTTTTAGAATGATGAGTGTTTCTCTAAGCTTTGTTTTCTATATAAAATATGTGCTATATATGTTCCGCCTTAAAAAAAGATTCAAATATTGTTTCCAAATGTGAATATTTTAGATACTAAAATACACAAATAACAGCCGGTAAGACATCAATGTGATTAAAATTCCATGTTAAAGTAGATTTGATATGGTTTTCTGTGTGTTAAACGTGTGAAATCACAGGCCCGGTCTACACTACACCTGCAGAATTCTGAGTATTCTCTGCCCACTAAATCACAGCAGATTGAGAGCAGAAATTTTTATATATTTTTTGATTTTCAGTGCTGTTGTCCTAGTAAAAATGAAGAAATTCTTCTCATTTCTTTTGCACACTTTCCTCTTTTCTGTTGAGAATTTCAAAATAAGTTTTTAGTTAATCTCAGCTGTGCTGTATAACATAAAACGTCAGTAATAATCTAAAGCCATCGCTCAATAGCAAAATGTGGTAAGACTTTATTTAAAGACTTCCTACACTAGGACTTCATAACACACATCAGAAAAAAAAACATGTCAACACAATGTCATTTACTTCATTTAAAACATAAAAACTAGGCCATCTTGCAATCAATGACATAAGCTGTTTATAAATACATTATATAAATACATTATTCAAAGCTTATGCATGCAATTGAATCCAATATCACAGCGCATGATGCCACCTTTGCAGCAGGAACGTTTTCTAGATAATTTTTCTAGTATCGTAAGATCCACTGTTGAGTCCATTCACCCAATTACCACTGAGCAGGTTGCAGTGCCCCTACAGAGGTCAGCAGTTTGTGCAGTCCCTCTCTGGGTGTTCGGCCACTGCCCTAAATCACAGCCACACTCCTCTTCTCCTGTCACACTCGACAACAGCACGGGGCATGATTTGCGAGCTGGATCCTTTTGCTCCACGCTCCACTCCAGAAGGGGTCAGGAGTAATTAGAGAAGTCCGGTGGTTCAAGGAGGAGGCTGGCAGCACACGGGCCTCGCCAGCCGAGAGCATCCATATTCATCCGGTTCCAGGACAAGGACAGTAAACTGAACCAAAGACGGCTGATTTATGGGCCGTGACACGCATGTCTTTCAGTCAGAAGCGTCGATGTATGGGAAATGAAGTCCTCTCCAGTGACTTCATATCAGACCGTGCAAGGTTTGAGACATCAAAGTGACATTGATCAGACGGGCTGTAAGATTCTTGGACAGAGCACAGATTGAATTGAAGGAGTCCGTGTTGATATGGGAGGTGATGCGCTTGACTGCTGTAGTTATGAGAAGTTGCTGTGTTTTTCTGCAGCTGCTATTCATCACCAATTACTTATTAAAAGAGCGGTCTAGACAAACGTTAATGCTTCGTTTTTAAAATGTTTTCAAAAAAGATTTTTGAAGTGGCCACTACATACGGCTAGAGGATTTCATAACATTAATGATTTAATGATAAATATTGTACTACTAAGATTTTATACACACATAAACTGTCATATTAAAACCTCATCATTTCTTTTGTTTGCTTGTTCTTCTTCTTGCTTGTTTGGAGATTTAATTAATAATATTATAACAGCAACAATATAGAATAATATGGGAGCCAAAAGTTGGAGACCTCAAAAAAAAAAAAAGTTAGCACAAGTAAAATAAAGAAATGTTCACGTGACGAAAAGGTCACTTTTCAAATATAAGCAAAATATAAGCAAGTGTTTTTAGTCTTATCCCTTCCACTGAAGCTCATGTTAAGACGACTCTCAAGTGGATCTGATCTAAACTTGGACTTGGACTCCACGTTTTCATATCACTACAGAAACACAAAGTTTTACTTCATAGGTGGAGTCTTATTTTAACCACACCCCTGATTTTAGAGCAGGAAGTGAGGCTGCATCCCTGTCCCTCAATGCCACATGGTGAGCAGTTAGATCTGAGTATCATTGTATAGGATTACAAATTGTCACTGTAGAGTCACAGTTTCTTAAATTAAGTAAACTTTGTTTTATTGAAAAATATTATGATTTTATATATACAACTGTACAATATGTATAAAGCTGTGTTCTGCTCAAAATGAGATAAAACCAACACTACGGAAACAGACACTACCAAAACATCAGGACTGTTTGAGAGTAACCAAATGAAATATTCAATAATTTGTTAATTGTATTCAAAGCAAAGGATTTTACTGTAAAGTCTAAGTCAGAAATGGATTCTGAACTTTAAACCAATGATCCACACACACAGACACACACACACACACACACACACACACACACACACACACGTAATCTCTCAATTGCTCAGGTTTTAAATGTTCAGATTAGGATATAATGCAGCCATTATACAGCTGAACTTCAAATCATCAATAGCCGTCTTTACTGTGGAGACACACTGCTGTATGTTGAATATGAAATATTACATTATGGAACATGAGGGCACATGTGCCTTTTGTGTAACATGGATCCTTTCGGAGTAGCCAAAGCATGAAATGAGCTCAGCCTCGGAAAGAAGCCATTCAATTTGAATCTTTCCCATTTCCAGCCTCCTTTAGTATTAATATTCATTTTATCATGCAGTGTTTGTAATTACGACTCGCATACACAAAAAGAACCCATTGAGGATCAAGAGGAGCTCTCAACTTTGATCTTTTATTAATGTGGTGGCTGGAGTGAAATGAGCGCGCTCGGAAGAGCGCTGAGAAGGACGCGTGTTTCCACACTGCTCTCTGCAGCTGTACGGAGCAGAAAGGCCGGAGAGCGCCGGCGCACGGCGAGTTAGGCTCTAGTTGGGATTTTCTAAAGCTTTAGAAATCATGAGGTCGCTGCAGGAATTAATAGGACACGTTTGAGTAAAATGTCATTTCTGTTCTCGCCTCTGTTTCACAGGCCGGTCATGGTTCTCCATCTGCTCTATAGGTACAGACACATGTCATAAATAGTGCACAACTGGAATCAGACTGGAATTTCTGATCCAAACACAAAATTACCAAATGTGTAGTTTTGGCCAATCTGTGTTGCAATTTAACAGCGTAAACACCATGAGGCAGGTAAGAGCACTACTGCTGTATTTGAAATCTGCTGCTACACCTAAACATCGTAGCATAATAATGCTTAACTCATTGTGCTAAACAGCCAGTTGCCTCTTACTTTTGACTTTGATTCATTTTACTTAAAAAAGCAACAAATATTTTGTTTAAGAATTTAAAATGCCAGTTGGGCCCATTAAAAAACAAATTATTTATATTGCAACTTTGGCTGATGACAATTTTCAGGCCAATAATAATCTACCAAATAAAATACAACAAACTAATGCTAGCTAATAAGGTAAGGTCAGCATTTCTCACTGCCCACCCATTTTGGGATCTGGAGACTTCCCTGGTGGAAATATGTAATTACAGGTAAAATGCAGAAGAACATTTTGTAATGTTGGTTGTATTTCTGACCTTCATGAGTGGATTATCTGATGTTTGCCACCACACTGAAAGAGTATTGAAACAGAACTCAGTCAAAACTATTGTCACCATATCTTCATTAATATAATGTTAATTTAGCATTTTAGACCTAAATATTGTTCCTTTTGACTTGTGTGTGATATTAATATGGGAACATATATTTTGTGGCCTAAAAACTCCCCCAAAATCTGACCCGACGCCTCTAGAGCACATGCACTATATTTTAGTGTATTCTTTTTCCTTCTGACTCAGTAAGGTTACTATTAAATAAAAATAAAGTTTTATATAGTGCTGATTTAAGTAGCATTTTTATTCGTCTTCTTGATGCCGCCTTGTTTTTTGCTGTTGTCCATCTTCTTATGATTCACTTATGAAAATTGCTTAGTAATCATTATTGCAAAAAAAAACAAAAACAAAAACAAACAAAAAAGCTCTGTAGCTGATGTTGAATTATGACAGAGGGACACTTGGATAAAACATTTATAGTCTGTCTGAACTTTCTTGTTCTTAAATGTGATTGTATAGTCAGAGTATCTGGCCCAAAACACTACCAGCCCACTGTGAACTCAACAAACCCAACTATCCCAATTACCCACCTCTGACACTGATCTACAGTGTTTACTCTGGTGTGCTTTATGCCTGATGCTGTTTTATTCGTTTATTTGAACAGTGCCTGGTTTATAACTCAGGAACTACAGTACAAAATAACACTTCAACCTTTCTAATCCACAGACCACTTAGTCTTACTTATTTAATCTCAATTCATTTTAAGATGTGTTATTAGTACCTATTTGGACCCGACTGATGTAAAAAGTCTGTAACTGATATCAATAACAATTTCAAAGAGTACTATATTGATGATACTGGATAACATCAGAATAGATCAGATAATATAATATGGCCATTAGTCTAATAATTTAGTTAAACAATAACAGGACTATTAATTGTCAACTGTGAATTGTCAAATATAATAAGTTCTCAATTTACTTCTCAAACAGGAGACACTCTACTAATTTTCAATAACATTAAAATGAAATAAAGTAGAATGTATAGGGTGAGATATTTTCATAGAACAATTTTTGTGCATTATAACATGCTATCCTCAAGCTTATGATTAGATTTGGATGCATTTTACATAATTTTTTAATATAATTTAAACCTTTAATTTTCAAATTTACCATAAACTTGCAGTGCTGTAGTTGAAGCAAGCAGGTAGTGACTTTAAAGACTGGCAACTATGAAACCACTCAGTCTTTAGAAGTGAATTATCAAAGGCATCTGTTAATTAATAAACAAGCTAAACAAGGATTTTATTCCGACACCAATAAATCTGTAAGATATCAATATTGGCCAGGATGATCAGCTCAACTCAAACACACAAGGACATGACAGTCCTGGACCACCCAGTCTGTTGACCAGTCTGGCCTGTGTCCTACCGCTGCTTCACTCTCCATGACCAGCGTCACCCCATGCAACATAAAACTGCTCCATTAATGTTTCTCTTTTCCCGCGTTCACAGCTTTACTGTGCGTCTGAAACCAGGTAATCCTTAAAACGTGCACACTGTTCTACATCTGCTGCAGCTTTATGAGTCCCTGAACGGCGCGCAGAAAGAGGAGAAAGCAGCGGAACAGCCATGTTTAACGGCGCTGTTAATGTTAACGGAAGAATCAGGTGACAAACGGAGAACAAGAAGCCAAAGAAGATGAATTGTTGGTGAGCTGGCGTCGGTTTTCGTGCTGCAGACATTCAGCTGAGAAATGTTTCACGAGGCTTCTTAAATGTTTCTGAAATTCACACCACACACGACAAACAGACACATGTTAGGGAATTAAAAGGAAATCCTCCAGATTAATGGGTTGTTCTCAGCCATGCCAGTGGGATTGTGTCTGTAATTTAGCACAGCGTTAAAAAGGACACATTTAGTTTAATATTTATTATGCTGTATTCATATTTTAAGTGTCTCATTATTTGCTCAGATATCAATGCTTAATTCACTTCTCGATAGGGAAGCATTGTGCAGAAATTATATTCTACTTAGATCACACTAGAAAACCATGCTTTGCCTGATTTGTCTGATAACAAAAAACCTTTCGCTGCACAGCACATTAGAAGAGTGAGAGTCACAGAAGCACCAGGAACATCACCCCACATCGAGCCACAGGGGTGGGCAAAAAACTCTGGCAGCGTGTTCATGGCCTTGTCAGTGCCATAAGGGACACCTGGCACGGGCCAGGCCACTGCCGAGAGAGGAGGGAGGTGGTGACAGATAGGACAGCCACACTAGAACAACCTGAGATCCTGAGACAAAGTCCCACCTCACCCCACCAGACAATAGATCTGCAATACCACCACCAGATCCAACCAAATTTACTAGACACAACTAAATAGTCCAAATGTCTGGATAACCACAATTTTAAACAACGCTCGCAGGTTTGTAAATGTAGTGTAGGACCAGCTCACATTACCCCAACTACAAACACAACAAGCTCAAGAATAACACTAAAATAACACAGAGTCAGAGCAAAACAGCCCTACATCCATTTGGAACTACAGGTCCGTTGTACTCTGTGAAGTGTGAACTGGCACTGGCTGAAAGCCTGAATTACACATAATGATAATCATTCTGCAATAGAATTAATACACCAATACAGCCTATGCAGTACTGGGTAAAAGTCAGAGACCACCCTTCATTTAATTTCAAGCAAGAACAGTCATAAAGTACTAGTTATTCAGTTTTCAGAACATAGATATAATAAATATTAGATATAAGATCACATCACATCACACAACTCCAAAACCTTTGCAGAAGAAGGAGAACTTATAATGGAAGTTAATGTAACAAGATTTTTTTCAAACTCATTTTAGACCAAATTTGTGACTCCATTCATTATGAAATTTTAACACAATGTAAAGGGTTACTGGATTTTTTAAATTATACAAAAAAAGAGACAAAAATAGAGATACAAGGTTTTTGTGTGACAATGAGGATAAGGAATGGATAAGGAATGATACTGTCAAAGGTAAATAAGTGAAAAAAAAAGACATTATACAAAAATGTATTTAAAAACGCAGAGAAAATGGGACCCCCCATCAACCGTGCAAGATCTGGTGGACCCCCAAAACTCTCACCTTCAGATAAAGCTTCAGTAGTTAAAGCTTGATCTCTGAGAGAGAAAACCAGGCTCCACTCTCGCTTCAGGTCTGAAAAAAATCTACAGCTGTTTCTGTCCATCCTTCCACTGTGAGAAGACAACTCAACGCTACGGGTCTGAAAGGATGTGTAGCTGTCATGCTGTTATTGACCAACTTCTTAGACTAAACTTTGGAGGTGTGGAATAACAGCAAGGGATGGACTGAAAACACTGAGAAATTTGGTATTATATTTAGTTGCTGAGGCTTCTGTGGAGTTTTCTTTTAAATGCAGTACTAAATGATGACAGAAAGGGCTGATGATCAATACATAATCCAATATGCTCAGTTATACATAATAAACTGAATATGTATGAGTGCAACTCTACAGAATGGACCATAATCCTGTCCATTCAAATCGGACTAAACACCAGGTGCACTGGTGCTGTCAATGAGAAAATCCCTCTGTTAACTTTAAGTCCTGTGTTGCATCTTATACAACTTCACACCACGACTGCAGAATGGAAAGTCAACTAGGCAGAGCATAATTTTATAATATCATGTGAAATAGGTAAGTGGACTATAAATAGTGGGCAGGGGAGCTGGGAGAGAGGAAGGCTTAGGAGGGCAGAGGGAGAGGGCAGTAATAAAGTGGTCATGAGGAGAGACCAGGGGGAGACGTCCCGATGGTGTAAGTGTGTGTGTCTCACATCTGGGCCTATGGTCTCTCCACTCCTTCAGCCTGTCCTACTTTCTCCTGCTCCAAGGATGGAGGTTTGGCCCCTCACGTATAGAAGTGCGCATGAGTGTGTGAAAGAATGGGGGGTGTGTTTCTTGAGAAAGTGGTCTGGCCTGATTCTCCGCGTAGTCCCAGTGGTCTCAACCATATGGCAGGACACAGCTCACACAGTGGTGGCATGGGCACCTCAGCCTGCAGCCTGTGACATGCAGATCCCCCACGCAAGCTGCTGGACACACACACACACACACACACACACACACACACACACACACATAAAGAGACAAATGGCTCACGCATGTATGAGCTAGATATGATAAATAAACACACTCAAGAGAGCATATGCACAAATAAGGACAACTCACACACTCATATATGCAAAGACCAGACCACAGTGTAAAGGAGAGCAGGTAGAAAAGGCACAGTGGTAGAGATGAGTATTGGTATCGAGCCGATATCAGCAGAAAGGCAATTGCAGAAGCTGTGTATTACCTCCTCTGAGGTAACAGAGTGTTTGAGCAGTTTAGTCATGATAGCCTACTTTTAGATGCTCATCTTAAGTGAAGTGCTTCAATCATAAATAGCTCATTTCAAAGCTTAGTAGTTTTTAAATTGGAGATACTGGATCGGTATTGGCCAATACTCAAGGCTTTAATGTTTAATGTTCTTTAATAAACACTGAGTACTATGATTTTATAACAATTCACATACTGTACAGCACTACATTCAATTACACAGGACTAATTATGCTCTCTTTTTAATGAAACACAGTCAGTCAATATTCTTTAAGCACTGATATCTGTGATACGCTCAGAAAACATGTATCCAGTTATGATGATAATGATAAAATATTGTCACACTGCCCGTCTCTAGAATTAGCTCAGCTCTGAAAGGCAACTATCAAACTGCTGAGCCACAGACAAAAAGGTCCAACCCAAATGACTAATAGTAATCATTATAAAAGGCAAAACACTAAAAACAGACAGACACTGAACAATTACAAAACCTAAGGTTCTTAAATCCTTTATTGGAAAAAGATCAATTGAAAAAATAAAATAATAATAAATAATAATAAAAACGAAAAAAAAAAGAAAGACCAGTGTAATATGCAAATTGTCAAATAGCCAAATTGCCAATTCAAATTTTTAAATTTGAATCAAAGATTTGTGAAACTCATTTCAATTTTAACTGAGTAATTATCACAGCCATGGTCCGAACATAACAGCGGCCCAACTAAATTCTGTCCAACTGATCCAACACATACGGCACAAACGCTGGGTCCGGAGAAACATCTCAAGCTGTGGGCAGGTCCGCAGCCGGCCCGCACTCACACTCACTAATTAAAACACCATCTTCAGCCTCTCAGCACCTCTCAGCCATCAGAGCCTGACAGCAGATAGGCTCTCTCTCAGGAGCAAGCGTCTCAAGCTGGCGCTGGGGACCGGCCCATGCCGCAGTCTGTCCTCGCAGGCATCTGTCCCTCCATTCCTCCATTCATCCATCCATCTATCCATCCGTCTGTGGGTCCCGGCAGACTGAGGGCCTCTCGACCTAAAGCTGGGATGGAGTGGGTTTGATCTGGAGCGCGGCTGGGCCGAGGTGCAGGAGGAGGGGGTGCGCGTGGAGGAGTCATATGTTCGCAGGGCCGATGGCGGCAGCAACAGCTGTGGCATTGAGTGGCTGCCGTCTGGGGCGCGGCTGGTGGGCGCCCACGGCTGCCAGGGCCCCCGCCGCCTCACACCACCGTCACCGTGCCACCATGATTAATGAAGAAACGTCAGCACTGTAATTTTTTCTAATGCGCTCCGGTGGAGAAAAGGGAACCGTCCTGTCAGTCCACGGGCCCTGGCTGTGTTCGGCTGGGAAGGCGTGGGGGGGACGAGAGGCGAAATCCAAGACAAAAGTTTTGTTAAATTTGTAACTCTGAATTTAATGAACTCTCAGACAGAGAGAATATATAATGGCACACGCATACAAAAATGCCATGTTTTGAAGGAAAGTGGGTCGACTCATTGATAACATAATATCAGTAACAGCACTGGTTTCTAAAATAATGTACATTGCTAAAATATATAGGCAATATATTGACATTCAAAAAGAGCTGCTCACATGCACATACACTGATGTTTAGCTAATGTTTCTGATGTGATTATCTGATGTGTCTCTTTATTTAAAGGGGGAAAATCACAACGAGTGATGAATACACCAACAAGACAATGCAGGACGCCACAGCTTATTGGGCGAAATCAGACACAGTTTAGAACTGAGATCTGTTGAGAAATGTGTGGAGAAGTCTGTGGACAGCAGTAAGGAATGTGTAGGAAGCAGTTTCTTCACTGTAAAAAAAAATGGGATTTTAACTTTAAAAAGTTGGTGCTTCTACTCAAAGTTCAATTAACTCAAACAGCAACTACAAAAGGACCTACAAAGCGCTACACTGCACTGTCAAAAGAAACGCTCAAAAACTGCTTTTTGTATTGATCAATAAAACAAACCAAAAATGAAAAAAAAAAACCACACAAAAACAAAGTTTATATAGTTGATCAGCATCTTTTAGGGAGCACTTGCATAAGATATTGGAACATTGCTGTGAGGATTTGCTTGCATTGAGTCATAAGTCAGGTACTGATGCTGGATGGTTGCACGATAGTTGTGGGTCATTAACGCCACTCAAACTCATCCCAAAGGTACTGGATGGAGTTCCATTAGTGCAGAGAAATGCTTCCACTGCCTAGAAGCCTCTAGCTGACATTTGGCATTGGGCATGGCAACCTTACTCATGTGTGGCTGCTTTAGAGCGCCCCTATTCTATTGGCAACGCTTTTCTATGGAGATTACAGAAGCTCTCTGCTCACAACTGAACGCCTATGCGCACTTCATAGTAGCCGAATTCACTAACTAGAAGGGAGTTCTACAAATGTTTGGACATACGGCGTACGGGTATTAACTGAAGGATGCTCATAGCATTAAAAGCTTTGACAATACCGTCACTTAGTATGGTCAATAAAGCTTTGATGAGTTGAGTTGAGAAGGAAGACAGGGGGCAGAAAGGAGAGACAGGGAGGGAGTTAGTTTCTTTATGCGTGTTAAACTGTGAAGCTGCGCTTATATCCCTCCTGGTTTGATATATGACAGCACTGAAGCAGGCAGGGCAGATGTTTACTTGTTTTCCTCACCACACACACCACATACATAACACAACGACGAACAACAGCCTTTACGAACATGTTGTTGATGCAGATGTTGACGGCAAAGTGCTTCTTCATTACCACACGTTTAAAGAGCTGAGCTAATGAGGAGCATTCTGTTCTCTGGGCCTGTTTAATGCTTTACATCCTGTTTAATTACAACAGAAAAGCCTCTCGCTTTCAGCATCTTCGCAACAAATACCCCCTTCGCCAACTGTGTAAAGTGGGCCATATAGCCGGCGTGCAGGGAAGTGCTAGCCAATTTATAATCTCATGCTGTTGGATGAGTTAGTGAGAAAAGTAGAACAGCCATCAGGATCCAGAAGAAAAGAACAAGCTGAGAAAGGACTACTTCAAAATCTAAGATCCTCCAGCCAAACAGCAATCTATATACAACTAAATGGCAATCAATCGCTCCTCCTGGCTGGGCTTTGGGTAAAGGATTCTCGATCACTAATTAAGTAAACAAGTCATTGGGTGCTTTCATTTATCCATCATTGACATGTGAGTGCATGTTCTCACCCCTGATTAAGTTAATTAACGTTTGCAGAAGATTGTGGCTTTTTAGGACTGAATCCTCAGTTTTACACAGCAAAATGACGTCAAAAAATTATATGGTAATATGACAACTGACAATACGAGGGCTATGAGTTACACTGGGTTTACCATAGATAAGGGGCAAAGGTTAGACATGATGGCGGAGCAACCATGGACTGCTGAAGGAGTCCATGCAGTCATTTCTATTTTATATAATCATGTTGTATTATGTAGATTATGTAGTTATATAATCCTGAGCATGCGTCTATAGGATTACCAGTGTTATGTTAGCACAAAGCTAGCAATGGTGTACATTCACTTTCCTATACAGTGTGTAATACTACTTATGGCAGAATATTAAAGCTTGTACAACATTCAAGTAACATCTCTTTACTTTGTGTACTTACTGGAGTTTTACAGAGAATCAATTCAGTTCAAAGCCTAACACTGAATATTAATGGAGGGGTCTGTTAGCCTGTTTGCTGTCTTAGAGTGGGATTTGTTAAGCAAGTAAGTTGCTGGCCCCTGGGACTAAACAGAAGCAGGTTCTTAGGTAAACCAGGTTTACTATGGTTTTGGGCTGTTTATATATGGATCATTATACTGAACTGGATCAGAGTTGAAAACTCACTTCGGACTATTAACTGGTTTAGACTTTGGACTACAATCCCTTTGTTGTGAATGACCCTATTCCTTAATTATACTTATTTTATCAAAAAATAACTGGACATTCCATGTTGTTGCTACCATAATGATAATAAATGTAGTTCTTTTTTGTGAGTAACTCAAAAACACCAGGCAGTGCACGACTAGCAAACACAAAAAAGTTTACTTAATCACAGAATATATGTGCTTTGTAATTATTCACGTTATACACTGATTTTACAGACTTTGGAACATATTTACATCAAAACAATGAGATCTATCTGCTCACCATGTGGCCATGAGGGCCAGGGATGCAGCCTCACTTCCTGCTCTAAAATGCAGGGGCGTGGCTAAAACTGTGTTTCGGTAGCCACATGACAGCATTTATTTAATACACTTTTTTTTATTACAAAAATTAAAGTTTAAAAGAAAAAAGACTTTTTAAAAAAACAACACTGAAAAGAAATACAAACAATGTTAAATATTACTTTCTTAAGTTCAAATTTAGAGGTTGTGTTTTACAGCCACCTCCCAATCAAAAGTACCCTACAAATGATGATGTAGTATATATTTAGCTTGTTATTATCTCATTTAATGCTTTGGCTCTAAACAGATCATAACATAATCCTTGTAGATATCTAAGGACTGAATGCTGTGTTTTTACTGTGAACTGCAGTTTACACTAATTCAGTAGAAAGGCCCGTACTCCACCGATTTCTGGTCCCATCTATCAATACATGCAGAGACATGACAAAGATTATGTCATGGATCGCACATTATTTATTTATGAACAGTACCTGATTATGGTTTTAGCTCATGAATTAATACAGAATTCAGTTATGTGAGGTGCAGCTGTGTGTATGTCCAGTACTGAACAGCAGCTTTGAACACGGCTCAGACATTTGGATTTTAGAAGTATTGGTTTTATAAACAGTATTTTACAGTTCTAACCTCTTAAACCCCCGGCTTCCTGTTATGTTAGTCATGTTCAGTCGATATTTGTGTGTGTGATGGTTTAGTGTAGTGGGTAACACCTTTATTACCGTGCTGTACACTGGGGTCCAATCCTTCACCTGGGCAAGCACCCTATGCTCTACCTATAAGAGACCTTTGGCAAGACTCCTAATACTACCTTTGCCTACCTGAGTTTACCGATTATGCATTGCTAGCACAGTTATGTTTTTTCATGGAAATTAAAGTTGCAGACTTCCAGAAAGAAAAATATTTGGGTGAAAATGTTCGAGTTTGACTATAACATGCACACTGTCGACTGACGGCACAGCTGCTTTGGGTGCACTGACCTGTAAAGTGGGGCTCCTTCGAATGATGATTCTGGTTAATTCATTAATTATACTGTACAACTACAGCAGCAACTCGTACAACTACAACCACGATGCAATCAACTCAGTCAATGACTGTGTAGAAAAATACGGCATCCTGAGAATAATGAGAGTTAGTGTTGACATGCAGCTGTCACATGGTGCCTCGGCAGGACTGCGTGATAACATTCCATCACCAGCCCACGTGTTCGCTCTCACACAGCCTCTGATGTGTATATTGGCATTTGTGGAGGAGCGCTCTCGCCCCATGCCGAGGCTGCCAGGCCGTCGCCATCTGCTCAGCCTAGCCCGACTCTTGCAGGAAGCCCCGCGCCACGCCACCACAGGTAATCCTACTACCCACAATCCTCAGCACCTCGGGGTCAGCCCGTGCCAGCCTGCTGAGCACCAGGAGAGGAGGGGACAGAGAAATCTGTGTGTGTGTGTGAGGGGAGTGGCATCAGAGAGGTCCACAAACACAATGGAAACAAATTCTCATGAGCAGAATGGATTAGCTGCATTTTCTATATGAAGCATTATGCTTATGCATTATGCATACATCAGGAACTGAATTTGAACCTTGGCAGATTCCTCCTCTCCACTCTAGGCTTATGGTGTACATTTAGTAGGAAATTATATTTTACCATGATTACATTTTTTTAGATTATTATGGTTTGATTCAAAATTTCCAAACATACTGTTAACACTCACACATTGGCTGAAGCTTTGGGAAATAAAAACTGAAACCTGTGAGCGGCACTTTAGTTTTGACATTTCTCACATTGGTAGCAGTAGCAGTCCAGCTAACTCACATTAACATTTTTTAATTATGTGCTATTTTATTTCTTTTTTTGATTATCGACCTTGATGGAGTAGTTTAGGAGTAGTTTAGCACAGGGGTGTCCGATCTTATCCACAAAGGGCCGGTGTGGCTGCAGGTTTTCATTCGAACACAGCAGGTCGTTTGACATCACATGGTCAGTCGTTTGAAGACTCAGGTGAGCTCCTGCTTCTTTAGAATGAAAACCTGCAGCCACGCCGGCCCTTTGTGGATAAGACTGAACACCCCTGTCTTAGCTGGACTTCCTAATACTAGGTAAGATGATGTAAGATATAATTCGTAAATTAAGATTTGCTTCTGTAATAGGAATTTGTGAAACATTTTTATCTTGACCTGTCAGATCTTAACCCTGGACTATAGGAAGCTTTTGTAATACGGCCACTGGAGCTTTATTTATAGACAATAATAATCACGTTTAAATCACAATGTAGTTGGAAAAATTTTAACAGGTTTTCTGACAACACTTTAGAAAAATCAAGTATTCTGTATATTAATTTTATTATAACTTCATTACTGATGTTTTACAGCTTTTACATTTAAAAAAATAAAGCTTGACAATTTTATTATGTCCAGAAAGTCAGTGTATATTTTACTGAATATTACTGTAGTTGAGTGATTCCGACAGTGAATTAATGAAGGATGCTGTCATCAAGCTTTTTGATTTACAAGCCTTTTTAAAATAGTAATATAAAAAAAAAGAAAAAAAACACTGACCGGTCCAGACCTCTCGCTCCTTGCCATCAAATAATAAGATGAACTTTTAAAACAGATGAATGCTCAAATGCCGTATTGATTGTTTTCTGGGAGCTTTTTTTATTTATTTATTTTTTAAATTTGCTTGTTTCATGGCTTTGAATCGATGGTCCTGTCAGAAGTTTTCAGGACGTAATACCGTGGAAAAAGAGAGGAGAGCACAGATAGAGCCTTCGCTTTAGCACAGTTGGCCTGAAAGCAGCTTTAAAACCACTTTGTCTCATACTCCGGGCACTGGCGGCCGACAAGCTGTCAGAGGAATAATGATAATTTACGGAGAGGAGAACAAAAGCAAATAATCATCGTCTTAAATGGAGCATGAGGAGTGCGTATGGCTGAGGGGAGCTTGCGCCCCTCCTGTCTAAACACGCATGCACACACACACACACACACACACACACACACACACACACATTCAGCTCACACAATTAACGCATGCTAGCACAAACACATGCATGTACACTGTGCCCCAGTTGTTCACTAAACACTAATCCTAATACTTTACATTGTGTTCTCATCTTCATAGTGTAACATTTTGGACGGTTAATGTGCATAACTGATCCAAAGTTGTTGCTATGCCAATGTACGTCATGTGAAGCTGTGCCTTGTAGACTATAATGGAATTATTCCTAAATGCGCACAGATGTGTATCACATTCCCTGCACTACTAGATGGCCACTGGAATGCGCTTTAATGTTTCTCTAATTACGGTAATAATTCTAATTTAGATGGTACGCATTAAAATGATTTTCTATTTAACTTAAAGAGTAAGTAACCTGTCTAAAACGTTGAGTTCACTGAACCTCAAACAGTAAGTCCACCTGTCTTAGTTGCACTGGGGACACATTCAGCGACTTCCCCCAGAGTAACTGGGCCACATTTCCAAGTTGTCTTGAGTAAAACTGATCATGTGGATTCTGAGCTTTTTGAGTAGAGCAGTGTTTGGTTTCCGACTCCTGGTGACCATATGGACAGTGTTTCAGTATATCCAGTATATTCTGTCTTCAGTTCGGGTCTTTAGGCTTCTGAATGGCTGGTTCGTGATTCCTCTGGCTGTATCGATCCATCGTTTGCTGGTTGTCCTCTTCCTCTTTTACCTTCAACTCTTCCACCAATAATGGTCTTTTGCCATGAATTGTTTTTTTCTTCTTACATTCACAATAAAACTTCAGAACAAACTTCAGAGGATCCATTCATTTGTTAATTATTTGCCATAATCTTAAAAGTCCTTTCCAACACCAAAGTTCAAAGGCATCTATATATTTTTTGTGTCTTGCTTGTTTATTGTCCAGCTTTCACATTCATAAGGAACCAGAAAAGATCATAGTCAATTCTGATCTTTGTTTGTAGAGGCAAATCGTTGCATTTGAAGATAATTTCAAACAGTGTTTTCTATCACTGTATAAAAGAAGCACCATGCTGCCTTTATTGTTGGATGCACTGATTTTTTCACATTTAAAACAGATTTCAGATCAATGGGCCTCAATTACCAAACGTTCTTAAGGAGAAATTTCTTCTTAAAACTCGCTTACACAGTTTTGATGAAGATTCTGATATTCACCAGTGTTCTCTTACGTGGGATTTATTCTTAGGTAAGAACAGAATCTACACACTCAGGAGCTCAAAGGTGTGAACAGTTCTGCGGTTCATGTCATGAATCTGACGCAGATTTTTCTTAGGATTTTTTTTTCTTAGGATTTTTTTTTTAAGAACACATTTATGTAAAGACTTAGGAAGACAGTGGTGAATGAGGCCCATTAAGCTTTTATTATTGATGTATCAAAGCAACAATAAAAGACAAATGAAGTGCGAAATACAGTTTCACTCATGTTCGCTAACAAACGGCAGTTCGAGACACAAACATACAAAAAACATCTGCAAACAGAAACAATGACCCTCTCCTCCCAGTTCTCTGTACGATGCTGTCCAGGGGAGAAATTAGAGAGAGAGAGGAAACTTTTCCTTTCGTTAGATCACATTCTTTACATGTGTGAACAGTACTAAAATCATGTTATTAAGGGAGAAGAGTAGATTCAAAGGCAGAAATAGACACGTTTTTGTCATTGACTTAAAAAGAGCTCCTACCTGGTGGTGCAATTGTAATTGTTTGCCATACATTTACTTTTTGATGAAATAATCAAAGACTAGGGGTGTATGACAATATAGGAATCATATCATTAACGGCAGATAATTGCTTTAAAAAAAAATTACCCACACTGGACAAATGATCACATTTGACCAATATTTCAAACCAATATTTGACAATTGATTTATTGTTTTCTGAAAGAACAGAGCATTTAGGTAACGTTGGCCTACTGTGGTGAAACATCTGCTTTTTATTCATTTCACTGCATTTGCAAATCTACAGAAATATCATATTTCTCTGCAACGCTAATCCAGGAAGGCATCTGTCTCTATGCTTATGTATTGCTTTCGGCATCGTGTCTTTGCATCCCGACTAAAGACAGCATCACAGTACAAAACAACGTATCCACATGAATAGACAGAGAACAGGCCTAACCATCCTACCCATCCAACCTATCCAAATCAATTAAACTACCACCAATTCTACGATCATAGGTCTGACTGGGGTGAAGTTTTGGTGGCAGGTGTTGGACTAATTGCACAGTCACTGCTAAGAAGGCAGGAGACTCCCATGCTAATCCTGTTCAATGTCAAGCGGCATTTCCTCCAGATAGCCTAGCATCCGCTAACAACACACCAGCCAATCTCATTAGCATGCCTGACAATGTGGCAGAGTGACAATAGATCACTTCTTCATTACCGTGACTCTAATTAATGACGTTAAAGGCTTTGGGTGAGGAGGAAAAAAAGAGAAACAGAGAAAATATCCACCTTTTCACTGCCTCAAGCTTACCCACAATGCTTGAGCATAAGGAGTTTAATAGTTTAAACACTTGAGATAATGGCTCAAATTAATTTCCGAGGCTCCTGTTTGAATAGTGGAGTCTGGACACACTGACAATATGTAAGTGGGTAAGGAGTGAGATAGGCTGCTAACAGGATTTGAGGGAGCTAGCGTGGCACTAGATGAAGGCTCTGTTCCGTTAGACACTAACTAATCTCACTATGTCCTAAGATGAAGGCATTGTTTCCCCGAGTAACAGAGCGCGTTCGGGCCGGATCCTACGCAACAGGACTGAACATATTTAGTCATGTTGAAAAGTCCCTCTTTACCGCTTGAATGGGACACACGAGGAGGGTGAAATTGCCTTTGCCGCTGCTAAGGCGGAATTCATCGCCAGGCCATCGGCACTTAATACTTCTTCTATGACTTTTCGGAACATGAGCTTTCCGGGAAATGATGAATCGGAGCAGCTAGCGCTTGTAATAACCCTGCCGAATGCAAATGAGAGCTGAAGGAGCAGTAAGACAAAAGAGACATTAACATAGAGCTCTCCTCCAATCCTACACAGAGTTCAGGCTAGAACAATTCAAATCATACAAGTAAGACAAATCCGTGGCATTTTCTTTTCCTGGTGTGAAAAGTCCAGAATGTAGAAAATTCATACTTAGACGACCTTCAAGTGCCCTTCCACCAGAACGGTTTCTAGAAAAGGCAAAGAAATAATGGATTTCGCCAATTTCACTTTTTTCTCCTGAAAGTTTGCAAATTGGCAAAATAGGAGTTAAACTTTTGAGGCCTATGCAAAAAAGTGTCTGTTCCAGACATTTAAACAGCTCTTCTCCTTTGATGAAATGATTGTCAATGCCATAGTTGCATTTATTTGATATGTAAGAGAACCTGACTGTGTATACCTACATATCATAGCATGGTAAATATCTCTGCACCTTATTCCACTACCTCATGTCCAGAAATGAGTTCTGTGTCGGCGCTGCACTGTCCTGTCTGTTTACTGTGTCTGTCTGTTTTATTTATCGTATTTATTGTATCATTTCTAGTTTAATGTTTTGCACACTTCTGTCTGCACGTCTTATTTTGTTCCATGTTGCACCGTGTTGGTCCTGGAGGAACGTCATTTCGCTCCACTGTGTACTTGAACACAGATGAAATGACAATAAAAGCCTCTTGACTTGACTTGAACCTGGTCTAACAAAGCTGAAAATGTGTAGATTTTTTATTTGGTTTGTGGTTTTTGATCAACCCAACATGTACATCATTTACACTTAAGCCAAGCTTTATTATGACTCTGATACACCCAGTCAAAAATTGGTACTTACCCACCCGAACTATGCTCTGAGTGAGCTTCCACACTCTGTAACCACATTACATCAACAGTCAAGAAAGCCTTGTGCATCTTTTACACAGTGATAGAAAACAGGACACACAAAGCTCAGATTCTACACACTCACTACACAATCTCACCAACATGAACCTGCACACATGAGACAAAGACAAATTCTCTGAATGAATTACCAGCGAGACGTTTGGTTTCATAAGACAAATGTTGCCATAAATTAAAAATTAATTATAACATGAGAAATAAAGCTGTACAACATGCAAAAAAAACAAACAAAAAAACAACGTCATGGGAAAATGCCCCACTGCCCAAACGTTGTGTATGAGCTCAATACACTGCCATCACATTCTAAGAGCAGTAGTGCTAATTGCTAATTAAGGCCACACTTTCATTAAGAAATTATTTATGCACAAAATGTCAGCTCTATAAAACACGCCTTGGTAAGACCTTAATGGATGTGGTAATCCATCTGAGGAACAGGAGGATCACAGCCTTGAACCTGGCAGCTGTACATGTTGGCAAGAACGTCTCCTCTGTAACGCTTCACTCTGTGACGATGCAACTTCAGATTTATTACACTGCTACTGTGTTTCTAGAGTTAGTTATTCTTTAACACATTATGTGCTCTTCTGAGGACAAACCTGAGCATAAAAACAGCCAATGGTGAGGGCACGTACAACTGAGCAGGCCAATCAATACACAGGGAATTAACCTGCATATCATTAGAGGCAGTCTGCTCTTTGAGCTTACCTCATTAGATCACTGCGTTATTTTAAAAACCGTATATTCTGTGGAAATTCAGTGACACTGAACCTAATCAGGTGTGAGACTACTAAATGAAATGTGCACCTGCATCTACATGAAGTAAAAACAGGAAGGAGCTACATTATTGTTTAAAGTCTCTGTTTTTTTCAGTAACAGTGACCCTTTGGCTTTATATAGTCAGACAGAGGGCAATAAATAACAAAATTGTGATTTGCTTTTAAGATAATCATAATCTCTGGAATCCAATTCTAGATCCTATTTACAGGCAGTGTAGGCCATTCAAAATTAAAATGAGTCTATCAGCCCAGAGTATCATAAATGGGTATTTATCAGGATTAGAGGATTTTGAAGCCCATCTGAACACATAAACCACACTGCATATCCTCCCTCTCTCTCTCTCTCCCTCTATCCCTCTCCCTCTCGCTCTCTCTCTCTCTCGCTCTCTCCCTCTCTTTCTTTGCCCCCTCCTCACTTTTCTTTTGGACGCCATGTAATTACCATGCCAGAGTACCAAAAGTGACATGTTTGAAGAACAGATAAAAAGACATAAATTGGCTGGTAATGGCGATATTTCCTCAGCTTTAGAAAAACCCATTTATTCTCCCTCTCAACAAATCAAGGCACTGTCATTTCCCCCCCACTCATCTCCTTGGCCAGAGGGGCCCGCCACAATTTCTTTGCTGTAAGTGAATGGCGGAATGCAGATGAGGCCCGCGGCCGCTAACTAGCGCTCTCCACTCTCGCCGGCATCTGCTCCCCGTGCTTCCTCCATTTCTAAATCAACCATAATGGGGGCAGGACCTCTGGAGCACTAAAAAGAGGGAACTGACACGCCGGACAAACTGTGAATTTTTTTCCCCTTTTTTTTCTGGAAGAGGAGCCGATATTGCACATCTGTCACTGCTGTGTAGACAATTACTCACTGTGGGAGAGGGAGAGAGAGAGAGAGAGAGAGAGAGAGAGAGAGAGAGAGAGAGAGTGAGAGAGAGAGAGAGGGTGAGAGAGAGAGAGAGAGAGAGAGAGAGAGAGAGAGGGTGAGAGAGAGAGACAGAGAGGGGACAGGAATGCAGTAGTGTGTATCTGTGTAGATTGTTAACTAAGCTAAGCAGGAAGAATGGGCTCTCGGAGCTGGAAGCCTTTGTCACTATGGATCGACTTCTGCTTCCTTAATTGTTCATTCATTTATCCAGTGGTGTTTGTGTTCACACAGTAATTAAAGGCAATCATGCTGTTTACCCCATACTGTACCTCTACTAATGAATAATCATCACGCTTAGCCCTGTACCTCTATGAACTTCATGTACTAATGAACAAAGGAACTAAAGGGACGGTGGTGATTTATAAAATGCTGCTGTTTTATTAAAAAACATCTACTTTATGGGGTTTTTAAAAGTATTTTACACCTCTTGAAAACACCACCTGCCCTGCACGCTATGTGAAAACATAATGACAGATGGAATCTTGTTAACTTACACTGAAAGTGTAGAGAATTTCCCCCTTCTACTGAGAGGCTACCATTTTGGAGATAAAAGTATTTGTTCCAATAGCAACAATCTGCAACGCAAGGCCTCCTTAACTTACAGCAACTTATACAGGGTCTTAGAACAGCAGAGTCCTTTGTTATTCTGATATTAGTTTTATAACCTCAAAGAAATGATCAGTATTCAAACTCTGTTGACACATAACCTGACTGCTAAAATATATTTAAATATGCCAAACTTGAATGTTTTTACTATTCTAAATGTTGTGTGTACATTACTCAAACACAGAATGGACGTGCATCTCGTGGCTGTTCTATGTGGGTCCAGTAATAAACGAGTGCCGGAGCCCCTTTCTGATTATTACTTCACAGTTAGCATTTCTGTCAAACCTTTTAAATACTTCCAGTGGAGAGTCTTTACTTTCATTATACATATAAAACCAATCAGTGCCTCCTTCATATACAGTGAATGCCAAAACATTTTTAATTAAAAACAATGAATTACTATTAATTCAACTATTAATTCTTTAGCTAATGGGTTAATAGAGTACAGCATTTACTTGATGATCTAACTGAGAAGTAAAACAGACAACATAACAGTGTTTACTTAAAATATTTACTATTATTAATTTACTCACATTGAATGGAAACAATTGCGATAGCAGCAGACAGGCATGATTAAACTCAGCGTGATTCAAAAAAGCTTCACTGAAATAACGTAGCAACCGTCAAAACTTCTCAACATTTTTTGTCTCGTCATCAAGTGTTCTAGATATTAGATTATGCAATCTTTCTGGATTTTGTACATTAAGGCCTTCCAACTGCCTTACTTCTATTTTCTTTTTTATCTTTTTGTGTCTGGAAGCTTCTGTCCTACCACTACAGAAATTAGGCCCTGAAACATTGGTGTTAATGTATATTGATGATGCATATTAGATGTGTGCTAGTCAGTGGGATCACAGCATGGCAGGAAAGCAGGGAAAATCTGCTATTCTATACGTCAGGTGTGCCGAGTCAATGAGGCTTGGCTTTGCTGGGGACCAGCAGGACTTTTCATGGTCCAGTTGTCAGCTGCATATCAGTTACAGCAAATCAGTAAAACAAATGAGTTGTTAAAACCTCAAGTTCCACCACGATGCCAAACCACCCCAGGCTGATTCTAGAAGTCATCTTGTGCATGGAGGGTTATTACTCTAATAATTTAACTCCTTAAAATCCCAGGATTTTTACACTCTAAGGCTTATTATTCAGTAACTACAGGAACTTCAGTGCAAACTGAGCTGTTCTTAGTTTATAGTGTGGCCGGTGGGCCCTGGTCATTAAGGGGTTAAAAAGCATATGGAGCTTTAAAATCAAATCTTTTCTAATCTTTGAAGATCATCAATATGCCATAGCCTTAAATACCAATACACAGTACAAATCACATGATAACTTACCTACAAACCATGATGATTGATTTAGATAGAATGATTATGTGCACAGAATGATTTCTATATGAGCTAACATTCATTTTACTGTGTAGGTTTAATAGATATCAAATTTCAAATTATAATCATAATACAATAACAAATACTGGTTACAGGGGCCATATTCATTTGTGTGGTTTTATGAACCAAAAATAGTCATAGTTCATTTTTACAATACCATTTTCCAACCTCTCTTTACTCCTTAGAACTAAACAGGCTGTTTTTTTATTACCGTGATGTATGTAAATCAGAACTGTTCTGATTGGCCATAACGTATAACTTCAACATGAATGGCTGGGCTGACATATGTAAATGCACTGAACAAATTAATTCAGCTGCAGCTTAGTTTCCATATTTGGACAGTCTGAGGAGTGACTTGTCTTCTAAAACTTATCTTTACTTACTTCATTTATTTAAAAAATGTGAGGATTCAGTTTTCTATGATATTGGCCCTTTAATTTCAGAACATCCAGTCAGTAAAGGACATTTCAGCAGCCCCAGCCCTGCTAATTAACACTCAATTCTTTTTTCCGTTCGTATCGAGGGAAGTCAGGCCCTATTGACGCTGTGAGTGATGCTACCATATGATTAATCGCAGTAAATAACGCAAGATGAGGCCTTGTCTCCCCCCCCAACACCTGTGTGCTGTCTGCCATATTGCAAAGACTGACATGAGGAAGCAAACATCTGGTCCATGGCTTTTGCCTCTCACCCTTGCAGTCTTGCTCAGATGTGCCGACGTGAGCGCGTGTGATCGTCTGAGGCTGGGCTGCTACAGGTCGAGACTTCAGAACTATGAGGTGTCGGCTGAAATGGAGTTATTAACATGAGTGCACTTCTACAGCTGTTCATTATGAAGCAGGTGTCTTACTGTAACTTAAGATGGAGAAACGTCGAGGCTGCATCAGATGTCTGTTGGAGTTTGTGCGTCTAGTTTAGGTGTTTTAGGCCTGGAGTTGTTGAGTCATTACAGTTCTACAGTTGTGTGCAAAGGTTTAGGTGCCAAATTAAATGTTTTGCTGATTTTCTAAGTGAAATCAAACTAGCACATCCTCCACAGGGAGCAGGAATATTTTAGTGGACAGTTTAGATCTATTTTCTGGGTTTAACATATTGAAAAAAAAATCAAACATAAATATAAAATGTGCCATAACCTTTGCACAGACCACAGTTTGTGTTTTATTTTTTCCCCCAATAGGTTAAATTCAGCAATTAAACAGTAATTATGCAGTTTATATGCAGAAGTGTGCTCTCTGAAGAGAAGTACTGATTTAGAGAATCAACAATACATGTCATTTGACCAAGACCACCCACATTTTTGTATACGACTGTATTTATAATCATTGCCTTTACTAAAGAACCCTTAAAAGAGCTGCTTTTTAAGGGTGTAAGTAAGGAAATCGAGTGTGAGCTCACACACAGGTCTGTGTAGTTTAATTCAAGTTAATTGTCATATTATGCATGCAAGCATTTTAGGGCTGTCACGATTAATCGGTTCAACTCACTTACCCTACTTAAAAAATTATCAGTTAAAATTTATTTTCTTAATGAACTGACAGGAGATTTAATGATAATTTGCATGATGATAATCCATATTTCAAATTATCCTACTGCAATAAGAACTCTTAATAAATAAACCTACTATTAATGAGGATTCCTAGTTTCTCCAGTAAAGTATTATAGACTCATTGTAAGAGTATGCATGGTTTGTTATTGCTCAGTAACTCCATTTCTATTGTTTATTGTTTTTATAGTTTTTTTTTTTAACTTTTATTAATAGTCAAAATAATCAGTAGATTACAAGAAACTGGTACAAGCTAAAGCATATTGGTTCAATAGTGAGGATGACATTCGATTATCTGGTTTATTCCTGTCCGTATATGAGGAGGTATTAAAGTTTCAGTAGATGGAGGTGGAAACAGGAAGTGAGAGTAGTCAGAAAGGGGATAATCTCGGTTTAAGTCTTGTGCGTAATAATTCCCTTAATTCACCTAATGAACACAAGCTGTGCTGCACGCTGACCTCAGGACACGCAGGTTACATAATGCCCTAAACCCACAGCATCCTTTCTCTCTCAGCAGGGGACAGACGGTGCTACACAGAGTGGACAGAGCCCCGTGACGAGTAGAGGAAACTTAAAAAAATATATATTGAACACTGAGGTTCTGGCACAATGCCCACTGGACCTGCTGATGGTGGGTGTGGCAGCCTGACACTTTGCAGGACCCTCTGCCCTAATGACACACTGACATAAGAAGGTTAAGCGCTTTGGCATTCCGGCTTCAGGAGTGGATGGCGACCCCTCTCGTCTTACACTGCCACAATCTGAGAGGACAGGGGGTAAAAGGCTCATTAGGACCTGAACAGATGGGCTTTCCCCAGTTCTGAAAAACACAAACCATCGCACACGTCCTTTTGGTCTAAAGGAGGGATTTGTAAGCAAAGTCAAGACATTTCAGCTTACAACTGGGCCGTCCAGCATAACAGCCCAGGGGCTTTACCAATGCGGCCCTGGAGCACTTTAAGGGTAACGAAGTACACTGAAAAAAAATGGTTCATAATTTTATTGTGTGAAGTCGTGGCGCACAAAGAAAATATCATCGCTGTCGGAACAAAACCTTTTGCAATTTTAATACCTAATTTGAAAATATCAGTTGCCCTTTCTACTGAACCTTTCATGATGAATACACCAACAGAAAGAGTCAAAAGCTGGGATGAAATATCTTTACACTAACTTCTTACACTGAAAGTTAGAACATTTCTTCCCTCTTCAGTAAAGTTACCACACTGTAAAAAGTCTCTCGTCAGATCTACTTTAAAATTTGCCTCATGTGGTAACAAACATTTAAACTAGGCTTGTTCAACTTAAATTACTTTGATTGAAAGAATCGTTCATTCAATGTGTTTATTCAGGTTGAATAGAACTAGTTAATTTACTTGTTACCACATGAAGTAATTTTTTTAGGTAGATCTGACGAGACACTTTTTAGAGTGTATCTAACACATACTGATTTATTCACAACAGTGAGACTATATGATATGTTATGTATTAATAATAAAAGGTATGCTTATTTAAAACATACACTTAGTTTATAGGTGTTTTCTCTGCTACTCAGAAAGCTCTGATAGCTTTAATGTAGATGTGACCAGTGCAGAGCAAGATGTTCAAAGATCAAGGAGGATGAGAGTGGCTATGCGGGGTGGATATATTCTCATCACTTTGGATTTAATGTACAATCTATAGATTTGACTGGGTTAGAGCAGGAGTGTCCAATCCTGGTCCTGGAGATCTACCCAACACACCAGGCTCTAACCTTCAGATGCCCCCAAAAGCCTTCATTAGATTAGGCCTGGAGCTGAACTGCAGGATGGTAGATCTTCCAGGTCCAGGACTGGGCTCCCAGTTACACAGAAGTAATGTGCAGTGAGATTTCTTTTTTAGAAAGTAATGAGTAAAGTAACTCCATTACTCTTGGAGGAGTAATAAGTAATTTGTATGAATGTTTTTTTTTTAAGTAACTACCAAATAAATTGCTAAGAAATGTATCCAAAGAGAATTCGTGTTCGCTCTCCATCAGGGATGGATACAGTTTTTAATGTGAAGCCATCACTAAGGATGCAGCACAGCAGCCAATTCTGACCATTTTTCACCGAAATACAAACTTATTTGACCAGCAGGGAAAAAGGTCAGCAGATGCTTTTCTTCTGAAAAGAAAGAAACAAATCTTTTTTTTCTGCGTATGTTTTGTCTTAACTGCTTTTGTTCTCCTCACAGCCTTCAGGGTGAAAACTTTGCTCTGACTTCGTGTCATGTCCTCTCCTTGTTTTGCCAGGGTACTTCCTGCCTGCAGAGGAAGTTAATCAGCTCTTTAGCCTCTCAGCAGCCTCCCTATAAGCGCCCTCGGGCTGTGAAGAGGGGTCAGGGCATGCGGTCAAGACCCCCCTCCCGTCGAGTTTTGTATTTGGGGGCGAACGGCAAAGATAGCACAGTGGGCTGCAAACACACACCCCGTTGCTGATGGGCCGACAATGTCCTTGTCTGGGCAATTCTCTGAGGGCAGCGGCCAGCCCCGGCCTGATGCTGACCCATAGGGATTACCGCTCAGCCACAGATGTGTGCGCCTGTGTGTAAGTGTGTGTGTCTATATTCGGCGACATCTGTGCTGATGCTTCTGCATCCCTCCCAGTAGGGCGGTAATCTGCAGGGTGCAGAGGTGGCAGGACCACCTGCGATGGTGTACATTAAATTGTGTTATCATTATCTCGCTCCGAAGACGGTTTCCTGCAAGTCTACGAAAAATCTGAAAACTAAAATAACAGTGAAAAACCTGCCTGATTTCTATGTTCAGCTTTAAAAAGTCAAGGGTCATTACTATTATTTAAACTATTTAAACGTAATTATGTAATTACACAATACATTACAACTGCATTCCACTGTGTTCTGTATCAGCAGCTTTGAGTTGGCAATTTCATCTTTCTCATGTTTGCTTCAATGAGAGCAAATAAGAAAAACATAATATAATAATACTAATAATAATAATAATAAAACATTGTCTATTATGAACACATGGTTGAAAGTTTAGAATTTAGAAAGTTTAGAACTTCCAACAAAACTTCATTTGTTTCTCTCAGACTATTTGGCTACATTTACACAGCAGGTAAATCCTTTTCTTCATATGTGACACGTGAGATGTGTGTCTGTGTGGCAGTGTAAACAGCAAAAACACACTGAATCTGACATTTTCAATTCCGATTTAACTCGCTTTCATATGTGGTACTGAAATCCGATACGTATCCGATCCGCGGCAACGCGACTCGGTCTGAACAGCCAGATCGGAATTCATTCGGCTTTTACATCAATCCAATTCAACATCTGTCACATTTAGGCTGATGTTTCTATAATAAATTAGAAGAGACCCATCCAAACCGCTCCGTGTTTGAAGAGGTTTTGAAAGAAATGGCCGATCGCGGCCGCAGGAGAACGAGGCTGCAGCGTCAAAGAACAGTTAAAAGTCTGAAAGCAAAGTTTAAAGAATCCGAGAACGCGAATCAAAGAAGTGTCCGTAGGCGAATAACGTGGCCTATAACATCAGGGGTCTCTCTTGCTCCAAGATCGCTCCAATACCACTTATTCACTGCCTGAGCAACACAGCAACACGACTGCTACAGCTGGCAGGTGCTGGCCATTCGTACAGCGCCTGCTCTTCGGAACGTTACAGTGGGCCTATATTATAGAACAGGGCTAGCCCTGGAGGGCCATAGTCCAGCACAGAACATGTGATTTTCCTGCTCTAAACATCCTGAGATGAATCAGGTGTGTTTGCGTGGGAACATCACCAAACTGTGCTGGACTGTGGGCCTCCAAGACTGGATTTTGCCAACTCAACTCTGCTATAAAGTCTCACTTTGTATTTCTTACTCGTGACTAAGTTCTACAGACATTAGACACATTTAGCCTTCTGCAGATGGTGTTAAAATGACCTGCAATTGTTTCCCCTTTGCCATTTTCTGACCTGTGTTTGGCCAATGTCATTAATTTATTCCGTCCATTTATTACCATTATTTATTACTGAGCCAACAGCCAACAATGATAAGGCTAGACAGTAATCTGTGGAGTGAACTGAAATACTGTCTGTGCATTTCAGTCAAACAAGTCACAATTTCATCACAGATTTTTTCAGAGATTCAAAGTAGCTCTGGTTTCACACTACACTGCCTCAATCTGATCACATGTTCCCGTGTCTCATTGCCTCAGATGAGAGACACTGAGGCAAATAATCAAAGACAGCAAAGCACTGTCAGGGCAGAAAGTGGCCCCAAAACTGTTTCCTCTATCAAAGGTGAAAACTCATGTCTCATCTAGCGTAGATGAGGAAACAACGCAGGTCTCACAAGAACCAAAAGCATTCTAACCACCCCCTTCAAAGAACACGGTTTTGATTAACAACCAGCTCAGCAAACAGCTAACAGGCTAATTCAGCAGAATTCAGAGTTAGTCTCTAGGATGAAATATTGGCTGAAAGATCCACTGAAAAACTGCAACATACAAGCTGAACTGTCTGTGTGCAGGATTGAGCTGTTTAGTATCAAATCCACTAAATCCCACATGGAAAAACAATGTACCCCACTGTTAGCATGGTGACAGCATAGCACAGGAAATCCCACAGTGGGGTGGAAGTGGAAATTAGCACCAGTACTGTGGTACAAACTAAGGTTACTTCTAAACTAAAGGTTTCCACATTAAGCACTACTATAATGCTGTATGACAGTGCACTTTCTAATGATTATTATATTATTCATATTGACATCTATACTATTAAAACACCACTGAAATCTATAACCACCATATTTAATACCCTTTTCATGATAATACTAGGAGAAGAAAATAAAGATTTATTTTTTAATAAAAATGCCTGCAATAACTACAACTTCCAAAGGTTCAACACCTTTTTTTCATTTCTTCTTCTTCTTTTACTTCTCAAGCATTACTGGACAAGAACTGGTACTTGGCCTCAAATATGACCAAATATAGCCAAAATGACTCAACATAGCCAAAACATACAGAATCAAAACCTCATTCTAAAATCTGTATAACATATTAGGCCTCATATTAAATTCTGTGCACTCAGTTTTAAGGACTAATCACTGATGTTCAGTTGTGGGAATGGAGAAGGCTACAGTCTACAGACAGCCTCCCTGTTTTATGATGGAAAGAAAAAGCAGAAATGTTCTGTATTCAATATTCATTCCTGAATAAAAGCTGATAGGCTTTGTGGATTTGTACAGTCGTATTGTAAAACATTTCTATTACAACAAAAACACACTTCCACATAAGCTGAAAAGGTTTTAGCGTTAGTGTAGCCGCAGTAATTATTTCATTCACGGGAGGCAAATCACTTCATGACACGGATTTGCATTTAATTTGTTCCCTGCAAAGAGTGGATTAGGAATTCTGAAACTGAGACCCGTTTTCTCGAAGCATGATGATTTCTATCACATAGAGCGGAGAATATAGAGCGTTTTTAGGCAGGACTGTAACATCCTTTGGGTGGGGACTATATTTTTAGATTGGACTATTTGGAATATTTCTATAGTGCATGCAGTGTAAAAATATCTCTGAAGTATCTTTAACCTCTTAAACTGCAGAGGTAATATTTCTTACATAGTAGTGACTGAATAATGCATGATTACTGAATAATAACCCTTAAGATTAAAGGGGAATTCAAATAAAAAAATATATATAATTTAATCATTAAGATAAAACCAAAGTCATTCAGAGTAGTTTAATGTAAAATGCGCTGCTCTAGAGAAACTTGCCAAGTCGAAGTTTGGAGCAGTGGTGCTGAGACCCAGACGTCTGAAGTGTTTAATGACTCTACAAGCTCACAGAAGGGTATCATTTAAAAAGGATATGAATTCACTGTCTGATGCCGGAGATATTCGTTTATGATGTTTTTTTTTTACATCCATTCATGGCGGAGGGGTGCATGTACAGTGTTTCAAGGCAAAATAGTACTTTTTATTTTTTTTTATTTTCCAGTTTTACCATTAACAACATCACATATAAAACCCAGCAGACACCGGTCATTCTGAAAAGTAAGTACAATGGCTATATCTGCGTCGACCCCTGGTTCCTATCCTGACCACTGTGAAGAAATTCAAGTCGTTAAGTTTCTCTCTAATCCACTGTTTCACATCAGAATGATTTTGTTTACATCTCAATCACTGAATTATGTAAAGGTTTTGAGAAATCTGTGGAAGTCCCTTGTAACTGTATTAACCCAGAATTTAATGAGTGACCTTACCACTTCATGTTAATATGCTAATGAGAAGGAGCAAATGAGCATATTGTGGTAGATATATGTTTTAAATAAGAGACTGTGCCTTATTTTCCTGTTACACAGAACCCCCCACCACTCAGAGAGAGAGAGAGAGAGAGAGAGAGACTGTTAATTCTGAGATTGGTGGTAATAACAGAGCAAGTCAACCACGACTGGAGTTGGCCCACTCTGACTCCGCCAGGCAGAGTGAGGCAGGCTCAGGATGGGGAGGCGATAGGATTTGAAAGGCGTTACACTCCAGCGCCTCGCTGATTTGCATTTAGCGATGGAGACACATAAATGGTGCTCGACTTGCCGCCGAAATTGTTTGTGGTCAAGCCGGCTGCGGTAATTAGGATGCTGTCCAATGCCTCAGGGTCACAGCACACTTGCGGAGGTTCACAAACAAGGTGGTGCTCTCGAATAGACCCTCAGCCTTAAAAACCTTGATAATTACTACAGCGAAGAGAGGAGAGCGTTATAATTTAAATGCATGCTATTGTTCGGTGTTTTATTGCAATGTACAAGGATGGGTAAGGGGCTCGTCAATGAGTAATTTCCACCCCCCAACACACTTACAACAGCATAAATTTGACGGAGGGGAATGTGGAAGGGAAAATGCTTTTAGTGTGTGATTTATAAGAGCGTGATGGGGGAATCATAGATCACAGCAGCCAGCCGACAGCCGCTGATGGGTCCTATGAGGAGCGCTAATGCCGTCAGAACAAAATGTAACCAATCTTTGGACGCCCTCAACCATGCAATATGCCTAATAGAAACTCCAAAACTATCAGGCTGTCAGAAGCTCACTGCTGGGGAGGGCGCCGCTACGGGGACGGTGGGCGAGAGATGGGGGAAATAAATTTATCCACTGTGGCGTTCCCCCTGCACACACGCGCTACCGCACCTCCGTACTAGGGCCAACCAGGACGAAAATCGCTACAAATACAGATTCTGATAACCAATATTATCAGCCAAAGTAATTTAATGAGGTCATAAATTGAACAGACTCCAATAGTTTCAGTTAAACAGTGTGGTCTGATATAATTGCCAGTTCTCGACTGTGCATTTTTAAATATGATTCTGTTCCCAAATACCACATATCAAACTCGAAGAGCAGAAAAGTTCTAAATAACTAATACTGTAGCGCAGGGACGCAGAGCTTCTAGGAAGATTATTACAGTTAATTAGCTCTTATTCTTCATCATTTCTTTTCACAGATTTTGTGTATTGCAACTAGACCAGGTAAATATTCATCTTTTTTGCTCTAATTTAATCCTAACCTTTTGTAGCTTATTTTGTTGAGGCTATATTTGTGAACAAAATAAGGTTAAATCAGAATATATTTTATTACTTTCATTTTTTCAATAACACTATTTTCATCATGTGGATGTAGCATTCACAGGAACCCCTACATGAAAATCACACCATTTCCACAGGAGATAGTTTCCAATTTTTACCATGTTAGCCTAAATATAAACAAAATCGTAATTCCCTTAAATTTTAACTTGTGAAAATAATACTTCATTTTTTTATTTTACTTTTGTTGCTTTAAAAAGATTTTTTTATTTCTTTTAAGTAAAGCTGAAAGATTTAGATCATGAGTTTCTTTTTAAATGAAAAAACTTTATTTAAAAATGCTGTCCCACATTTGTCACTACTGAAACACAGAGTTTCAGTCCATTGGCGGAGCCTTATTTTAGACACACCCCTGCATTTTAGAGCAGGAAGTGAGCCTGCATCCCTGTCCCTCAGGGCCACAGAGTGAGGCCATTGTTTCACTGTTTTGAAGTAAATGTGTCTTGAAGTCTAAAAATCAGTCTGCAGTCTTAAAATCTGTCACTACCAAAACACAAATTAAGCAAACTTTGTGTTTTAATAAAACTGTTTTGATTTTATGTGTGTACAACTGTTCAAAGCTGTTTGCTGGTCACGTACTGGTTAGTGTTTTTATGTTATGCTCAAAATAAGTAAATGGCCTGTTCACGTTTGACCTCACATCATGTCACTGCGTTACTGTGGTTCAAATTGCAGATGGAGGGCAGGAAGTGATTTTCTGCACTGTGAAAAGCTCTCAAAATGCCTGTTTGTGTCGTTTACAGTTGCTCAAATTGATCTAACTGAGAAACAATGAGGAGCTTTTATCGAGTACCAAAAGTTCTTCACACCACTAACACTGAAATCAGCGTTAACAGTTACACAGAACACAGGCACATGGGAATAACTTACCCTGCCATGACAGCTTCTTATTCGAATTTTCCCACTCCATCTTAAATGGTGCAGCAGTGACAGTCTGGAGTCAGGTGTTATAATAATAACTACTGCACCATTTAAGGTGGAACAGGAAAATTCGAAAAGGATGCTGACGAATAGGAAGCCAACTGCAGCCTCGTAAAGTTGCACGCCTCCATACTTTTGTCTGCTTTCATTTGTTTTCTTGAGTAGAAGGATGTCTGGAGGACAAGGTAGTTGTTAATATCTACTGCCTCGTCAGCAGTTCAGCTCAAAATTCACTTCCAACGTCCAACATATGCTGTGATTTTCTGTTTAGATGATATTATGCGAGAAAGGTATGAACAGAAAATCATGTCTAACAAATGTCTCACTTCATGCCCTCCGTCTGGATTTCACGTTTCATCTGAATCACATGACTGCAAGCAAACTTTTGTAACTACTGAAGCTTTTTGTAACATTTCAAAGGCATTTTTATTGTATTAACAGTGACAAAACAGAATGTTCAATCAGTTTTCAACTCTGACTTTGAACCAATTCAGCAGAACGACCTGTAACTCATATATACAGCCCTCTTTCACGATAGTAGCTTCTTGCTCTTGTTCATTCAGTCTGTGGGCTCTTATTACACTGAAGGGTCTCGAGGGGAGCCGCAGTTTTCCACTCTGCTATTGCTTTTATTAATTTGCTGCTCATTATTTTATCTATTGGTCTACAGCAGGTACTGTCCAGCACTTACACTCTCGTAGCCATAACGTTTGGTGAAAACTTCACATCATGAATTCACAAAAAAGACTTTCATCGTAAAAGCTTGTAAACACAAACAACGTATAAACATGCGTGCATGTCGCTGTCCGAACTTAAATCAACCCACACTCAGCCACAAGAGTGGTGCGCTATAAAGCCACCAATCTTATTTATATCAAAACATAATTATGCCGGTTGACACACGCTCAGAGCTCAAGCCCTGACATCGTAAATTGTTACCTCAACGAATAACATAAAAGGAACACACTCAATTCAAAATTCCAGCAATGCTTCCAGTGTCATAAAAACCAAAAGGGTCCTGTTTTGTCTGACACAGGAAAGGGAGAAGATTTATTATGAGCGAGGAGCAGGTAAACGAAACACCAACAGGAGAAGTGATGTCTTCAGTACAGGACTGCACCACCACAGTGATGCACATATGAACAAAAACACAACAAAATTCATGACTAACTCAGACAGCTGGACATTCAGGAATACAAGTTTGTTTTAAACAAAACAAAATAATTTTAACCCATATAAGTGTAATGGCCTGTATGTGGACCACACTTAAATTCTTCACTCTCATCGCTGTCCAAATAAAAAACATCTACATCTCTTTTTTTTAATCAGTTGAGAACATGGTGGATATCAGCAGTACTTAAAGAACTTTTATCAACCACATGGTTCATTACAAAGCATGAGGCTGAGCATTATTAGTTCTTTTAAAATGAATTCAGTGCAGTGAAATGTTAAATAAATATCATTGTATTCAGTTTTGATAGCAGTTTTAAAATGTGAACTTTATTTTCTGTTCTAACCTCAGAAAAACTATATACTATTAATATTCACTATACTGCCCAGTACTGTGCAAAACTATTTAGAAATGTACTTTGGATATAATGACTGAAGATGAGAATGAAGGCAATATTTTAAAAATCTGCTCATGATCAATTGAGAAGAATTTACACCTGATCACAGGATCGTTTTTAAAATGATGCATTAAAATTTTTAAATAGTTTTAAGTTGTAACTTTAAATTCAACATTTACATTAATGGGGAACTCCAAAGATTTTTAAAATCTTTGCATATTTCAGTTATTGAAGTACAAAGATATTATGTGAAATGTGAAATGGTTAAATGACAAGAAAGCTTGATTTCTCTACAGTGGTGGTGACAGGAACCACGGATCGCAATGTCTACAGTGGAAATACAGGCACTTTATTCACTACCCAGAAAGACCAGTGAACCAACACATGTCTGAGATTTTATATGAAATGGTGATTATTGAAAAATAGTGGTAAACACAAAATGCATGTCACAGAACGCAAAACTCCTGTAAAACAATGTCTCAGGCATCAGGCAATGTATTCATAACCACCTCAGACGTCTGATTCCCATCATCACCATTGTGAACAATTCAGACTCTTCGCCTTTAACATCAAACCACTCTGAATGACTTTGGTTACATCTTAACCTTTATGCAGAAATTCAGAAAAATCCTGAATTTGTGATAACTGGATAAGGCATCATGTCAGAATCACCTTTGTCTAGGCATGCACATGTACAGACACAGACACACACACACACACACACACACACACACACACACACACACACACGGCGAAGGTTTTAATCACCTCAGTGCGCTCTGACTCTAATGTCCTAATGGAGAGTCACAGAGCACCTCAATGTATTTATCATAAAACAGAGTGCCAGTGTGAAAACCTAAACACGCTGACCCCCCCCACTTCTCTTTCCCCTTCTTTCGTCCCCCTCTTCCTTTCTCGCTCGCTCTCTCCTTTCTTCCCCTCCGCTCCCCTGGCGAAAGCATGTAATTCTGGTTCCATTAAGGGGAATATGCAGCACTTCACATTGGGGAGTGAGAAGGGCACGGGTTCAATTCGTCTGCATTCAGCGTGCGAGAGAGTGGCCGCTGCTGTTCATTTTAAAGCCACGAGTGGAAACTAACCCTGGAGGTAAGGTTAAACACCCCAGCCTATTCCTATTTTATGAGAGGGGAGAAGCCGGCTAAATAAATTCTGTTTAAAATAGCCAGGGCTGGAGAACAATATACATGAGGACACTATGATTAAAGGGAAAGAGAGTGGATGGAGGGGATGGAGGGGGTGATGCCACGGTCCACGTTTTCTGGCCCATGCATGAGGTCATCCAAGCGAATACAGCGATGAAAAGAGCAAGGAGACAAAACAGCTCCAGGATAAGGCAGCATAATTACTTATATTAAAATCGCAATCTTGATTAGTTTCTCAATGCAATCTGAATCAAGGGCATCGATCTGCAGCATTTGCACTCCATTCTCCTTATTTAATACGACCAGCAACCACAGACACGCCATTTGCTGTAAAGAGGAAGAAACAAATTGTAATCGATGTAATTAAAATGTTGTGTTGGCCTTGAAAAGGAATCCTGTTCTACCAGGTGGTCTAAAGATGATGATGATGATGATGGTCCACAACACAACTGTCCAATGTTTTACAGGAGTAGCATCATCACAAGGTGATTTATACAACCACATCAAGCATCATGACAAGGTATACCAGGTATTTATTTTATACAAATTATGTTCTTTGTTTTTGTCCCCCAACGTAATTAGCCAATTACCAACCAATTATGTATCACTGTTGTCAGAAGAAAACCTAACTTTACAGGAGAAGAAAAAAACCTTCTTTACTTTGAATGTCAAGCAGCCTTTTTTTTTAGTCATTTTGTTTTGGTCCATTCTTCATGAAATTTACACACAGTGTAAACGACAACAGGCATTTATAAATGTCAAAAACTGAAAAATGACAAAAATGGAGAAGGTTTCGTTCCGACAGCAGCGATATATATATTTGACTTCAATTTGTTCTTCATGAAAATTTAAGACAATGTAAAAGGATATGAAAATGGTGAAGAATCATGAGTGAAAACTGTGAGAACTGTTATCTTGATTCTAAATAAAAAAAATCAAAAAAATAAATAAATAAAGAATTTGGCTGGTGTTAATTTTTTTCTCTCTACATTTTACCAGTTTGTTATCCTCTTTGTATGAGTGAGAAAAAGAAAAAGTAAAGCAAAGATTATTGATGCTATGGATGGATTAGAATGAAGACACTATTTTTAAACCTCACTCTTTCTTCTGTTACTTTTCTGATGGTGATGAGTTAAAAGTGTAAAAAGTGCAACTTCGGCTTCTTGTCTCAACCAGTGACATTAGTTTTGGTAAACAGCTGCTCAAAGTGGCATTACTCACTATTTCCATCAAACAAACTGGCCCAGCAGAGACGGAGGGGACAAAAAACAACTTCTGGCTCATGTTTGTCTTTTCCCTCTATATTTGTTCCAGTTTGTTAACCTCTCACTACACAAGAGACAAAAACGGAAAGAGTGGGAAGATGTTTCACATGAGATATGTGGTATTCAGGAAGTAGGGGGTGGGGAGATGGTGGGAAAAAAAAAGTGCAGCCAAGACTGGATAGCCTGAGAGGCTGGCGTTTGATGCAGTGTTGACATGTCTAGCTCCAGTGCCTGTCAACAGGGATAAAGAGTGAGAAGGAAACAACAGGTACTCTAGTCAGTCTGTTTGTCTATGTCTCTCTCTCTCACTCCCTCTCTCTCTGTCACTCAGTCAGTGGATCAGAGGCGATGGCTGATGCTTGGCCCCCAGCCGTCGGGGGCCCACCGGCGGCAGGCCGCCACCAGGCCGCCCGAGACGAGCAGATGTGACTATGGTTGCTGGCGTTTGGCAAGAGCGTTCATCGTCAAGGAGACGTGGATTGGGCTGGACAGAGCATCAGCTGCAGCATGAGAGTGGTGGCCATGCCAGTGTTACAATACGGCGGGCAAAGGGGGCTAGCACCCTCTCTCTCTCTCTCTCTCTCTCTCACACACACTCTCTCTCACAACATCTCTCTCTCGGCATGCTGGCTTTGGTGCGACAGTGCTTGGCCCTCACCAACAGCGTTTGCTGTCACAAGCCATCACTGCCCTACGGGGAGAAACTGGAAGTGCACAGCTAACGGAGAGGGGGAGAGAGAGGCCGGTGGAAGCCAGCAACCTAAGCAGCCTCGAAGAAAAGAAAAGAGCCGTCATGCGATATTACATTCATCCTCTCAAGGTATTTTTCCCTGCTGATATGCAGTTGGACACAGTTTAACCAGCCAAGGCTGTGGTTTGGTCTTGCGTGAGGAGATGTAAACAGAGCACTTAAAAAGAAAGAAAGGGAAAAAAAAGAAGGTAAAAGATATCCAGTGGCCAGGTCAGGTCAGCGTAGGGTGGGAAATTGCCGGAGACATCCACAAGATGTGCAGCATGGCCCCCGCTAGGAAGGATCAACATGAGCCCACACTGCTGCCTGGCTCTGACCATGAAAAACTCAGTCCACAGCAAGTTCCTTTATATTCTCCATACATAGCAACAAGGAGAAGAGCAACAAAGAAAAGCGCATGTATGGAAGACTGGAGGACAGGGAGTGATGCAGCGTGTGAAAACGCTGGCGTGCAGCAGTGAGCAATCCGTGTCAGGCTGGTGACATGCAGTGATGTGACACTTGTCTCGTTTCATTGGAGAAGCGAGCGAGTGGGGCGATAGAGGCTGCCCCGAAGACATGTACGAGAGCAAGAGAGCAAAGTTTCTTTCTTGGCTTGTTGACGCAGGCCTGGCGCATTAATCTTCATTAGGTGGAGACTGGCACCACACTGAAAGCCTCTCATTCTCCACAGCGTTACAGCAATAACACTGATCGCTCGCGATAGCTCTCCATGATCCGAGCAGTGATCCTCACTACAGGTGCCAGTCAGCTCACCTCACACAATACCACTAGCTTCAAGATCCACGTGAAGCATTTCTATTTATATAACATATTCTATTTATGTTAATACATACTTACTGATGTATACACTACAGGTTTGGAAGAAGCACTAATACATGTGATTTTTTTTCCGTGAGATATTGGACAGCTATTTATGTTTGTATGTAATTTACATGTAAAGGTAAAAGTCCCCGGCCAAACGACACTTTTTAATTAGCTGATAAAAACATATTTAGGTTTATTCCCTGTAGAGGATGTGTGTATGTGTGTATGTGCAAATATATATATCAAAATTAGCTAAAATTGTCACTACCTAAACATTTGGTGTCAGCAGTGTTATTATTGTTTAGTTAGTTCAATCGCTTGTTTTAATAAAATAAACATAATTAAAGATTTCAGTCTAAAGTCCCTGTCAGTGTTTTCAACTCTGAATCTGATCGGTAGAATGATCCATTTTTATATATTAGGGCTGTCAAATAATGTTAAATAATTACTCTTGGTAAGTTATTTTTTGTCTTATTATACTTAAGTTCTGCCCTAAGGAAAGTCTTTTTACATTTAAAAAGTATGCACTTTGTTATAGCTATATAAGTGGAAACAATAAGCGGATATTTATTACAGAGTATATTTATTATTTCAATGATTTAATAATTATTTTTATCATGTAAATGCAGAGGTCACATGAGCCTAAACATCAAAATCATATGATTTCCATATGATTCATTTTTCCAATTTTCATCACCTCAATCCAGTGAGAGCAAAAAATCACAGCAAATGAACATAATCATCATGATTATATGAATACATAATATTATTGTATGATCATATATATCATAATGATAAACAATGATTACATGATATTATTACACGCTTGTTGATTCAACTATACGTCTCCCAAGAGCACTGATGCTTAAAGTGTTGCTTTAAAAGCCATTTAAGAGCTGTATTTGAATGAAAGGGCTATGATCAAGGATCCTGTCACAGCGCTATAGCGTACGTGAGCAGCTGGGCTTCAGCCTGGACTACTATGTATGGTAGTCAGGGTCAAACTAGGAAAAAGCATTATCAGCATAGAAAACAGTGGCGTTAATAATTTCTCTTTTGTTTACTAAAGACTAAAACATGTATGAAATTAAAACTACTCTGCCAAATTATATGCTATAATGGACACCATGACAAAAAGGATCTAAGCTCAGTGTAGCAAATATAACGTGCTTGGAGTTGAACTGAATTAGCAGTGTGTGTGATACATTAGGAAGACGGCAGTGGGGAAGTGGCTCACCTCAGACTCCCTTGAGCCCCTGAGGCTTGTGTGTCGCCATTTGAAGCCGCTGTCTGTGATTCTATTTCTAAGACGTTTACAGAAAGAGCGTCCATCACAGTAATCCGCACCTCGGCCTGAGACGCTGCACCAGAATGACATAAAAACTGAACAACCAAACACACTAAACAAAAACACTCAGTTATCTACAGCAGCAGGACATAAGAGACGCCTGCAGAGCCACAAGACTAGGAGAAGACATCGTAAATACTGCTATAGATTCTGAAAAACATTCTTGTTCTGTTCCTCAAAAGTTATTGCATGCCAAGCGGTGAGGCCTTTAGTAGAAGAGCAGAACTTAGGCAGGTGCAGAGAATGTCAAGCGACGGCTGAAGATAAATAAGAAAGGGTTAATTTGCTTTGTTGGTGTGCAGAGATAAAAGCTGGCGATTTGTATCTGCTGCCGAACATCAGCAGAGGCGTCCGAGTTGCAAATGAAACGATCCCTCAATGCCTCCCACATGTCTGGCCTTTGTATGATCTAGAGCTGCAGTGCATGTGTTCTTAGTGATGGTCAGGGCTAATGAAATGAGCCTTGGTCAGTGGAAAGCGTCACATGTATCTGTTACAGCAGTTACAGTAACACATGGGTGTCATTACTAGACATATTTGGCCACCTGTGTTTCTATGCAAATGCAATGTTTAATGTTTTCATTTTGATGTAGATATTTTCTTCAACATAGCAAAGGATCAAATACAAACCACTCATGTACCCAGCCCTAAAGATACGTTTGAAAAATTATTCAATATTAATTATGTATTATATTACATATTGTATTCAATCACTGTCACCCTTTTGCCTTTTTTTAACCATTTAAAAACTTGCAGTGAGAACATTATGTGGTGAATGGGCCACCAAAGCTCTTTTTAAAATTTGGTTTTGGAGGTACAAGGTTTTGTTGTGACACTATGCATTTAAATTAGGAATGCATGATGAGAAACGCCAAGATTGGAACCGGCATGTTTTTGCTCCAAACACACAAACAACAATCGGCCAATTTATTATTTTATTTTGGCTGATCTGTGTTTCAGGTAACTGCACTCGCACTGTATTTGAATGCTGTTGTTACACCTGTGCCAACATGCTGTAGCATAATTATGCATGACTAATTGTGCTCAATAGCCTTTTGCCTCTTACTTTCAATGCAGCACTCATATTATTTGAACATGCTGACTGATTTTTCATTTACAAATTTAAACTGCCAGTTCGGCCCACTAAACAGAAAATGTGTTCATTTGTTTATGCTTGATCTTATCGTTTTTATTTGTGTTATTTATGTACATTCTAGTTATTTGTGTATTGCAACTTTTGCTAACTGAAAGTGCTGAAATGTTTGTTTTAGGTGTTAATTTAACCCACACAGTTTTAGCTTTGGGTTAAAAAAAGAAAACAGGCCAAAACCAAAAAAGAAAAATAGGCCAAAAAGTGCACCAATCAATCAATTTGGCCATGAAGAAACTAGAATCAGATTTGGGCATAAAAATGAATAATTAGTGCACCTCTAATTTATACATTATACATTACTTTTTATTAAATGGATAATGTGAAGGTCACACTATAGATAAATGTGAAAAGTAGTAAAGAAGAGAGAGAGAGAGAGAGAGAGAGAGAGAGAGAGACTCTGTTGCCGTGGTCCTCATCAGATAGAAACACAGACACAAACACCTGCACACACACACACACACACACACACACACACACACACCACACGGAGCATTTAATACTCCATTCATACTCTATTCATAGTGATAACGCACTATCAATTAATTTAATGATCAGTGTAAAAGACAAACCACACCAGTGTGTGGCTTAAAACGCAACCCAGCCTGTGTGTGAATTATTACATTCTTTTCCACATTTCAGTTTGATTTTTGTCATTTCCAGTGTTTGCATTCGCACATTTGAGCCATGCCTGAAGGCCTCACACCAGCATCTCCCCAAGACAGAGTGAGAGTCACTCGTGACACATCAGCACACTGACACACGATCAGGAAAAGGGGCAGGAAAGGCACAGAGAAACACACAAGCGAGCACAGACACACATTACGGGTGATCTGCTGAAGTGGATTCATGTTACATTATATTAGAGAGAGAGAGAGAGAGAGAGAGAGAGAGAGAAATTGGGTAATGCAAATGTAAAAATAAATAAAAGAAAGAAAGAAAGAAAGAAAGAAAGAAAAAAGTTATTTTCTGCTGCACCCAGTATGACTAAGATTTCATAATGATTACTAAAAACGTTATATATTATGTTTTTATATATATAAAGAGAGAGAGAGAGAGAGAGATTAGAAAAAAAGAATTAAAAAAGAAACAAATACAAAAAAATTTCATAAATAAAAAGAGAAAAGAAAAAGAAAATTCTTTCCCTCACACAGTATAACTAATGACATGATGCCTCAAAACACATTGCGCAATAAAGAGAGAGAGAAAAAGGAAATAGAAAACAGTCAACACAACAGAATAGTTTCATAAAGAGTGACAGAACAGAAAGACAGAAAGACAGACAGACAGACAGACAGACAGCACTTCTTTCCCGCAGTGTGACCATGATTTTCTGATCCCTCAGACTGAAGATCCTCTCTCATTAACACTCTTCAGAATCTTCCGCTAAGTCTGCAGATTTTCCTCTCCAGCTCTGCTCCGGTCTGACGCTGTTTGCTGTATCTTAGCAGTGTGGGCTGTTTGAGCCAAGCCAACTTAAAAATCATAGGAGATCTTTCTTCATGGAATATAAATCTAATGAACTTTCTCTCAATCTTCACCTTTATCTAATTTCAACCTCATCCTCAAGGGACAAAAAATCAATTCCCACTCATATTAGCTTTTACCAACGCGCCAACCTTAGGCTCGGCGTCTTTCTCTAAAAAGTAGGAATCTATTTTCTAGATTCATTTTTCATTCTCTCTCTCTATTAGCAGTAGTTCCAGTGCATATCAAAGCAGTGTAATGAAGATTCAGAGCGTTTTCTCTCTTGTACTAATACCTTATCAAAGTTGAATCCCTTTCTGGAAAATCAATTTTCTTTCTGATTATTAAGTTCTTCTTCGCCACGCTTGCGTGCCTGCTGCTACTGCTCGGGAACGGCAACAGAAAAAACGAGAGAGTACAGCGTGGTAATCTATGTATTCAATGGGACGCTGCATCAAGAAGCTGGGAAGTATCTGATATCAATATTTTTGCTACTATGATATTGATTGTCTTGATGGTGCAACACATTAAGTTAAAAAAAGCGGGAAAAGCAGGCGGTAAGATGGAAACGGAGACTGATTTGGCCATATAGCTGAATGTTACGTGCAGCATCCATTCGAAGATGAGCTGGTTTATCATCCGAGTTTGTAGAAAGAATCAAGACGGGAGAGGAACCCTAACCCTACACAACAGAGGACGAGAGTAAAGATAAGAGAGGGAGTTTAAAGGGCCGGTATCCTACATTCTTCTGTAATTTCTTATTTTTTCCTCCACTTTTAAATGCACTTATAACATTTGGGCAGTTTTACGTTTCAAAAACAATTAAATTATTTTTAAATGGCCACTTTCCAAACAAATTAAACAGTCTGCTAAGCTGGCCTGTATTATTTGTGGTTCAAATAAGAAGTGGGTTGAAATTTATGGAACAAGCTGTTAAGTTCAAAGTGAAATCCTCAGAGATGCTGGAAAAATAAACTTCAGCCATCTGCAGTAACGACACTCGTTATCACTTCAAACATGAACGGGTAAGCTAAACTGTCAGAGTTCAGGGTTGTGGTATCACGACCACTTTAAATTCAGAACAGGCTGTTTTTGTAGTTTTGTGCAACAGAAATGTACATTCTGAAACTTTAACAATGTTTACATGGGCTTATTTTAAACAAGAACGTTTTAGTTTTACATCATATGATCACTTTAACCCATAGAGGTTGCAGTTAATGCCAGCAAGAACAAAAGCACAGTGTAATTTTTTCTGACTCAGTGCTCAGTTTTGTTGGAAGTGCGTAGAAAAGAAAACGTATGATGTTTGAAGTTGATGACCTTTACATTTTTGCCATGGTTTTGTTTTTAAACGACACGGATACACAAAGAAAAGTTGCAATCGGAGATTTGAACCTGTCCATATGTAGCTGTATGCCAAAGTTTGGGCACCCCTGGTCAAACTTTTGTTTTCTTTTGACTTAAGTGAGAAGAATTCATCTTCTACAGAGAACATACTTCTGCACATTTTAATGCATAATTCCTGTCTATTTGCTAATTTTAACATTTTGGGAGAAAGCAAATCATAAAACATGGCCTGTGCAAATGTTCTTCCACATTTTATACTATGTTTTCTTTTCCGGTTGCAGAAAATGTAATATTTAAGTTTCCTGTTGGTTTCACCTAGAAAATCAACAATTATATCTTTGATCTGGAGCACCCAAACTTCTGCATACGACTGTAGAATGTAAATCGAATATAAAGGTCATTAATTGTGTGACTCACCATTTCATTAAATATGTCATGATACAGCCACACAAAAGTAACTTCACAACTTCTAAGAGTTATCACTTTCAGGTGAAGGCTGCTGGAATAGGGGTCCGGTAGAGGGAGAGGCAGATGGGGGAGTTGTGGGTAGAGGAAGGAGACCCTCAGGTAATGAATAAGGCAGGACACAGGTAATGATGAGGGATCATGGATGTAAATGACGCTCAATGCTGGTGATGGGCGACCAGGGAGAGTCTTGATTCTCCCAAGCCTCTCATTACAGCCCGAAGGAAGACATATATTGAGGGGAAAGCAACAAAAGACAAAAATAGAGGCCGTAAAAGAAAAAAAAGAAGGAGAGCACACGAAAAGAGAAAGGGAGAGAGGAGGAAAGAGACAGAGAGAGCAGAAGGGGAATAAACGGATAATAAAGTGAGGGAGCGGCGAGAGAGAGAGGGGTGCGGCTGACTGGAAGGAGGGTGGTGATGTATGCGGCGGTGTCAGCGGGGGGAAAGATGCAGTAGCGCTCTTCCTCGGGGAGGCTATCTCCCACCCACTGAGCACACGCTTCACACACACCCGTAATGAAGTGGTCCGCCGACAGACGACACAAACACACATGCGCACGCACCCAAACGGTCTTATCATCCTGCCTCGGCCTCCTGCGAACCTCCCGCCGGGCCCAAATTACACAGCGTCCGCGTTCCATCAAACTTTAACCTAATTGCGGTGGCGTGCGACACTACAGTGATTTGTTATTGGGGCTGGTTTGCTGTGCTCCATTCTGCTGGGAGTGATTTAAATAAAGACACTTGGACCAACGAGTTATTGAAATCGCACCGATACAAGGCCACTACACAGGAGAGAGCTCTAGATGTGTGTGGAGGGTGCGAGAGTGCGAGTGTGTGTTAGAGTTTGTAAAGGCAAACGATTCGCAGAATGAGCGTTAAAAAGTGAGAAGAAATGAGGAGAGGAGAAAAATCAATGTAAATTGCTCCCTGAGGACGGTGGGTAATAAGGATTACTTCAGTGAATATAACAATCCATACAGCAATCCGATGAAGAGCTGCGAAGTACAGAGACTGGGCTGGTGAGGTTTTCTCTTAGTGTGTGTGAGCCTTTTACACCGTCCCGGTCTGTATTGTGGGGCAGTATGACTGGACTGTAGGCACAAGTTTTCATTCCAGGATTTCTTTATTCTTTATTACAGTCTTTCATTTTTTATTTCTTCATTATGCTTCCCATCTAAGGTAAAACAGGCACCTGCCTCTGAAAGCATCCTGAAAACATATGCTGAATGTAAGTGTGTGTGTGGAGGCTGAGCATGTGAACTCTTGTATACGTGAACATGCCGGTCCGTGTATGAAATAACTACATGACTGACTGTGTGTTTGTGTGCAGGTGTGCTGGTGTGTGTGCGTGTGCACTGCAGCCTTTAATCTGGCCGCTATCTCAGTGGCAGGTTGAAAATGGCTGTGCGGTGTGCCACTGCGGCTGGGTAATCCATTCTCAACAGTGTGGCGTGGAGGGTGAGCAGCGCAGCGCCCATTGTCATGCTGAGTTACATGGGCTCATGATCACATTATCTGGCCCTGGAACCCACCGCTTCATTCGGTTTACAGTGGTGTCTGTTCACAGCCAACTTATTTCCTTTAGGCCGGGCCCACCGACAACCTTCTCAACACCATATTAATCTTATTTATGGACTTATCGCAGCACAAAATATCACAATACCACTCGGCGGTGGGTTCTCTCCCGCACGCCCCTGGCAGAAAGCAAAGAGGATGGTGATGGAGGCCGAAGCTATTCTCTAGAATAAAAATTGGTTGTTTACTACCCGTGGCCTTAAAAAAAAAAAAAGAAAAAGAAACACACAGGAGCATTGGAGAAGTAGGTGAAATGCAATGGAAATGGAATTTAAGCCACTGATGAAGTGTTACCAAAAATTCAGCATGGACTGTGCCAAAAAAAACATAATAATAATAATAATAATAATCATATGTAAACATAATATACAGTATTTTGCAAAAGTCCCTGCATTTTTTTGATTTACAGTCAAAATGACCATTAGGTGTTTGGAGGAGATTTAATGGTGTTTTTTACATAAAAATGGTATATAAAAAAATGGGACTTTTAACAACCACACAAGACCTGGTGCACCACTAAAACTGTCACTATCTGATAAACATTTTTCAAAGCTTCAATATCAGGAAATTAGGAGAAAACCAAGCTTCACTCTTCAGACAAAAAGAAGATTTGCAAATGAAGCAAAGAATCTGCAGGTGTTTTCAGAGTGACTGACCCAGAGCCAGGACCTCAACATCACTGCATGTGTTTGGAACAGCCTGGATATGAGAAGCACTAAATGCAACCAACTTCTAACACTGAACTTTGGAGGTGAAGAAAAACATCCAGAGTTGAATAGAAGCTGTAATAAAGGCAAAAGGTAGACACACTAAACACTGAGTAGTTAGGTATTACATTAAGGTTCTTGGCTTCCAGGTAACTTTCTGTAACACTTTGACTGGAAATGAAATCAATGAAGGGTATTTGACTATTAAACAATATTCTACCACAGTACATTGTTGCCACTGGGGCAGAATCTTGTATCTCTTGTAAGGTTTAATTTATTTATGATAAAACTACAGCTGCCTTCTACAATGTGTGAAATTTTAATTATGAACGGACCGATAGAAGTGGCTCAAAATGACTGTGAAAGAAATATTATTACATTAACTTCTATTGAAATGTAAGAGCTTTTTTGCCTCTGCTGTAAAGTTTCCATTTTGAATATAGAAAGTTTTGTGCCCACAGTGATATTTTATAGGCACCATCACAACAAAACAGTTCTTTTCCAAAATGGAGCTCTCATTAGAACAAGACAAAAATTGTTCAGAACTTCAACATATGTTAAAGAAAAGATGCAAATGACCCACGACTTAAATATATAATAACTAAACAAAGAAAAAAGTTACTCAATTCTGAAAATTCCAGCAATCCGAAGAAAAACTCATCATCCTGGAAATTAGTTTTAAAAAAAATCATAAAACCAATACAGTACTGAGCTCTTTATGGCCGCGCAGTTCATTATAAAATTACAGATCATCCACATGACTTGGAGCAGCTGATCCTCAGCACTTTCCAAATCGGACCAGCGCGGGTTTATGATGCGTATGACTATCGGAATGTCATTACTGTATTACTGTACACAGAATTATAGCACAGCCTCAGGGACCGATTGCAGGAGGAGGTTAATTCAGGGGGCCAGAGTGTCTCCTGCCCTATTCTGACATGATGATAGGAGAAAAGTAGAGGAAGGGAGAAAGAAAGAGAGGGAGAGAGAGGGAGAGAGGGAGAGAGAGAGGGAGAGAGGGAGAGGGAGTGAGAGAGGGAGCAGGAGAATGTTTATTCCCTTCTCAATTACACCTTCATCAGCATCATATCCTCACTTAGCCACCGACTGCATAAAGCATGCAGAACGAGCAACCAGGAAGAGCGCATAGGTTTAAATACCACAAGAGCCTTATTTCTTCCTCTTTCTTTGTCTCTCCATCTTTCCATCTCTCTGTCTCTAAATTCAAAGCAGTGCGATATATTGATTTGGCTGCTCTTGTCCCTTTTAAAGACGGAATAGTAAATGAATGTGGAGGCAGGAGATTTCATGCTAGCGGTGCTGGCCAAGGGGCGGGGGATTATGATGATTTCATTAGTCCTTCCTTGGTGATTTGGGCTGAAAATCCAGAGCTTTGCTCTGACAGAAATGCATCCCTGCTTTAATTTCTCAGGCGGATCACGGCCGGGCAGGATGAGCTAGAGGGTCGAATAGGGAGACCAGGCAAAAACTCTGCGTCCTCTGACCACAGCAAAAGTGTCTCAACAGGTGAAAGGAGCTGCACTGAAGTCCAGGAGAAATTAACATAAAGCGTGAAGAAAAATCTAACATTAAACAGGAATTGATAAAAAATTATAATTTAGCGGCGGTTCTGTTACTCATTTTCAGGAGATATTTCTGAGGAGATTAGATATAAGATAACGCACCTGCATAAGGAAGAAGAAGACTCAAAGGAAAATAAAGGAAAAAAAAAACGAGAGAGTCTCCGAAACTGGAATTCAAAAAATTAAAACATTACATAGAAAAAGCAGCAGCGTATGAGACCTGGTAGACCACCAAAAAGACCATCAGATAAACAGTACCTAACGCTTTCACCTTTGAGATAAATCAAACTCCACTCTTGCTTTAGCAAAGACTGACAACAGCAAACCTTTATTTATATACTTTTAACAGGTTCTAAAACAAACGAACCACATCCAACAGAACAATTAACCATGTCATGAACAAATGGATGTTTGAGCTGCCATGGTTCTATATAACCATTGCATTTAATGAAGAACCCTTAACGAACCACTTTTTTGCTTTTAACACTAAAAAAATAGAGTTGCACATACAGTTCTAGTCAAAGCCCTAAATCTGTATAGAACCTTTACATTCTGTGGAAGTTTTTCAGACAGCTTTTGCTTCATCTATGGCTTTGCTCCAAATAACACTTTGTGCCAACTTTATTTTTAAGCCTGTAATTCATCAGAAGTCTGAACTGCGGGAGTTTCTGAATAAAAACAGTAAACTGGATTTAAAATACTAATATTATACTACAGAATTCTGTATGAATCTTTTGCTTTTTCAGACAAAAAAAAAAATGCAACATTTTACATTTTGAATTTGACACGACACCTCCTCCGTGCAATGTTTAAAGACTAATCATGATAATCATTATAAGTTACAATATGTTGATAAAAAGCAAAACGTGACCTTGTAACGTACATTAAAATGACGAGGCAGGCATGCTCTCTCTCTCCGTGACAGCTGTGTAATCTGTGTGAGAGTGCTGTTCGCCGGGCTGGACTGACACATGTATTTACAGCTTTTCGCTTCTTTCCTATAATCCACATGCCTTGCATTTATCATCAGCCGATCAATTGTCCACGCTGTAGTTAATATTTTTTCATGGATAAATCATTTATCAGCTTTTACGAGCGAGTGATTGATGCATTTCGCACTGGGATTGTCCCAGAACGCGCCCAGACAGGAGAGGAGGAGAGCGAGGAGAAAATGTGGTGTGTTTATTCAATACATTTATTCATCATATTTAGTGTTTAGTTAACCCTAATGAACAACTGTCTCATCTGCGATCCTTTTCAGAATTTCCAGTTGGCACCTTAGACTCATTTACATCTGCTGCCAGAGGAGTTTTGGGACATGCATGCTGGCCAGAATGAAATGTTTCAGTGTGAAGAATCGGAGCTTCCAGAACACACAAACTCATTCTGAGCTCATTGTTTAGTCAGAAAGACAGTTATGCGTCTTACATGTGTGGCATATTCTCCTATTTATGCGTTTACTGGTTCAAAGAGCTTGTTATAGATCACGTGCTTTACATATCTAAAAGAACAACAGCGCTGACAAATCACCATAAAAAGAGAAAAGCAGACTAAACAGCAGAAATAGATATTTTTCACCTGCCTTAAAGAGACGCACAAAAAAAAAAAAAAATTAACATGCTTTACAATAAATAAAATAATATTTATTAGGCCATGAATATAGTGGTGGATGCTGCAAATGCAGTTGTCAGGATGATGCTGTCAAAGCGAGTGCATAACTGTTTCAAAGGCCGAGGGTGTTTCTGTGTATGTGTGCCAGAGCACAGTCAAAGCGGAGTGTAGCATCTGACTGTCAGCCGTATGACATGCTGTGAGTGGCCTCTGCTGGCTAACTGAGGGCAGCATGAGTCACAGTGCAACACACACACACACACACACACACACACACACACACACACACCCTGTATTATGTATTTGTATTTCCTTCCATGCTACATGTCCCCACTTTTGCCACTGGTCAAATTAAGCTACATTGTGGGGGCATCTTTCTACGCATCACCTCATGCATCTGCAACTCACACGCACACCCATCTACCCCCTCCTGTCCACACCCCCCACCAAAAACTAAGGCAGATCCTCTCCTCTCCTCCATATAAATGATTGCTTTGTGCATGGCGACTGTGACTCTAGAAGGCAGGCCTATTTACCAGCGCGACGGAAAAAGAAGCTGTCGTCACAGCTGGCTTTCACAAGAAGAACCTTGCTTTTGATTGGTGACATAAAAACGGGGAGCGGATATATTGATGCGGATGAATGACAGTAAAGACACAGAGGAGATTCTCGGGGGAGCTTTTGGCCAGAAATAATCAATAGCGCTGCAAAACAGGAAGATTTATCAGAGGCTCGCTTTCCACTCCCTCTGCTTTTGTGACACATAAACAACAATGCACAACTTTTAGTGCTTTAATGGGACGTGTTCGCTGATGATTTGAAAGGACCCGCAGCTCAAAGTCAGGGGAAAGATGTCATTCCACAACAGAAAAAAGGAAACAGAAACGGAAAATGAGAAACATTAAACATGAAGCTGTTATTTAATTATCATTCAAATTTATTTAGTAGTTCCAGAATAAGAACACAACCCTGTGTAATGTTGCCATTATTGTAAACAGCATTCTTATTGTCTTTAACTGCAAAAAGAAATAGTTTGACATATATAAAAAAAATAATAAATAAAAACAATAATAAACATCCATGCATTACTATATATTATATATATATATATATATATATATATATATATATATATATATATATATATATATATACATACATATATATATATATAAAGGATTACCATATCATTATTAACTTATAACTTTATTAATAGAATTAAAAATTCGGTAAATATTTAAAATATTCCTAAAATATTTTAATATAAATAATGACAAAAGGTTACACCTTTATGGGTAATAGTACGTTTATATATATACACATATATATATAAACGTACTATATGCCACAAACATGGACAAAGCACATACTTTTAATTATAAAAATTCCGAACTGCAGCGTCTCTGAAACTGTGCAGACAAAACACGACAAAATCAGTGACTGTGTTTTGACCTTGAACTGGGGGGGGGGGTGTGCAAGTGCCTGTGTGACCTGAAAACTCCTTTTTTTACCACTCATTGAATTTCACATCAGATATCAAAGCCTTACTCGTGCAGCCTCACGCTCTGTTCGAGAGCTCATGCTCATAATGGTGAGGAACATGAGTCAAAGACACACCGTCACGCTGTCTGAGCAGTTCACAGTTTTAGCGTAACAGAGGCAGCAGCACCGGCAACACGTCTCATCCATTCACTATACATAACTTACTGTACTCAGGCTGCATCCCAGCCTTCCAGCTCTATTACTGCGCCTCTTTTAAAGAGAAATAAGTACACTAGTTAGATGCTTTACATATGGAATTATATGGACCATTAGTGTAATATGAAACCTTTGAGGCAGAGGGGGGCTGACCAAGCATGAGGACACTATAAACAACATCAAACTGCATTAATCACATGATGTGCAGCAAGAGCAATTAAAAAAATGAAAATACCCATTTATTTATATGTTAAAATATTAATACTAAAATAAAATAAATAAATAAAAGATTATTTTTCATTTATTACTTTTACATAAAAAAAAATCACATTTAATGTTTTTAATAAATTAGAATGAAAGAAGAAATTGTAGACAAAAAGAAAAACGCAACTGATCTAAAATTATTTGCAATAACCCATCTAATGGTAAGATCATTTTTCTATAATTTCTATTACTAATACAGAGGAAATAAATAGCACATTTTTTATTAATACTTAGCATAAATAATCTGCTAATAACACTTCAAAATACTAGCTGGATATAAAAAGATGACATGCCAAGAAAAATAACATATATATATATATATATTATTACAATCAGTCACTGTTATTAACTCTCCCTCTTAGGTTCAGACTCTACTGCGTGCCAAGCGTGAATCACCTTCTTCTGTGTCAGTGACAGAGCTGTTTCATGCACCGGTCATGTAGGAGCTGGCAGATCACGCGCCAGCGTTTTACTGATGGATCTCATGAGTGCCTGGCGCTGCTTAATTAGCGGGTTGTGTTAACACGGCAGCAGGTGAAGAGCATATTGCACTTGGAGTGTTTCACCGCTAGCTACCACAGAAACTCGGGCCAACAAGGATGTTATAAATGTACTAACGCTAGTAAGATCTTTGATGGGTTGTGATTATTGCAATGATTTATACGTCTAAATCACTGCAGCGCCGCTGGCCCTTAATGTGATTCTACAGTCTCAAAAATCAAGATTTCTGTGGTTTAATGATATTAAATAAACACAAGGGACGTTTCAGTGGTTCTTTAAAGACACATTTTTGTAAATGGGAAGTGTGAGTATGTAGAACCTTTTTGAAGTTCACATAAAGATTCTGTATCAAATACAGGTATTTCCCTGAAGTCAAGAACAAGTTGGAAACCTTTATTTTTAAGAGCTCACGTTAAGAAATATTACGTTCGCTTCTACTGAAAGCAGAGGAATAAAAGTTGTTAAGGAAGTTTGAGCAGAGGCTGAGAGAAGAAATGTGAGATGGAGAGAGAAACGAGAGAGAGAGGAAGTGTGTGTGTTGGTGGGGGGGACAGTGAGCAAGCGCAGAAAACCCAGCGTTCAAGGGGGAGTTCGGGGCTGGACAATGATGAAAAGTCCATATGTTACAGTGCCACCATAAATTATGTGGAAACGTATGGTAAGGCCACCGAAGGGGCTTCCAAAAATAGGCCACGGAACAAGCCTCTGACTGCGCCGAAACAAATTGCCTGCTTTTTCAGCTGGAGAGATCCGCAGCTCCTGACATCCCTGTTTACACGGCCCATCCGAGTCCAGAGAGAGAGCGAGAGCACGCGAGAGAGAGAGAGGGAGAGAGACGGGCCATCGAGCGGTCCTGCTCCAACGCCCTCTCACCCACGCAACCATCTGCATGAGGGAGGCGAAGATTTATTATAGCGCTCCGCACTGTGTGGAGAGGAGGCGCGCCGGGGTCCAAGCACAGGACCAGCAGGTCACTGATGAGACCTCGTGTCAGGAGGTTACAGCAACTGCTACGCTAACTTGGAGAGTCTATTACTCACATTATTGACCACGAAAATCTAAGCACATTCCAGATTAAGGCACATGGGGACTGTATCAGCGATAAGAGAAGCAGGTATTTCTTCTACAGCCGAAAAGACAAGATTATTTAGCTTTGCGTAGATCATTAAGGAGAGATTAACTGTGAACTGCCCAAGGCCTTGTGGAGAGTTTCACCTTTAGAAGTTGTGGTGGAATTTGGTGTAATGCTGTAATTTTATCAAGCAGATGAAACAAACAGAAGGTTAGGATTCTAAAGGATTCTGTCACATCTGTGTTCATAAGAGATGTTTTACATAAAGCCTGCATGTTTTAGGGAAAGACATTCTGGTATTTTTTGTCTTTTCTGTCAGAAGTACAGATTCATAGCTGTCCATGTAGAAGATAAATCTAATGTAATTCATATTAGAACTTACTATATAACTAAATATGCAATTATATAATAACTTACCTCAATATACTTCAATATACAGCAATTTTTGCCCTGATGATTCTTTAAGTTCTTTGTTTCTGCTAGCCCAGCAGATGTCTCACAATGATAATCAGGAAGGTAGAAATGAAAGAAGGAACGTGTGTCAGCAAGAACAAATAAAATGACCCTCTGGTTCTCTAAGGCCTGCATGCCTGTTGCTTATATTAATGGACAAACATTAGTATGACGAAGTACCCGAGTATTTTCATCAGAAAATCAATTCTGTCTGTAATCTCAGACAGAACGTTCAGAATCTTCATCATTAAAGCTAAAGTGAGTGGAGGGCTGAGGAGGAGAATTGCCATGGCATCAGACAAGACCAGTAGCCTAGTGGTGGGAAAAATGAGCCACTTCCAGGATTGACTGGGTATACCTAGATGTGCCCTCTGGCATGACATTTAACCCCAAGACAGCGCTGCTCTGTTAGTGACGCTGTGCTGCTCCTAGACTGGGCATAGTTAGACAGCAAAATGACAAATGATCAATAAAGTACATCACATATGCAGTACTACTAATTACATAGAGACGCCTGGAGACGCTCAAACGGTGTCTCTGCATATGGCAGCATGTTTGAAAAAGGTGATGTAGGCCACGAAATGTAGTGTAATAAAATGGTGGCTCAAGTGTTCGTCTCAGTGCGGTCCTGTGGATTTATCAGAGAAAATGACAACCATAAAGCTTCAATATGACACTGACAGTGACTTCCCACAACAACACAGGTCGAAATGAAAACCATCACGGTTAAGGTAACAAAAGTATGTAAATTGCATCCAAACATGAAAATAATAAAACATACAAACATGAGGTGAACTGATGAAAAATAAGACGAAAAGTTAAGTCAACTGTTAATTTGAGTGTAAGAAAAGTGTCCGTTAAGAACTGACAATCATATCAGTAAATAAAGCCCTTTTTAACTAAGACTAGCAGAGTCTGTATCTGTTTTAGTCACAAACTGTTCAGTTGGGCTCCAGTCTAATACAGTGCCTGTATAAGAATATCTATAGTGCTAGCCAGTGCCTCAAACAGCATTGCATTAGTTCTCTGACTTTAGCAACATAGGCACACTCTACTCCATGTGGCTGGGTGTCCCACTCTGTGGACGATACCATCCTGAAGTATGACAGACAGTTCCAGTCAGAGAACTAGCCATAGGAAGGGGGTGGAGAGGTGGGGAGGGAGAAAAAAAAAATCCCATTTACGGCGTGCCAGATGGGACTGGCTGGACGCTCCAGTGCAAACAACACATCCTTCTTTCAGGCCCGCATGTCCGGCTCACCTTAGTGCGCGGCCTGCCAGGCAATGATGGATCAGGAAAGGCCTGTGTAAGTGGGTGACACCGGCTGCCTTGTTATAGCTGCCAGTCTTCTCCCTGCTTCCTGTCATTATTACATGGCAAGATTTATTTGCGTTTGGAGTGGTGCGCCGGGGCGCCGGCCATTTGCTATTCATCACTAGGGCCTTTCGCCGGAGCGGCCGCACATGGCCGGCAGTGGTGGTCGTAATTGCCGGCGTCACCCGGCTGTGGAAATGATGATGAGGGGGGTCGTCCGCCGGGGTCACGCCTCTGCCCCGTCCGGCCTGCTGGCCAGGGGGACCGTCCACCTCTCCCTCATGGATTCCCCCTTCCCTCCCGCATTCTCACTGCCACACACAATATAAAGGTGGGCATTCAAACCATTTTTGCTGTTCAAATATCCAAATTAGAGAGTTATTAAAGAGTTTATACTATTTAATGCTACTCAAATGTATGTACTTAATTGTAAACAATCAGATTTACTTTAGTATTACATTCTGTATCAGCACTTCTGACTTCTTTCAATGTCAGGAAATGGCAAAAACATGGTGAGCATTTTTATTTTCTGCAAAACAATACTCAATATGCACAATAACAGAGCTGGGCAATATGGCAAAAATGTGATATCACAATACTTTTAGATGTTTTTATGATACGTCGCAATATATATTATATATCCACATTTTAAAAAATCAAAAACTACAAATACAATGATTTGTATTCAACATTTCACATACAGTGCTGCACTAAATCCAACTGAACAGGACTAACTGTGCTCTCTCTGTAGTCAAACGTAGTTGCCCCACTCTACACAATAACTTTTCATCAAAGTCAAACCAAAATATTTCCACTTCTATTTACTTATACTTCTAATATAAAAAACAGAACGTTCAGAATCTGTATTTCCAACAGAAATAAATTCTCTCCACTTGTTTCAATGAGTTACAAGTCAGAAATTATTAATATTTAATTATGCTATGCTTTTGTTGTCACCACCAATAAGTGAGGCTCCTAAGGGTTAAATGAGTACCACTCGACTATGAAAACAACAAAAACAACCTGACAGCTGGGTTAATTGGTGACTTATCTTTGTGTTTTAGGCATATGTGATTTAACACACTACTAAGTGACCTAAAGAATGATTACTACAACAACTTACTCAATATAAATGCATCTTTTATTCTGAAATATATCACTATAAAGCTCCACACCGCTGGATGTGTCTTGATACTCTGTGTCAAAACCCTATTTAAAATGTCCAGATAATAAACTAGAGATGCACAATGCTATAATGGTATATTGTACTTAAGAGGAGCTACTGTGCTAAAATGTCTGCTTTATATTAATTGTACTGACCGACACCCTCTAGAAATAATGTTACATTTCTCGGTAACGCTTGGTAAAACATTCCAGTTTCTCCATTTTATAAATATATAGAAGATTTGTATATTTTGAATATGGCACATCAGCATCAGCTCACAACTGCCATATCGGCGCATCCCTATAATAAACAATATATTCAGTTTTAATACAACCCACATATGCCTTATTTACATACTTAATTGAGTAAACAAAGAGTATAATGATTATATTTGTACATTCGAATAACCACATCCATCCTCAGTAGAGATCAAAAGAATATACACTGCACACAGAAAGCCTCTACACCACTTCACTCAAAACTCCTTCAAAAAGTGCTTCCTTCAACTCTGGATAATACAACACAAAAAGAGTAACAAGGAGGGACTTTTAATTAACCTAGAATTTTGATCAGACGTTATGTAAAAGAACCAGGTGACTTAAGGAGACAGTTGTGGCCTACATAGAAAAAAAGAGCCTTCCATTTAGATTGCAGGCTAGGTAATTAGACCAGCACGGCGTAATAGTAGGACAAGGCCGCTGTGGAAAATTAACTCTGCTCCATTTGCAATTCACGGCACACCGTTCCGCTGAGCTTTGGACGCATTGCTCTCCAGCCGGCAGGACCCCCTTCAATTGTGTTGACTGTTGACAGCCAGCGACGTGGCAGCTCCTCCACCACTAATCTGTGCGGCTTAAAATCATCTGTAACAAAGTTTTCCCCCCTTTCTCTCCCTCAGCCCCACTAAATGAGTGAAAGCTTTTTTTCCTGGAGATATTCTAGGCCTGTGTCTCTCAGAGATAAACAAACAAAACAGAAACAACAAACAACAAGGGGGGGGGCATGCTTTTCATATCAAGCTTCTCACAAACGTGTTTATTTACACTATAAATCATCACAATTAAACATCATAACTAGGCCATCATAATTAATTGGCCTAGAGAGAGTTGGTGTGACAGGCAGGCAGAGTGAATCTACTCCAACCACATGGCTCCATTAATCTAAACCCCACACTGTAGCTACAGGCAGCTGGTATGCAGTACACAGGAAAAAGGTATGCATGTCAGCTGGCACGGTAAGTGGTACTTACTATTTGGCAATTACTGTTCGCCTTTAAAGCTTCCAAAGCATTATTAACGTACTAACATAGTACATTGTGCAGTAGGCCATGATGTAAATACAACATTCAACACACAACATTACTGTTGTGGATGCTTTGAAACATCACTTGCAGTTTCACTAGAGATGTTTTGATGCGCAGAGTAGCTACGCCATACTGTGCTGTTCACTGTGACACCATGCTTTATTTGCTGTCTGTACAGCTGTTTTAGTGCATTATGAGCACCTTCACAGTAAAGGTCACAAAGTCATCCTGTCATACATGATGTGCTGGCTAGAGGCTCTACTACCTTGCCCGAAGGAAAAAAAAAATGGAGAAACCAAAAAAGGATGCCCATTAGCAGCGACTGTGTTGGTGGACAATCTTTAAAAACCAAATTTGCTTTTTTTTCCACCTTTTAAGACCTCAACAAATGAAAAACAATGACACAAACTCAAACAGACTCATTACAAACCAAACACTGGTATATGCTTCGAGTTAGAGTATATACAGTAGATCTCCTCAATTTCCCTATCTAGTGCCATCTTTTCCTTGCCTTTCAGTGTGTTTGGCTTTATGAGCTTTGCAGTCTGCTGTCCCTTCATCATTAGTCAGTCTCTAACTACAGAAGCACTGGTGCCATTTTTATTTGGTAAATTATTCTAAACCTTTTAAACCTGGTCTTTGTGCATTATTTCAGGATTTAATGCTTTTAACAGTAAAAAATGACATTTCCAGACATTTCATTTTTAAGACTTTTTAAGAATCCGCAGGACCCTGTCTAAGACAATCAAAAATAAATTTATAATCAACAGAAATTAATGAAGATTGCTGTGTCTTTATTTAAAGAGCCGTCTGGGATGTTTCCAAATAAAGAAATCCCCAAAATGTGTAACCACCAAGACATTACTGGTATTAAACACACTTAAATCTGACATTTGTTTAATGCACCATTTCTATTTATTTCCTGGGTTTAGCAAAGTGGAAAAACATGTGGTAGAAAATGTTCCACCACTTTTGCATGTTTTTTTATGTTTTTTTTTTTACCTCAAAATATTAAATTCAGCAAATAAACAATAACTGTGCATTAATGTCCATAAGTGTGTTCTCTGCAGAGGATGTGTACTTTAATAAAATCAATAAAACATGTCTAGGGGTATCCACACTTTTGCGTGACTGTTCATCCAGAACACTCTGCACATTATTATTTATATGTTAATATTATAAAACTTGATAAAGAGTTAGGTAATTATCTATGACGATAAAGAATATGGAAAAGCTCTTAGAAGTGCAGAGTTATTATTGTCATTTTTCTAAATGTATATTGTATAAGTTATTACAGTTACATTACAAACTACATTCACACTCAACTGACAGTCTATATTGAACGTACACATCCAGCAATCTCCTGACAAACGACAGATTGTTCGAAAAATGTATTTTTATTTCTTTGAACTAAAAAAGAGCAGTAACTCTTCATCACGATAAAATATCTACTCTACTTTTCACAAATACAAGTGTGGTTCAGAATCAAACGTCTGACAGAATTTCCTGCTTGTTTCGATGAGCTTTGAAGGAGAAGTGTTTAATCTCAAATGACACAATGCTTATCAATGGAAATGCCTGCAGGTTGAGAAAACGCCAGCCTGTAAGGGTTTATACTGACTGCAGGTGTTGCTGAGGAGTTTCCAGTAACATACAGGTGTTAGCCAGCATTAAGTGTTATTCACTTTCCTGAAGTTCATCCCAGCACAGATAGACAGATCATGTCTGTCCTTCAAAGCCCTCACATGTTCTTCTTCCCTCCATGCTAATGAATTCCCTGTGCTCTGTCCCACACACACACACACACACACACACACACACACACACACACACTGAATACTCCACATCACTTTCAATCGCTGCCATCTCATTGTGTCCTTATCCCTTAGATGTCCTCTCCTTCCTTCTGTCCTGGCATTGTGTCTCTGATTAAACTCAACGCGGCGGCCACTGAGCGCTGCTGTGCGCTTCTCCGCTTTTCTCTTTCTCCTAATGACCCCGACGCTGCATTGTTGCGCAGCAGCTGGAGAAAGTTGCATTTAAAGCAATAAATCTCCAGTTCACTTTCCCAGAAGGTCATTAAGCCCTAAATGCAAAGCGTAACCAAAACAAATAAATAAAAAGAGAGAAAACAGAGAAAAAAAGAAAAAAGCACACAAAGCTAAAGTTGTCCTTTGTTCAGCAGGCCAAGGTTTCCATGCGAATGAGCAGGGCGATCATGATACTTCTTACGATGGAAGAAAGAGGTCACCTTTATCTGGAAGAATGGATGACCTGTGATATCCATCTTTTGATTGGAGGGAAACAGGTGTGATTGTGCTGTGAATTATTTAAAAAGGCATTCTCCAAAGTAAAGGCCAGGAGCCGCTCTAGCATAAACATGGTGACAACTGTTACAAGCTCTTCAGAAAATGATTCTTATATCGCTTTTATCGAAAACTGTTTGTTTGGCAAGGGTAAAAGAACACTCAGCTACATAAATATACACTGACTATGCACGAAGGTGATGTCATACAGAAGCACTGGAAAAGCCAAGCAGTAAACGATATTTAAAAAAGCCATATGCAGGAAATTTACTATTATTAGCATAATAAGTAGAACAGAGGAACAGCAAAAATCAGAGACCATCATCATTCACTTAGTTTCCCATCAAAACTTAGTAAAAGTTTTTCAGCAGGAAATATATATTCAAACAGAAAACAGCACCGAAGCCCAACAAGTAAATATAACAATTATTTTCACACTTTGCATTTCATAGTTTCCATTCTTCTCAGGAGACATACTGTCAGATTTCCAAAAAATCTGCAGAGATATTTTCAACACCTGCACAGTTCCTCAGTTCAGTCTGCATTTTCTGCTTCTCACAATTCAAGTAATTCAAAATACATTAAAAGAGTTTTAAGTCTTGACTCGACGAGATGTTTTTTGTTCTTTGAACAAAGTAGTTTTTTTTTTATTTGTAATTTTTCTTCGTTTTTTCTTTTTCTCAGTGAGGTTCTTCTTGATCAGCTACACATCCTTTCAGACCCACAGTGCTGAGTCGTCTTCTCACAGTGGAAGGATGGACAGAAACACCTGTGAATTTTCTCAGATCTGAATCAAGAGTGGAGCTTGATATTCTCCTCTCTCTCAAAGATGAAAGCGTTAAGTACTGTTTATCTGATGTGAGAGTTTTAGTCTACCAGGTACAGTTTTTAGGAGACCCATTTTCTATGCTTTTTAATTTTACGTTTTGGAAAGTTCTGTCTTTTTCACCTATTTTCCTGGGATTTTATACTTCCTGATGTAGGTGGATTATCTTATATCTAATCTCCTTAGAAATATCTCTTGAAAAATGAACATAATGGTTGTTTTGACTGAGAATGAAATACATAAAGGGTCTTCTCTATATAAATAAGGGGACGTCTGCACGGTGCTCACGCACCGACTTTAGTACACCGAATATAGAGAGTACATCAGAATAATTACTGACACACAAACTACTGAAATTAAACAATGAGAATAACATTTTTCTCAGTACTGGCTCAAATTTGCAAACGCCTTGCTTTAATGTAAATGCTGCACAAAGCCATGAAGAGGGTGAAGAGATTTATTGGCTTAATTTGCTGACCTCTAGCTTGTGGATCTTGAGGGGCGGCGCATGAGTAAAGTGGCGGGCACTGGTGCAAGAGGTGTGTCTGTGTGTGTGTGTGTGGAGGGGGGGTCAAGGTCAGCTCGTTTTAGCTAGGTCAAGTTCAGGTTGCCTACGCTGCCTCCCTTATGCATTCAATTACACAGTCACCTGACACTAAATTAGCATGACAACCTAATTTACCTTTTCACCCCATTTAAGTATGATCTTCTCCAAGCTGAGGGAGTGAGGGAGCGTGAGACGGATAGATAGAGAGAAACAAAAGGAGAGAGAGAGAGCATACTGTCAGCAAAAAAAAGAAGGAAAAAAACCCTTTTTGCCCCACTGACTCAAGACCAATAACATTTTCCAAACGTCTGACTACATTAATTATTAAGGAATTGGAAAATGACTTCTATCGGGGCCTTAAGTCTAGGTGCTGTCCCATTAGCCGCCAACAGCTTTGGGGGGAGGCGGTTGTGGTGTGTGCAGTAATGAGTGGACCCTTCACGCCTGCAGGCTGACCTAATGAAGTGATGCTTACTAAGAGCTGCTCTGCACCAACGGAGCAAAGGTAACGAAACGAGGGGGGAGCAGAACGAACTACTGTAAAAAGGGAAATTAAGCTGCCGTATGTGGAGCCTGTTCTCGCGGCTGACCTTGTTACCGGACCTGGTTCAGGCTGCCCTGTGAGCTACGGCATTCGAGGAGTAGATGGATCATAATATGAGCGAAGAGATGACTAGCTCATATCGCAGAGTGGCGAGGTGTGTTAGATCTTCATGACCAGGAACTAAAGGATATTTCAGGCTTGGGGCTAACAGTGTATGAAAGACAGCCAGGTAACATGATCAGCTGTGCATTGTGTTAAATACTAGTTTTCTTTCACTGTTAGCAAGTCTAGCTTTGTTGTGTCCCGAATTTCCTTTAGGAAGGACAAAAGATTGTGTGCCGTTCTACTATAAGAAGGACTTAAATAAGCCCATATACACAATATATAATTAGAAAATAACAACACACAACAATTTGTTCCTTGGAAATTCTACCTGAGCTGAACTGGGTGAAAGAGCTAAAACTGGAGTCCATAAAGAGAAGAAGCCCTACACTTCTTTACATTTTTGATGTTTGTAATCAAATACAAAGGAAAGACTACTGTGCTAAGCTAACAATGCAGTTCAAGAAACATTATTTCGTCATACCAATTCTACGGATACACAGCAAAAAGTAAACGACCTTGCAAACGAAGAGCTGGTGGTTTTAAAGCCACTTTGTTAGCGACGCAGCGTGGCGTTCTGCATGATTCAATGAACTCGACTCCCCAAAGGAGAAGGTTCTATAGGCTACAGTGTGCACGCAAGCCCAAAGAACAACCCTGGACGCCCTTCACTCTCCTCACAAGGTAACTGCTCCCATGCCCAGCTGTGGATCAGCTATTTTTGGACGGCACAGTGTTGGCTTTGTTACGAAACTTAGTCCCCTGCACAAAGATACAATCAATTCTGTCTTCCTCAGGGCGCTCTCTCTCTCTCTGTCTCTCTCTCTCTTTCTCTCTCTCTCTCTCTCTCCTCCCCTTTTCAGTTTGAAACAGAGCGCGCGAGTGCGAGCCGTCCTCCGTCATTGATCAGAAATTCAATTCAAAAGCCTATAAATAAAAACAAATGAGGGGCACTCGCCCAGTCCCCTCCCAGAAGGTGCCAGCTGTATGGAGATCAAATCTATAATCCTTCCGCTGCCGACAGGAACGGCTCCGATAATGGCCCTGGCCAAATAATTCACATGCAAAAAATTGAATGTCGCTGAATTAAATGAATTTGGTAATAATGGAACGAGTGTCTTAGCTTGAGAGGGGAGGCCACTCGCAATTGCTCAAACATGGCTAGCTGAAGAAGAGAAGGATGGGGAGGTGAGGGGGGGGGAAGATAGCTAAGTCTAAATTAAGATGTTAGATGTGAAGTTTCCAATAGGACCTTGACATAACTGTTGACCTACTCATGGCGCGATCACAGCGCACGAGGATTTGGAATTCTATTAGAATTACCAATGGAAAAAAGAAGTCAAGGAGTCATCAGGAAAGCAAATCTATACCTCTACTCTATCAGCCAATTACTGTTGTTAAAGTAGAATTAGATGGGTATTGACAATGAGAAAGGGGGAGAGAAATAGGTTGACAGGGCCACTGCACTGGGGAGAGAGAGAGAGAGAGAGAGAGAGAGAGAGAGAGAGAGAGAGAGAGAGAGAGAGAGAGAGAGAGTTAAACCAGATATGTATTTAATTAAGAGACTGTAATAGAAAGATACCTTAATGTGTTCACATTTTTAGAATAACTAGAACACTTCAACTCAGCACTTCAAACGTTCTACATTTTCTAACTCTCAGGTATTTGATGCTCTGTTATTGAGTGTAATACATGTGCCTGAAAGCCGAAAAGGCTTAATTAAATTAGAACATCATAAAAAACCTGATAAAAACATACTCACCCTAGTTTACTCTACTATGATATCGTTTCCCTTGGGCGGACTACAGCAATGATAAATAAAGCTAAAGCCGCTGTGGTGCTGGCGAGGGACGTGACTGCATCAGCTCTTAAGGATTCAATATTGGCCCATTAGAGGAGCGCCCACAAGGCAACAACTGGGGTGACAGTGACTGTGTCTGCTAGTGTATTGACTGTAATTTTGACGGTACCTATTTATGTTCGTCTGCGTTGGAGGAGAATGTAAGCTTCACATGATCTCTTAAAAAATAAACAAACAAATTGCTCACAAAAAAGAAAACCCTTATTCCTCCAGGTTTATAGAGTGCATGCAGATTTCAGTTTTTCTATTCATCATTTTCATCTTTGACATATCTGTATGATCAAACTTGAGTCTGGTAACATAGTTTGACCTGAAAAAAAGCTTGATTAGTGGTTTACTAAACAAACCTACCGTGAATTATCCACCCATTATAGTTAATTACCATTTATTATACAACTATTATACTACTTTATTATACTATTATTATTATTATTATTATTATTATATTACTTAGTTTTTTACTACTGACACTGGCCAAAATCCAACTCTCACACTGCAGTAACACAGTGCTTACACAATCTTATTCTACTCTATTAAATAACTAAATTGTCATAATTTTAACCCTATAAAGTTTGGTCAGTTGGGGGAGGAGTGAACTCCACCTATGAGCACAGCCATTGACTCGCAAGCCACTGAAACCTGTCGTTTTATTGGCTCTCTACAGAAACATTCTCATGAATTACAGCGTGCTTTGTGTACATGACATGTAAACGAGCCACTGGTAGACTGGAGCTTGATTTCACATACAGAACCGGACTCATTTTCACTCAAACCTGCATGTTTTTGTGTCACACAAAAGTTTCATGAATCAGATGCAGAGTAGTTGGTACATCATTAAAGGCACAACTTTAAACGAAGGCCACTGTCAAAGCGGAGTGTGACTGAATGTATCCTATGAAGGTTTTACTCCATGATTGTCATTCCTATGGCTATATTATGAGGTCTTATAGCACAGCAGTGGATGAGTCTGGAGCACTGAGCGCATGAGAGAGAGAGAGAGAGAGAGAGAGAGAGAGAGAGAGAGAGAGAGAGAGAGAGAGAGTGTGTGTGTGTGTGTGTGTGTGTGTGTGTGTGTGTGTGAGTGAGAGAGTGAGAGAGAGAGAGAGAGAGAGAGAGAGAGAGAGAGAGAGAGACTCCACCATCAGATCTTTACTTCTTATTGGAAAACTAGCTGAAGTTAATATTGACAGAGCGAGGTGTGAATCAATACATTGAGAATGAGCAATACATTTTAATTTCAAACCTGCTCAAACTTCAGCAGCAAATCCATGCAGTTAAGCTACTGAGGGAGCCATGAGGAAGGGGAGGGAGGGGGTCAGATGAGATAGAAATTTGTTCTAGATCAAATTCTGGATCAACCTTCTCCACCATGACATTTCCTGTCAGCTGATAGAGACTGGCTTAGGGGAGCGGCACATCTAGAGGAGTTTAAAGGCTTTAGTTAAATGTTGGAAGCAATACTAACTTTGTAATAAATCAACATAATATTTGTTTTGTTCTGAAGAGATAAAAACAAATAGCTGTGCGTTTATTAGCACAGAACAACCTGAGTAAATATCATATGTCTGAATTCACCATTCCACTGCTCCACAAGGCTTAATTAACTAAACGAGGAGTGCTAAATCAAGAGTTAAGAAGAATTAATTAATTAATTAATTAATTACTATTCAATGTCAGCAAACAGTGTGAAGCCTGGGCCATATAAAAAAAAACAGATGCTAAACGAGATGTCTGTGTTGCAGTGGTAGACATTATCGTAGGAGTGTCTCTATTGTTACATTACTAAATAATTAAATAATAATTATTATTTTTTTCATTAATCAATAATCTGTATTTTTTCAAAAGTTCAGATAATTAAAATCAGCTTAAGTGAAGAATGACTTACTATGCAGATTCAGTCAAAGATTCCAAAATATTCATAGCTCAAAATCACCAGCCAGCACATGACTAGCAAACACAGCTTGGAACAGCTGTACACACATAAACGTTTTCATTAAAAATAAAAATGTTTACTTAATTACAGAAAATGTGTTTTGTGGTAGAGACAAGGTTACACACAGATTTTCAGACTTTGAAACACATTTTCTTCAAAACAATCTAACTGCTCAGGGACAGGGATGCAGTCTTACTTCCTGCCCTAAAATACTTTGTTAGTGACAGAATATGCCACTTTAAATATGTTACGCTTTTACTTCATATACTTACATTCTGTAGCATCAAACATACATGGTATTTGGGATTTCTTGCTGTGCTGAGTTTACTCTCTTTCAGTGATGTACACAAAAGCGCAATAGCTCCCTCTTGTGGATAATTTTTGGCCTACTAAACATGGATTTATAAAGACTTGCAGATACCTTGTTTATAATTGTGATTAAATTATTACTAAGCCTGTTCATCAAAAAGGTAAATTTTATAGATTTTTTTTTAATTGAGTAACTGTAAATGTGCTACTTCACTGCAAATTATTTTTAAAAAATACCAAACAAACACAAAACCCAAAAAGCACTGCTTGCTTCCGCACATTTGGTCTGGACAACATACAGTGTTGAACGAAGGATGAGTTAAGGTGATCTACATTAAATCCTGACGGCTTGTATCTGCACCTTTTCTCTGTAACGGAACACATTAGATGTGTGGGGTTTTGAGTCAACAAACAATACAATAATGAAGGTAACAGTAAAAAAATAGGTCCAGAAGACACTCTTTAAAAGATATGCTTACATTTATAGGATCACTACATGTAAGACGGTTCATATTTTAAAATCACAGGATGGTTAATTTTCATGCAAGTGTGATTAATGAGGAGCATATGATTACACTCCTCATATAAAGATCGGTTTATTTAAAAAACATCCTAAGCTCATGTATATTACTATTTACATGGTGCTCCTTAAAAACAAAATAGGGAGGAAAAGAGTCGTGCAGTCGGGTGCAGTTTGGAACTTCAACTTAATCCCTAAATCTCATTAGCAGGATTACAGCTAAGGAAGTGCTTTCTGAAACACTAACTCACTTTCTGCAAAATAATAAACTGGCTCATTACAAGCGAAGATGCAGGGCTACGGAAGAAAAGTTCCACTTCGGTTTTCATGAACCAGCCACATGTGAGCTGATGAGAGGAGTGTCAGGGCCCTCCAGGCAGTCACGTGGAGGTCAGGGGAGCTGAGTGTGTGGGTTCGTGGGGTTACATGGAGGAGCGGGATGCTTAATCACACCCGGCAGACTGGTCATTATTGCAGCGGGCCAGGGAGAATTACCATATCACAGGCTGACAGACAAGAGGAGCGAATGAGTGGCAGCCTGTGATGACAGACTCTCGCTGAAGAAAAAGGGCTACCCCAACACGTGCAATCGCGCTGGAGGACACCCCGTCATAACGGAACGAAGGAGAACATGAGGTTATGAATGGTCCAATACTGATACTAAACTAACGATTTTTTAAACAATAAAACTGCTGCAATTTTACTAAGCCCTTACGCTTAATTGGGGTAAAGTCACTCATTAGAATCAGGATTGCAAAATACATAGTTTCCTTAATCATACTGCAATCTTAGCCTTTGCAATGCAGACATTCCAAAATTGCACAAACCATAAATGAGCTTCTAACCAGGTTGTACTCCTTTGAGCAGGTAGCACTGGTGCTGGAAAAGTAGCAAGTGTTGTAGCAAAAATTGTTGCAGATAAAAGCTCCATAATAAAACTTCTAAAATATGCTGATCCCAAAATGTGTAATAATTTCTCATTTTCACTGTAAAAAAAACAGAGGCAGCATGTAAAAGGTTTGGATTGTGATGTTCATTTTGTTAAAGGTACAGTTATTTAATTTTCTCCACAATAATTCAGATTTGCTTCTGTGTGGATCACTGTAAGGGAAGAAACCCACTAAAGAACATGACACAATTTTGCTTGCAATCAAAACAGAAATCAAGATATTACAGTTAAGACTCAATGTGCTTTAATGTGATTCTGAACTTAATCAGTTAACTCTTAAAGGGATGCTGTGTGAGCAGAGGTGGAGGCCTGAAAAAGCTCCAAAGAGCTTCTGTGTGCATCACTGAAAGGAACGAATCCATGTGGATGAACACACCAGTTTCTTCACACGGGTTTGTTTGCAGTCAAAACAGGAATTGGGATATTACAGGCCAGACTCAGTGTTATGTTAATGTGATTTCAAATTTAATCTGTTACTTCTAGATTCAGATGTAGGCTAAAGATAGCAAAAGCAAAGGGAGCTGAGGAAGAGGCCTGAACCCAAAAACATCTTTAAGGCTACTTTTTTTCAGCAGGCAAAATTCCAAGTCATTGCTGGCTTTCCTGTGGTATTACAGCCCCCCCCCCAAAAAAAAAGAAATATATATATATACACACACACACACACACACACACATTTTTGAATAGACCAACTGAATTGAATATGCAAGATGCAAACAAACACAGTGCATTAATAATCAATGCACGTTAAGACATACAAAGACATACAAGTGCAAATATAGGTCAGTGTCTATTTAGTGTGGGACAATACAATTGCACACCTAATGGTAGAGTTGCAGCGAGGGGAGTATCTCATCTGAGATCCTGCCAAAATTCAACTGTTATTAAGAACTTAGTGTTGTTTTTAGGGAAACCAAGAGGCAGTAATTAAAGTCTAGTCTTCGAGAGGGGAACATCTGTTTTCATCCCGCATAATTACCATAATTAATTAATGTTAATCAATCCAAAACAAATTATTTTTTAACACCTAGAATAAATCACAAAGCCGTCTGACTCTAGACTGACCCAGTCTGGCTGGGCCGGGTAATTGATCACGAGTAAATAAGACAATGTGCAGCAATGAGGCATATTGTATTCCTGCATTTCAAGCACACCCAAATCATTAGTCCAAATGAGCAGATGGACTAAGGAGTATCTCTTTGCTCTGCGGAATTTGAAGGAAAAGATACCAACAGCGAGTGCCAAAAACAGATTTAGTTATCAAGTGGGTAAACGCTCTCTAAGAGAATCCCGGTTGCACTGCGTTTTAATTGCCTGAGCACCAGTTTTGTTCGTTATGCGACGAGGCTGTGCTCAGTGAGGCTATCAATTCATCGCCTCAGGTAAAGATCTGGTAACACGGTGTAGAATATTTCTAAATGGACTCAGTGCAGTTATTAGGCCTGTAAAATACAGTGCCCTTAAGCCTGTCTCGGTAGGAAAAAATTCAAACGCACACATGCACAGCTACTGCATGTAGCACTCACACCCACCCATAAAATCTCTTTCAAATATATCCAGAAAGGTTTATGAAAAGACAAAAAGAGGGCCTCAGGGAATACCTCCCATACCTGGTAGTGCTATATTGCTGTCAAGTTCACTGTCGGATGGGTTAATCAAAAACTCAAGGGGAAAGGTGCTATCTGGGGCTGCACACTGCCATCTTTATCGATTCCATTTACTCCGCCTCGCCGGGATTCCACTTCTTTAATTATTAAATTGGCCCAAAATAGATTTTTCCATTTTACGCTGCAGTGACAGGGAAAACATTAGACCATAAGAAAGGTGATATAAATGTATCAAAAAACAGATGAACAAACATTGGTGAAGATATATGACCAGGATTTTAATAAATCCGGCCAAGATGAATTGATTTTGGTCAGGGTATTAAGTAACAATTTATTGGGTGCGAAAGATGCATTATTTTCCAATTCTTATCAAGCTACAGTAAAACTGATTTGTGTCTCATTGCATTTTATGGACAAAAGCAAGAGGAACTTTCACTGAATTCGATTAAATGAATTCATCAAAATCACCCTGTGTGAACAATATATCTGCAACTTGAGAAGATTTTTTGACATTTAATTCAGTAGCAGTATTTTGGCTCCCCACCTCTCCATCTAAATGCAATTGCTGCCACAGTCGAGAGAATGCTCCCTTTTAATTTTATGAGGCTTAAAGTAGCTTTTAACCAGCGATGCGGCAAATAACACGGGATTAGAAATATTTAGTGTTTTCCGACTCCTTAACAAGGATAATCCTTTAGGAACACGTGTGACCTTTGCTGCTTAATGACTTGGCAGTGGTTGACTCTTTAAATGATTGCTGGGTAATTCAACGAATGATCTCATAGCAATAACGATTAAGAAAAAGGAGAGGCAGGAGAGAAAGAGACAGACAGTGAGAGACAGAGAGAACGAGAGAGAAGGGGGAAAAGAAGAGTAGAGACAAACAGCGTAAATAGGCATGTTCCAATCTGATCTGGAGGACTGGAATTTTAAAGGGCCCATATCCTACATTGTTCATGCATTTTGCTTTTTCCCCAGGATCCACCTACAACTTTTGTGTGGTTTTGTGCACCAGAAACAGTCAAAGTTCAGTTTTACATCACCATTTTCCCCAACCTCTCTTTTTAAAGAATTAAACAGGCTGTTTTTGTTACTGTGCCTTTAAGACGGCCACATTCAAAAAACACTTAGAGCTAAAATTCTTCTTGTAGCCTCAGTATGAATGGGCAGAGCCAAACTGCTGTTGGATATATGCAAATGACATCTGAAACAATGAATTCTAAACATACTGTTTTAGCAGTTTGAGGAAAATTCAGTATCCACAATATGGGTCCTTTGATGGAACGTGAATTGGCTAAATTATGTTTGATCCAATTCCAATCTGCTTCTTTTCTGCACACTGTTTGTGCCACTGTCATAAAGGTGCCATCATTTTTCAAAAAGTCTTCCTCCATGTATCTGGGCCAAAGTGCCATTACATTTCTCCTACCTTCAAAAGACATCAGAAGGCGAGTTTCCTAGTCTTTGAACCAGAAAATCTATCGCCACTGTAGGACAAGGAATGTATGTTTACAACCTAAAAACATCTGCTTTGATTAGCTTTAATTATATAAATAATTACTACTATTATAATAATAATAATAATAATAATAATAACAACAACAATAATTATTATTATTAGTAGTAGTAGGAAATACTAAATAATGAGGAAAAGGGCTAAAGATCCAGTCATCTCTTATTCTGACAACTATCAAAGACAAACTGACAGTTGACCCAGGCTGTGCATTAACTGCATGAAAAACCTGTCTCTGGCAGCTAAACGCATTAAGTGAAAGTAAAAAGTAATGTTGTAGTGCACATATATTGTCTTCATTACAACTAGGTCAGCTAAATTTTCTATAGGCTTTTAAAATGGACAATGTAGAAAAAGTAGCCAAAAAGAACCACCAAAACCCACCAATCCATCGTCCAAATGATGACAAAATGCTCAGCAGACTCGAGCAGAACAGAAATGCCATTTAGTTCCAAAAGCACCAGCCACTGTGCCTCACTTACTCTGCTGATTTGATAGTTAAACCTGAAAACTTTTCGGTGTCAAACAGTCTTTTAAACCCACAACTTAGCGGAGCTCCACGTCATCACGCTCCATGAAAACGAATCTATCTGTAGTAATAGCTCCTATAAAAGTGGACGGAGCCGCTGCAATAAGGGCAAGTAAATAGGCAACAAATCCTGGGGCAGGCTCAGGCGTGCAATGAAGCAGACCAAGAGGTAGGAATGGGATCGGGCCCTGGATGGAACAGGCTGAACCGTGACTACGAGAAAGGCCACAAAAAAAAACCAAACAAAAAAAAAAAACCTGGAGGTCATAGGTCAAGGTCTTCATGAGACGCACCTTTCCCTCCTCCCTTTCCCTCCCTTGCTCCAATAGAAGATGAATTGCTGGACAGGCTGGGTATTGCCTAGATTAGATTCAATTCACTGCAATTACAGCCACTTTCAGACTAAATAAGCTCCCATCACACAAGCAGCTCTGCAATTCACACATTCAGAAAGCAGACATAAAGCTAAAACAACTCAAATGCAATCACCTGTATAGGTTTTAAAAGCTTTTTGGTTGAGATGGGTAACATTAATATTGCAAGAGCTTTCATTTTAGGATACAATGAATGGATATAATTATAAACCACTTCCCTCTGTACACCAGTATTTCAAAGTTAGGGATCACTTTTCAGTCAAATTAAAAAACGATGCAGATGAATGAACGAAATTACTTTATTGCGATGCTGCTACTCCAAACCTTTACAGATTCAACTAATTAGTAGGAAGCGTTGAAAATGAGAGAACTTTTAAATGCATTCAGAATGATAAACAGAGCCGTATATGAAATCTTAATAACTGAAAAAGCTGCATTGAGAATGAAGTTACTCAAATAAACATCCAGAATATTATCATTGTGGCCAAATCTCAGTCACACAACACGTTATAAATAATTACAGTATATCCTTTAGATTTTAACAAAAAAGATTTGAAATATTGAATAACGTCTTAAAATATCTACCAGTGTCTAGTATGTAATATTTCAATTAATAATGTTTAAGTTATTACTTTATTATCTTTTCAATGCTATTTACTGTATACGGATCATTCTACTGAATCCGTTCAAAGTCAGGGTTGAAAAACACATTATGGACTTTTAACTGACCTGGATATTAAACTAATATCCCTTTGCTTTGAATGACCCAATGCCTTATGTTTTTTTATTCAAATAAGTGCTTGGACATTCCACTGTCACCACCAAAACAATCATAACAATCAATGACAGCAGTGACAATTTCAGCTAATTTTGAATGAAACTGAAAACCACTAGCATCTTTGAACATAAAATCACAAGGTTTTCACTAAAACACAAAAAAGTTTACAGAAGAAACTGTGTTTTTCAGAAGTGACAATTCTCTCAGGTTACACACCGAATTTTAGACTGTTGGACACATTTTTATTTCAATAACAACAGGAATACAATCTCACTTCCTGCTCTAAAACACAGGGATGTGGCTTTAATAAGACTCCACCCATGGACTAAAACTCAGAGCATTTATTTGAAAGGTTTTTTTTTGTTTAATTTAAAAAATAATCTGATAATCTGAAAAGAAAAAAAGGATATAAAAAAATTTAACAAAAAAATTCACAAGTCAAAATTTAGGGGTTAGGGTTTGGGACAGCCACCTCCCAATAGAAAGTACCCTATAAAAGGATGATTTTCTATATATTTAGCTTTTTACTCTCTCAATTAATGCCTTGAGTGAATCTTTATAAATATCTAAGGTCTCAGGGTTTTTTTTTTACTGTGTGACCGCAGTTTGAACTAATCCGGTATAATGGTCCATATAGGTGTGTATATGGGTTTGTAAATAGTGGGTATATAAATGTATCAAAGTTAGAAACATGCCCAGTGTTTACAGTATAAATATACACTCTATTGTGACACAATCCAACACAAATATACATACAGATCAGGAATCTTTCTTACCTCCTAACTCTGTTGTCTTGGTGTGCAAGAGGGTTAAACAGCTCCCTCTCCAGGTCACAGGTCTGCTGTGTGTGGAGACGCTCCTGCATGTCACCAACCAGCCACTCCTCAGCCACAAACAATGAACTGGAACATAAACAATTGCATCAGTTAGTTTAATGTGTTTAATAATGTGTTTAATAAATTATAACAATTCAAAAAACCTGAATGACTTTCAGTTGCTATTTTCAGAATTCTTATTTATTTTCTGAATTCTTCTGCATCAACAACATAAAATTAATGGAACAGTGGTGTGCTGTCCTGCTAAAGGATGCCTAGGCAAATTCTCTCATTGACTTCACAGTAAAGAACCACACATTAAATGATTAATTTTGGGAAGAAGTGCATGTTCAAGTTCTTTTCTAATGCCAAAACAGTTTAAAATGGGCAAAAATCCTCAGTAAAAACTACCACAGTTTTATTTTCAGTGTTTCACCTCCAAAAACCTTAACACTTACCTGCACAGTTTTTCATATTCAAGATCATAAATATTAATATGACTGGCTACCTGTAAAGAAGGTGCAGAAAAAAAATGCAGGTAGCGAGGCTGACTGAAGTACCACAACAAAACACTGCCACTGTGTTTGCTCATTGTTTCTAGGAAATGGCACCAACACAAAAACAACAGCCACTGCAGAGAGACAGATGAAAGGAACGACTGATCTTCGACTGGCACAGTGATAGAGAGTAAGAAAACTTCTTCCTCAGGTGGACAGGCCTACAAAGCGAGGAGTTCTCTTTATTTCATGTTCTGCTTGTTCTTCTTCCTTCTCCAAAATTGAGCCGCAAGGATTCTTGCTTCCATTAACTAAAGAGACTGTGATTTTGGACCCGTAAAACTGTGAGGACCAGGAGAAGCTGTGTGCCTCTTAAAGCTGCAGGAACCGCACAAATGATATGTTTTTATTATTCACCTCCATCAAATGGGCTCGCAGATCAGTTTTCCTTTGCTTTATATGTGATGCAGCGTGGTAGCCACCAAACAGCACGTCTCAATGGAATGGGAAGAGACCTCAATCAAATGCGGGCTAAGCCTTTCTTCAGGACATGAAACGCAGCAGCCCTCCAGCCAGTATTACTGTAGAGGAGAAGAGGGAGAGAGAAAAGAGAGGAAATGCAAAATAGACGGTGGGAAAAAAGGAGAATAGCTCAAGTTAGTTTCTGATGAATAATAAGTGGCAGGAGGACACAAATAACGGTGTGCATTGTGTGATAAGCTACACCGGTATGAGATTATAATGAACATGTATGGCAAAAGTCGGGTCTTAATTGCTTCGCTGCGCGGACAACAGCAACAACGCACTCACGAAAAAGAGCTGCATAATATGATTGACTTTGGTTGGCCTGGTCCGGAAAGTGGAAGACGTGTTGAGAGGAAACTGGAATGATGAAGGGATAAGCCGGAGCCCACCGGTGATGGATCTGGCGCGCTGGCAGTGGGGGCCGGCAGCACTAAATGCCCTTCCGCACGGGGCAGAGGAGCCTCGACTTCATCAAGGCCCCTCGCAGGATCATCCCCCTTCTTAATGGATTACCGCTGTCTCCACGCAACCACGCCACAAATAATGATGAAACACCGGCAGATTAAACCACCTTACACAATCCTCAATTCATTACCTTTTCCCCCCCAGATAAGGGCTAGCTAATAAAAATATGATTTTCGCTTTCGCCAGAACAGTCACGCTTTTTATCCATTAGGGGGAAACAAAGATGGAAAGGGAAGGCGAGGTGGGTAAAAAAGCAAGAGGGAATAATGACCATCATTTCAATTATGCACTCCCATAGTGTTGGGACAAAAAAGGCTCAGAGATTGATGATGCAAAGGTAAACGTGCACAGTATTATATTTCACAAAATTAAACAGCTTCCTCCTGGCACATGTCGCAGATGTTAGAAGCATCTGCTGTAGTTCTGTGGCTCGAGGCCTTCTGAACATGGTTTTGATCAGGATAACACTACTTTTTAGAATTCAACACAATGAAAAATATGGCCTTTTCATTCTATTATGTCCAATTACTGACCTCTGAAAGGCATTTTGCCAGTAAGTGGTCAAATAAAAACAACCGGTCACTGTGAAAGAGACACCACGACCATATTTGGAAGAAGTACAACGTTCTCACTGAAGCTACAAGTGACGTCTTGAACACTGCGACAACAGCACCCTTCAGAATTAATGGTAGAGAAAAGAAAAAAAGTTTGATGTTATGCTGTAAATACGGAAAAAAAAACTATCAAGTGAGATAAATTAGTGAAACAATCTTAACAAAAAATAACAAAAAATTTATTTTAAAAAATCTGTTGTGATTATAGGCATCTCCAAAAATTCATCTGAACAAAATCTAAAGAACTTTAATTTCCATTAATATTTTACCTGATCTTATCAGTAATTCCAGAAAGTGCTGTATTACAGGGACCCAAAACATCTGAATTAATAAAAATGAAAAAACAAGGCGATTTGCATTAGCATATCATCACAAGCAATTTACAATACCATGACCCCACTAACCCAACCCTGCAGTGGCTCCTATAGCGCAGACTGAAACTGGGTCTGCTGGTCATGTGTAAACCTGCAGCCTCTCCAGGTATCACCTCATCTCCATGCTGCTGGACTGATGGCTTGCAGCCGTCCAGCTTGTCAAAACGCAGCTTCGCAGGCCATTACCGCGATGGCAGGCCCAGCGCCCAGTACGGATGGATGGGCCACACGGCCAAAGGGTCACAGCCCAGCTCGTATTTCTAGCACCTCACTCCGGTGCGGCAGGACAGCAAATTGGTGATCTGTCGCCGGATGCCCCACACGCACTCTCCCAATACAGACAGGAGCTCTGAAAGGATGGCTTGAAGGAAAAAATAAAGTGCCACCGACGTGATGAGGAGCTGGAGTATGGAGTATGAATGTGAGGTGGCAGTCTGAATGTGGCCCGTGTTAGTGTGTAATGATTTAAACTGGTTTCAGACCAATAGTCTGTGCACACTGCAGATAATCCCTATTTCTTTTTCAAATCCTGATCTCTAAACTAAACGTTGCAAACTGATAGGATCAGATCTGTGTTCATTTTCAAACATAATAACTACTTCGGTTGCTAAAGGAACAGCTTATGCAGGTGCAAAGTTACATTAAATTAAAATTCAAACTAAGCATTCAGATTCAACCACATCTCAAAAAATTAAATTTCACTTATGGCCATTCTACAGTCAGTTCACTATGTAACAACTGCTATGTAGTGAATAGTGAACCATTCCAAAGGCATTCTAATTGGCTTTTCACACTTTGTGAATGCACCAGTTTTCCACCTTTGCAAGCAGTTTCCTTCTCTCTCTTTGGAAAAGTTTGTTGAAAAGAAGCACAGAAAAACATTCCTGCATGAAAGCTGTTCAAATTTCCAGTTTGCTAAAAGCTCTTCACAGGCTCCTTTTCTCTCCGCTGCTTTTGCTCATTTCTTCTCACATATTGTGTGTTGGACAGTTTTCCAGTTATCCTGTCAAAAGGTTAGATACTTTGGTTACTTATAAGATTCAACGACACATAATAGGTGACCTTGACCAAGAGATGCCAAAACACTAAAACAGTTGTACTGATAGAAAATAAGGTATATGATATTCTAGGGCTGGGCGATTAATCAGGGTTTGGTTTCAATTATGATTTCGGCTTCCAATGATTATGAAAACAAAATAATCAAGATAAATTGCGTTCCGTTTCACAGCGATGCTCTCGCTTTGTCTCGTGTTATAAAAATTTTTATTCATTATTTTTATGTTTAGTAGTTGTTAATAGGTTGTGGAAGTGCACTACAACATAGCTGATCTAATTTAAATGTGTTAAATAATCACTTTTCATTAACTTTATTACACTGAAAGCCAGATAGTCATAGAAACGTTTACGAACACTCTTCGTCATATTCTTCATAACTTTCTTGTTTCATAAGCTACATTCTAAAGGTGGGGGTCGTATGAGGCTGTAACTGTCTTCTTTCCAGTCTAATAGATGGTGATGTAATTTTAAACCCTTATAATAAAAGAAGCTGAACTCACAATTGTTTTTTCTACTGAAAGTCGACCCATTTTTCCACAAATCTGGGCTATAAACTATAAACAGATGGCGTCTCCTCAGTGATCTGCTCTGTAAACATTATGTTTATAAAATAATACAAAGAGCGTCTAAGATTTTTGGCTTTCAGCAGTAAATTATAAGCATATAGCAATATGTGTGATCATAAAACACATGTTCTGTTAATTTGAGGGGAGCTTTTACAAAAAATAAATAAATAAAATAAAGTTACTGAATAATTTGATTTGGTCATGTAATTCAAATATACCCTGTAAATTCCGTGTAATTCGTTATATAAAACAGCCTTTGTTACAGTGACACCACTGCTACAGTAACTGTTAACGCTGTTACCTTGTATGTTGCAGCTGCGCAGCGACTATTTCAGAAAATATTTACCTTATTAGTGTGTGGAGACAGATAACAGCCAGGATTATCTATGACTCACCTCATCTCACACTACTCTGCTTCAAACACACACAAAAGCCCAACGTCACCATCAGATTTCACTGACCTGTGTGTGAATCAGATAGGATATCTGTATATATTTATATATTATTAATATATATTAATATATATTACCATTACTATTATTAGTATTATTATTAGTAGTAGTAGTAGTAGTAGTTGTTGTAGTAGTAGCAGTAGGCTAGAAGCAGTGGTACTGGTATTGTTATTATCATGATCGTTATCATTATTTTTGGGTTATAGTGAAACGTCCACTGACGTTATTAACAGATCACCGATGGACTGACTTTTTGAAACTGATTTTGGACGTCTATTGACGTTCATAACATGTCCCCGACTGACCGACTATTTTTAAACACATTTTGGACGTCCACAGACGTTCTTTGTTTACTGGGATAGCTGTGGCCAAGCTCGCCTGGCTAAATTCACGACTAACGGCGGGTTCTCTGACCAGGTCAAGGCTCCGACTGTAACCGGTCAAATCTACACTGAGACTCATTTTAAGTCTGTAAAGCGCTTCGGGGCGATAACTGACAACAACTAACAGAACTAAACGAGCCTCACTGTCTCTCACCTGTCGGGCTCATCAACCCGCCGGCTGCTTTCATCAGTCTGACCTGCAGGGCTTCCGTTACATTTTGAATTTAGAACTGAGGCGCACGCGCGGCCTGCAGCACTGATGCGCTGGATTACCCGGATCAGTTCCCATTAAACAGAATAGGGATAAAACTGAGACACTACATTTAAACCGCGGCCCAGTAAGATGGGCCAACCGGTTAATCAGACCATCCGCATTAATAACTCCACAGTAAACTGAGGACAGAGGCGCTACTGTCCGCTCAGAGCTACAGCCGGCATTTCAAACAGAGACATGAGGGCCCCGTCACCTCCGGGCTGGAGCACACCTGTGTTTCAGGCTCGAGACTGCCAACGTTTTTAACATCCAACCCTGTGGTTCTGCTGGAGAGGCTGTTTCAGACCGTAACCACATCATTCATGTGTGTCAACGTGGTAGACAAAAACATGAACCGACCTCCGTCTTTTACCCTTTCACCTCTGACTGGAAATACAGTCCAACTCGTTCGTGACCTTCAAACAATTAGTCTTACCCATCGAGTGATCCTACTGAGCATGCGCATATCATCACTATAGTGTAGTAACTTAAAGTTTCAAACGTTTTATTGTGTTTTAATATTAATTCAGTACAGACTCAGCTTAATGTTACTGCTTACTCCCTAATAAAGTGATTGGTGATCAAAACATCCTAATTATTCTTTTAATGCTGGTAGAGTTTCTGATAAGGAGATTTAGGCTGTCAAACTGATCTCATCTATACGTTTCAGTGCTGGCAGCATTTTCTGAAAGGGTAATTTAAGCCTTCGGAATATCCCACCTATAGTTTTATGTAGCGCGCTAAATAAAAATGTGCGGCGTGGTAGGACATTTAGACTGACAGCCTAAATCTCTTATCAGAAAAACATTACCAGCATTAAAACTAGGATGTTTTGATCGCCTGAATCACCGTATTAGGGAGTAAGCAGTAACATTAAGCGGAGTCTGTACTGAATTAACATTTAAAACACAATAAAAACTTTGAAAATATAAGTTACTACGCTGTAGTAATGATATGCGCATGCTCAGTAGGACCATAGATATACATATCTAGATGCCGCGTTGGGTCCAGTCAGGCACGTCAACGGCGCCGCCATTTTAGCGCGGTCAACCTCGCCGCTGGACTGCATTCAGTACCGCAGCGATCCACGCTCATGATGGTTAAAGCTTTGTAGCGGTAAATTACAGTATTCATTAATCTGTGTAGATATTAATAACAGATTAACGTTAGCACCTTCTTACACAAAGCTGAAGTCAGCTTCTTATTTTCCAGCTTCTTGTTCAAATTTTCCTGTTCCACCTTAAATTGTGCAGCTTCAGGCACCAGAAAGTGGCTGCTGCACCATTTAAGGTGGAATGGGAAAAGTCGAAGAAGCTGGCGAATAGGAAGCCGACTTCAGCTCCGTCCTTCTTACTGTGTTTTGGGGGTTTGTTTTATTTTTTATGTGTATTAAGATTAGAAGTGATTCACACACTGATGATTTGCTGATGTGTCTGATTGTGTTTCTCGTGTTAAACTTGGTTTTTATCGTCAGGTGCAGACTGAATACTCTCCTGCTGGTCTGGACGGCTAATTATCACGATCAGTTATTAAAGTAATAAAAGCTACCGAGAGCAGATCTGTGCAGCCTGGATTAATCTGTGTCTGAGGATTATAACTACACAGATTTGGTGAAAATCGGTTGAGTAATAAGGAAGTTGTGGCTCATTTAATCCTGAGACTCCTCATCTCTCAATACAAGCGAATCTGTTCACAAGCGGATCTTGACCTCTCCAACATGGCGGACGCGCAGACGTCCCGCCTCAGATAGAGAACAACAGACAGCGCGGCGTCTCGGAGCGTCTATGTGTGGGTAGGACAAATTGTTAGAATAGCCCGGCAGTGCTTTTCGTGCTGATAGGCTGACTAAAGGCAGCTGTTTGGGAAAACCTTTGTCTTTGTCTTAAAAACCGATAATCATGTATGTGTAAGTAAACAAAAGTAACCCTATCCAGCCTCTTCTGACAAACACAGCCGGACACCGCCCCCCCCGCCGCCCCCGATTGGACTCTTCCTGTTGTCATGGACGCATGTAAACTAACACGAGCATGGCGCGGCTGGTGAAGTTGTTTATGCAGATTGACAACATAAAAGAGGCTCATTTCGTCAGAAACAGGTAACTGAATGATCCAAAAGCTTTAAAAGAGTAAAGTTATGTGGTTTTAGTTACGATGAGCCGCAGAGCGGTTTAGTACAGAGCGGCTCAGCGTCTCATCCCCCAGCGTGCTGTTCGTATTTCCCGTTCCACCTTAAACAGTGCAGCAGTAATTAACGAGCTGCCGGTTCTGTGGGGAGAGAGAGTGGAGACGGGAGAGGAGCTCAGATGTGTTTGATAACTAATGAAAGGTTTTGCGTTCATAGGATTGCGGAGGAAAACAGACAGCGGGAGAATTCTGCGGCGGTCAGAATCCAAAGCTGGTTCAGAGGCTGCCGAGTGCGAGCTTACCTGAGGTGAGAGTCTAACATGGACACAGTTAAGTTATAATTCGAGAAATTAATGGTAACATTTTTAAAGGGCTATTGTCCAAGTACACAGTATGGCCAAAAGTATGTGGACACCCAAATGATTGAGTTTCGACGACACTCAGTGCTAACAGGTGTATAAAATCAAGCACATAGCCGTGCAGCCCCCATAGACAAACAGGGCCAATAGAATGAGTCGTACTGAGGAGCTTGGTGACTTTAAACGAGGCACTGTGTAGGACTGTAGAACTTACAGCGAGGAGAATTTCCACTCTGTAATGTCTTCCGGGTTCCTCAAACGCTAGAGGGCGCTCCCGAGCAAGTCCAAAATGAATCTTAACCGAGCGTCAAGCATTTGAGCAAAATCGTAGTTTATAAATGCTTCAACATTTTTAATATAAAAGAATACATTCATTTCTTGAACACAGAACATCATAAAACATTTTAACACTTCTGTCATATTTATAAAATGTATCTGTCTGTCTGTCTGCCCTGCGATGGACTGGTGACCTGTCCAGGGTGTGTCCTGCCTTCCACCCAATGACTGCTGGGATAGGCTCCAGCTCCCCCCTGCGACCCAGAAGGATAAGCGGCTTAGAAGATGTGTGTGTGTGTGTGTGTGTGTGTAATATTTATAAGAGCTTTCAAACTCAAGTTATAAGAGTTTAAAATGACGCCTCATGTACGTCCATGACAGTGAGCACAAACAGCCAATGAGCTGCTCCAGCCAATCAGCACTAAGTATTAGTAATGTTAGTGTCTTGCTGCCCAAAATCTGTTTGCTGTAAAAAAGGAGACACACAGGTGAGTTTTCTTTGCTTTTTTAGTGAAATACGTCAAAACTAAAGGAAAGTTCTGTGTGATTACAAACTATTTTAACTTTTCGTTTTTAGCCATTGAGCTCCATTCACTCCCATTCATTGAGGACTCGCTTGCAGGCGCCCTCTGCTGTTTTGCAGTCCTATTTTTATATAACGGGGGAAATAAAAAGTGGCCAGGCTCGTCCTAAACCGGCTCGGATGCCACCTTTGCCAAAAGTCTTTTTGTGAAAGTTCCGTCCTGCTGGACCCAGTCAGCTCTAAGTGCTGTAATTGTGAAATAGAAGTGTGTAGGAGCAACAACAGCTCAGCCACGAAGCGGTAGATCACGCAAATGCAATGCAGGACCACCGACTGTCCATGGATATGGAATGGAATGTCTAACAAGCATGTAGGGGTGCAATGTGTAGGTGTCTGCATACTTTTGGCTTGTGTAACTGATCAAGCGCTGAGGATTCATCGTTGTCTTTTCATGAGCTTAAAGTGCTGTGGGGCAATTCCAGCCTTGAGCTCCATTTTACGCGGCCTTTGTGCACTAAATCACGACTATTTTAGTCTTTAGACATAGAAATTAGCAGGAACACTTGGTGCTCCAGCAACGTAACCTCAATATATTTCTGTGCGTTCAGCAGACAAACTTCCAGACAGTAGGTTAATTTAGATTACTTTAGTTAATTGATCAGTATGTTAAGTGGTTAATTAGGCACAATCTGAGCTCCTTAAGTGCAGCTCCTGGGTTACCACCCTCCCCATCTACGCATTGATTTTCTGGGGTTATAAATGGTCTTTTTGAAACTGATGGCCTTCTTGAGTTCAAAATCGCCATAGACATGCATTTAGAGGGGAGCTTTTCATGATGAATGCAAATGTAGAGTTGTCTAAGAAGTGCTGGCCATTTGGGGGCTCTCAGGAGAAAGGTTTCTAAATGTTCCCTAAAATGGTCTCATCTCAGGTTGGACTGTGGAGTTGTTAATCTCTTGCACAGTGCTCTTAATATTATAATGGAATGTGATTAACTGGGAAACACTGTTGCAGCCGTATCCACAGGAAGGCGACGATGATACAGAAAACATGGCGGGGTTTCAAAGCACGGGAGCACTTCAGGCAAAGGGTAAAGGTAAGCTGGAGAGTCGTGTAATATTGATTATGTTATGATTACGCTCATTAACATTCAGCAGTTACAGGCATGCCACGACTTACATCTGAAGTAGCTTTGTAATTTGACAATCCGTATTGATTTGCTATGGAATGCCTTTATCTCACCTATCTGTTAAAGGAGCACCGTTTTCATGCTCCTATTCCTTTTCTGTCTGTCATCACTGTTTCGAGATGATCTCCATGTTGCTGCTCTTAGTTGTCAATGGTAAAGTTTTTTGCTCATGCAAATCGGTAACTCATAAATGTTTAACTTTTTCCCTGAGGATACATTTGTCAGAGCAGCTGAATATTGTTTTGCATCCTCAGAAAGGAAAAATGGATTATGTAGGGATCATACATTAGCATATGAAACAAATAGCTACCACTTTCGGAACACCTGGTTTCAGAAGTGTATTTAGGGGACATTCTTGAAGAAGACAGCAGAGACTGTTCTGAGAGAACTCTTATTTGCTATGCGTGACAAAAAACTAGGGAGGCATGATGAATCATTGGACAATTAAATTTGACAGTAATGTAGATATTTAGCAATATTTGATGAAGCATTTATTCTTCAAGAGCGGAACATTTGGGTGATGATGGACTACTATGCCGTGTCTGTATTATGGGAATTTCTAAAGTGAAAGATTTTTAAATCATTTAGATGTGAAGCCGTTCAGAGTGGTTTAATGTAGAGAAATGTCCACAGTCAGAGCTGTTCACAGTGGTGGTGATAGGAACCAGACATCTGAAGCATTTAACACCTTTAAAAGCTTCGTCACAGAAAGCTATGACAAGACATGGTTACCGGTACATTCCCTCATGCCCGAGACATTGTTTTACGATAGTTTTAAGAGAAGTTTTTGGTCAATACAGTCATGTGGAAAAGTTTGGGCGCCCTGGTCAAATTAAATGTCTTGTTGACTTCGTAAGTGTAAATAAGTGAACACATCCTCTACAGAGAAATCACTCCTGCATACTTAATTCACAGTTACTGTTTATTTGCTGAATTTAGCATATTGGAAAAAATAAAACTTAAAATAAGGCCTGTGCAAAAGTTATGGCACCTTTTTTATATGTTTAATTTTTTCTATGTTAAATGCAAATAAACATAGTGTGCTAAAATTTTATTTGTTCCATGTACAGCATGTTAGCATTTTGTGTTTTTTTTTTTTTTGCCCATATGTTAAATTTAGCAAATAAACAGTCATTGTGCATTAAAATGTGCAGAACCGTGTCTCTGTAGAGGATTATTTTCACTTAAAAAATCAGCAAAACATGCAATTTGACCGGGGGTGTTCAAACCTTTGCAAATGACTGTACATTCTCCCCAGAGTAGTAAATGCAGGGTGTTATAATAATGCTAAATAGTACCCCCTGGATTTACCACTATTTTACTCTTTTCCATACAGTACAAAAACTAACGTAGGTTGACTGGACAATTATATAGGAAATGAAATTGGCTATATTTGTGGACCTCTCGACCCCTGGTTCCACCATTTCTCTTCAAACGACTAAATGATTAAATAGACATCTAAACGTTAGAATTATGCTGACATTTTCATAATTGGTGGACTTCCCCTTTATCCAAGCCATACGTAGTTCACTGGGCACCCTTTAATATCAGTGATTTAACACAATCTTTTAACACATGAAAAATATCAGATGTTGCTCACAGCTCAACATTTCCTTATCTGTGCATCCCTAATAAAAACAACGCCCACTGCACAAGTTAATGGACTGCGGTCTGAGTCTCTTATTTGGTTAATACTTATTTCATTTACCTAATGTCACAATGGGAATCTTAAAATTGTGAGGCAGTTTTGGATCATATTAAAAGTTCTCTCAAGTGCTTCCTGACCAGTCCACAGTAGATAAATCACAGCGTTGCATGTTGTGAATATTCTCTTTGGGTAGTCAGTTTATTCCTGGTGGGGCGCCATTGATTATCAAACTCTGCGTGGAGCATTTTGTCATATATCTCCATTAGCTCCCAGCTTGACTACCATAGATTTTCCCCTGCCACGTCTGCATTATGTATTAAGAACAGCCATGTCCCTTCAATACAGAGTCTGATACCCCTCTCTGTCCTGCCTCACTCAGCCAGGGCTCCATGACTCATTATGTATTATGTATAAAGTAGGTTTTCGCTCTTGCATGTTGAGAATGGATCAGAAAGCTTTGGCTCAGTGACTCTACTGTAATACTATTTCTCTCTCTCTCCCCACAGACAGCATATTTTCTCATGAAGATGAATTTCTACAATAAGATGGCTGTCAAGGTAAATATTTCTCCCACAGTTTAGCCAATGAAAAGTCACTTGGTCTCAAGTTTGTGCTGAAACATCTGATGAAATCTTCAAACAGATCGTCTTGCCTTTGATAAGCAAAAGTCAAGGTGCAGCTGATACGCATGATGTAGCCCTAATTGTATTACAGTTTAGTGGTAACAGAGTTCTTGAGTATTCAGGAAACTCTGCACTTGCTATTGTCATGACTGGATCAACATCATGACCAATAAAAGAGAAGCACACAGTGAATAAATGAAAAAATGATTTTAATAAGAAATAAACTTAAGGATCTGGTGCAAAAATCTCAAGGACAAAAACTGTTGGCCAAAATAACTCCAAAATAAACAAATGAACTGAAGCATAATGAACAAAAGAAAACTGGCCCAAAAAAACAAACTGCCCGGGACACAAACAACAAAACAGTAGAGGAGCTCCCGCCACAAGCACACCGCACAGGTGTAAGTAGTGTTCTTGATGAGGCCTTCAGCCCCACCCACTACAACTCCACCTGTAATGGCACAGGCCCGTCACACTGTGTTCACTAATACAGTCATATGCAAAAGTTTGGGCGCCCTGGTCACATTACATGTTTTGTTGAGTTTATTTGCTGAATTTTGCATGTTGGGAAAAATAAAACACAATATTTGGCCTGTGCAAAAATTATGGTACATTTTGTATTTTATGTTTTAATTTTTTTCCATATATTAAACGCAAATATAAATTGTGCACTAAAATGAGCAGGAAATGTGCATATTTACGTGTGTCCTCTGTAGAGAATGTGTTAATTTCATTTAGAAAATCAACAAAACAAAACAGGATTGACCAGGCGTGTTCAATCCTTACAGGTACATGCAGGGTATAGTAATGCAAAATAGCCCTCTGAGAAAAATCGTTTTCTTTTTGGATTTACAACTCTTTCATTTTTTTACATACAGTATAAGAACTAATGTAGGTTTACATTTGCTAAATTTAACATACTGCGGAAAAAAATAAACAGAAAATGTAGCCTGTGCAAACGTTATGGCACGTTTTATATTTTCTGTTTTTATTTTTTTCCATTACATGGTAACACTTTACAATAAGTGCTGACTAACTAACATTAAGCTCTGCATTTGTTTAGATGAACAGCACATGAGGAACTTCATTAGTGTTGATTAGCTAATATTAAGTGAACAAGTAACAACGGCTCTAGTTAATGTTATTAATTAACATTAAAAAGACACGAGATACTCTATTAATATGGTTAACTAATATGAAGAAAACAAGTGACGTCACTGTATACTGTGTACTGCATACTGCATCAATGTATACTGTATACTGCATAATGCATCAGTGTATACTGTATACTGCATAATGCATCAGTGTATACTGTGTACTGCATACTGCGTCACTGTATACTGTGTTCTGCATACTGCACCACTGTATACTGTGTACTGCATACTGCACCACTGTATACTGTGTACTGCATACTGCGTCAGTGTATACTGTGTTCTGCATACTGCACCACTGTATACTGTGTACTGCATACTGCGTCAGTGTATACTGTGTTCTGCATACTGCATCAGTGTATACTGTGTACTGCATACTGCGTCAGTGTATACTGTATACTGCATAATGCATCAGTGTATACTGTGTACTGCATACTGCGTCACTGTATACTGTGTACTGCATACTGCACCACTGTATACTGTGTACTGCATACTGCACCACTGTATACTGTGTACTGCATACTGCGTCAGTGTATACTGTGTTCTGCATACTGCACCACTGTATACTGTGTACTGCATAATGCATCAGTGTATACTGTGTTCTGCATACTGCGTCAGTGTATACTGTGTACTGCATACTGCACCAGTGTATACTGTGTACTGCATACTGCACCAGTGTATAGTGTACTGCATCAGTATATACTGTGTAATGCATACTGCGTCAGTGTATACTGTGTAATGCATACTGCGTCAGTGTATACTGTGTACTGCATACTGCGTCAGTGTATACTGTGTACTGCATACTGCACCACTGTATACTGTGTACTGCATACTGCGTCAGTGTATACTGTGTACTGCATACTGCACCACTGTATACTGCGTCAGTGTATACTGTGTGCTGCATACTGCACCACTGTATACTGTGTACTGCATACTGCGTCAGTGTATACTGTGTACTGCATACTGCACCAGTGTATACTGTGTACTGCATACTGCACCAGTTTATAGTGTACTGCATCAGTATATACTGTGTACTGCATACTGCATCAGTGTATACTGTGTTCTGCATACTGCACCACTGTATACTGTGTACTGCATACTGCGTCACTGTATACTGTGTTCTGCATACTGCATCAGTGTATACTGTGTACTGCATACTGCGTCACTGTATACTGTGTTCTGCATACTGCATCAGTGTATACTGTGTACTGCATACTGCACCACTGTATACTGTGTACTGCATACTGCATCAGTGTATACTGTGTTCTGCATACTGCGTCAGTGTATACTGTGTACTGCATACTGCGTCAGTGTATACTGTGTACTGCATACTGCACCACTGTATACTGTGTACTGCATACTGCGTCAGTGTATACTGTGTACTGCATACTGCACCACTGTATACTGTGTTCTGCATACTGCACCAGTGTATACTGTGTACTGCATACTGCGTCACTGTATACTGTGTTCTGCATACTGCATCAGTGTATACTGTGTACTGCATACTGCGTCACTGTATACTGTGTTCTGCATACTGCATCAGTGTATACTGTGTACTGCATACTGCACCACTGTATACTGTGTTCTGCATACTGCGTCAGTGTATACTGTGTTCTGCATACTGCACCAGTGTATACTGTGTACTGCATACTGCGTCACTGTATACTGTGTTCTGCATACTGCACCAGTGTATACTGTGTACTGCATACTGCGTCACTGTATACTGTGTTCTGCATACTGCATCAGTGTATACTGTGTACTGCATACTGCACCACTGTATACTGTGTTCTGCATACTGCGTCAGTGTATACTGTGTACTGCATACTGCGTCAGTGTATACTGTGTTCTGCATACTGCACCACTGTATACTGTGTACTGCATACTGCGTCAGTGTATACTGTGTACTGCATACTGCGTCAGTGTATACTGTGTTCTGCATACTGCACCACTGTATACTGTGTACTGCATACTGCACCACTGTATACTGTGTACTGCATACTGCGTCAGTGTATACTGTGTACTGCATACTGCGTCAGTGTATACTGTGTTCTGCATACTGCACCAGTGTATACTGTGTACTGCATACTGCACCACTGTATACTGTGTACTGCATACTGCACCACTGTATACTGTGTACTGCATACTGCGTCAGTGTATACTGTGTACTGCATACTGCATCAGTGTATACTGTGTACTGCATACTGCGTCAGTGTATACTGTGTTCTGCATACTGCATCACTGTATACTGGGTACTGCATACTGCGTCAGTGTATACTGTGTACTGCATACTGCACCAGTGTATACTGTGTACTGCATACTGCACCAGTGTATAGTGTACTGCATCAGTATATACTGCGTACTGCATACTGCATCAGTCTATACTGCGTACTGCATCAGTGTATACTGTGTACTGTGTACTGCACCAGTGTATAGTGTACTGCATCAGTCTATACTGCGTACTGCATCAGGATATACTGTGTACTGCTCTTTACCAGTAGTATACTGTACAGTGTCCAGTATACGACACAAGCTGTGTGCCATGCTACAGGGACAGGGGCGCGACTGGCCTGCCAACATCCAGGACTGAGCCAACTGGACCGTCTAGACTCAAGACTCGCCCTTTTTTCCTTAGCCCTCCAATCACTGCTTAGCAACTGTTGCTAGCCACCTTTCAGTGAGTATTTTGATATTTTGGTAGAGAGAGTGTAAAATACACCAGCAGACAAAGTAAACAAACCCACCTCAAGACCTGCAGAGAAAGCTGGTGTGGCTTCAGCACTGCGCTGAATGCAGCAGCATTCGGTCAAAGCCGCTGTTAACGTATAGAAGAAAGGCCGAATCCAGAGCTATTAAAAATATCCAGGTGGTTACGTCAGTGGTTACGTCCTCTCGGAATGGCCGCGTTGCATTATGGGATGCAGTGTATCACGGAGTTAGCTCTGGCAGCCTACTGGAAAAATTTGCCAGAGCAGTAAATCATCCGGGTATCTTTGGCATACTGGAGGAATTCATGTTGGTCACATACTGCATAGTACTCACTACTTCTGGGCAGACTCAGTACGTGAGCAGTGTGTTGTGGACTGTTTCGAACACAGACTCTGTGCTGAGCTGTTAGCGAGCAGTGAAAGGGCCGAGGTGAGAACCACCTGCTGTGACGAACAAGTCACACCTCCCCACAAAGACAGCCGCACTGAGATAGAACTCAGAGTGCAATTACAATTTTCTTGATGTCAAAAAATGAATACAGATGCTACAGTAAAAATAGCATTTACACACAATAAAATACTGACATAAAGGTTGACTTGATTGCCCATCTATGGAAATGAAATACAATATGCTTTCTATCAAACTAATTGATTGACATTATTGGAGAAAATACGGAAGTTCAGCTCCAAAATATGTGGAAAATATGACTACAGTGAAAAAGGGTTGAACAGATTACAAACTCTAACGTAAACTGGTGAACGTAAACTGGTGAACGTAAACTGGTGAATGCTTTTGGCAGTCTGAGCTGGGAAAATGCCGCTTTCTGTTCTTTACCATATGGTTAGCCATGCTGCCTGCAACAAACTGCAAAAATCACAGATTCTATTACCTGCATTCAAACTAGATGGAGAATTTGTCAGCGAAGTCTTTGCAGCTCACAACTAAAATGTGTTTTTCCCCTTTTAATTGTCAGTCCTACAGTTTTATCAGTCCAGCATGTTGTATTTCAATACCTATAAATCAAGAAGGTTCTGTTTGAGTGATGCTTTGGCACTTTTATAGGTGGACAGATATGCACTGAAACTGTAGCTTTACAATCCCGTGTAGTGTTTTTCCCTGAAGAGAAACTTTTTACAAGTCTTACAAAATTTCAGAGTTTATTGAAGAACAGCATGTTAGCATTGAGGAATGCCATTATAGCAGTGTTTGGACTTCACTGGGAATCAGGACTTATATGAGCATTTCAGGGTGGAACCCAGCTCTCTGTCTGCTGCTGTTACATGAGTCTAATTGGAGTGATGGTGCTTGACCTCTTCCCAGAGGCCATAGTCCTGGAGAGCGAAGGTCTCGTCACCACTTAGACACCAACAGAAGCAGCTCAACAGGCCAGACGTGTTTTACAGCTCTTGTAAAAGATAGAGTGTTATGTCCGGGAAGAAGCGGGAATGTAAAAATTTATAAGGGAGAAAATAAGGGGCAATTGTGAAAATGGACGGATGAATTTCAGGCCCAGACTGGATATACAGAATATATCACATCCAGGCTTCTTTAAAACCTGGCTGACTTTTCAATGTGTTTACTGCTTAATGCCTCATGTGTGAGGATTAAATGCCACAATCCCTACTGGCTCAATGTTAGTCACCAAACTATTATAGTATATTATATTATATCATATACAGTCATATGCAATAGTTTAGCCGCTCCTGATCAAATGATGTTTTGTTTTGATATTTTCTTGAGATATTTCTTCTTAAAAATAACAAATAAGAACAAGCAGGCATGTTAATCAGTTGCACATGGAATAAAATTAAATGTAGAAATAAATAAATAGAAGCAGATAGAGTTTTCCAATATTTTAAAGTAAATCAATTTTAATCTTAGTCTCCAGTTTCTGATAAAGAAGTCCCGTTGTCTTCATGGACCTTTTCCTTCTAAAGATTTAGGGCTCGTTCCGTTTGCTGAACTTTCTCAACAATATCCAGCCACTGAGTTTTTGCTGGTGAAACTTTGTAAAGCCATTACTTTGTGGCAGCTATTTTACTGGTGGCAACAGAATTCTCAATAAACATCAGTTGCTCTCTCTGAACTTCTCTGGAATGAATCCTAAATTTAATAAAACTCTAAGGTATCTCTTAAATCTTAAAATCATAGTGATGGAATTTCTTTCTTTCCAGTATGAGTCGAGTTTAGGGCACAGAAGAGTCTGTATGATCAGCCATGCTTTCACCGCACTTTCTCCAACAAGAACAACTAACATCGGGTTGCCTCAGTGCCTGTTTAGGTTATGAACTGAACTGAATAATGTTCTGCCAGCAAAATGTCCTCAACTGTCTATCAGATAAAATAGACCCGTATGGAGATTTCTAAACTAATCTTTACAGATTTTTAATAAACATCAACAAAAATAGCACATGATTTTATGTTTTTCCAATATGTCAATCTCAGCACATAAATATAATCTGTGCACTGAAATTTGGAGGAAAATTCAGAATTTAAGGTTGTTCGATGTAGAGGATGTGTAAATGTGTCATTTGACCAGGGGTGACTATTATAGATAATATGGATATTAATCATTTAGTTAATCAGTCGGTTTAACTGACTGAATACATAATAAAATACTTCACTATTTAAAAGGTTAAAATCATTTGTTATATTTACAAATGCTGTTATTTTACATACAATAATCTGTTATACAACTTGGGTTTGAAAATTACAGGCTATCATCCAAAAGGTATTTTTAGAAGGTGTACTTGATATTTCGAGAACAGGTTAATAAATGATAATGACATTAAATGATGAATTCTGGACATTATTTTGTTATAACGATTTTAACGTGTAAAATAAAATAAATGTAATTATATCATATGTATAACATTTATCTCAATGTTATAAAACTGGCAGATCATATTTCAAAATGGTGTATGAAGAACAATAATTGAATTATGCCGTATTGGTCAAACAATAATGCCATACTGAGTCTAATAACATATTTCTGATGGTATGTGTTATATATCATACGTGTCCTGTATATCCACAATATGACGCCTGCTCATTCAACATTTCTCCTGAAGTCCTGAAATTAACGGTATTAATAGTGAGTTTGTCCAAGTCTGAGCATTGCTGTGAGAATTTGATTATATTCAGCCACAACAGCATTACAGAAGTCAGGTACTGATATTGGATAATTAGTTCTGGAATCTCCAACTCCATCCCTCCAGAGAACACAGTTCCATTGCTCCACAGGCCAATGCTGGGCTTTATACTCCTCCAGCCAATGCTTGGCGTTGTGCATGGTGACCTGAGGCTCATGTGCAGCTGCTCCAGTGTGTGACTGAACACCTGTATCAGCGATGGGTTCACCTTAAAGTAGCTGAATTAAGTACCTGGAATGAGTATCTGGATACTTTTGGATGCACTAAATGTTTGTATACTTGCTTGTAATGTAAGATCAACATTTAGTAATTAAGTAGTTATCTGGCCTTAATTAATGCTAAGGACCAGAAACAGTTCATCAGTTATGCATTTGAATAAACGTGTTTCCAGCACATGTGAAGCTCTTTGTGCGTATTTTGGATGTGAGCTACAACGAGCTGCACCTTTTTGCGCCGCCGTCTTTTTTCTATCAGTCGTTATCGTGCTCTTTACCGCAGGCCTGTTAATAGAACCAGTGTTTACAAGGGGGCACAGATTTGTATTAGATCTAATTGAGCAATATGCATCATTGATTTTACCTGTCTGAAAGGTCACCGAGAACTTGGAATCTGAGCCGGCAATTACTTTATTTAGAATTATCTATTGACTGCTGATCAATGGCAATTCTCGTTTTGTTTTGTTTTTGCCTTATTATTTTTCTCCTGCTATTGTTTTAAGCTTCTAATTAGCCTGAAGGACATCTGTCCACTTCAGTGCAGGACTGCAGAGCCTGAGTTATCGCTGCCCAACATGCTCAATTCGTTTCTGTGACAGCAACTGCAAGCAAACAAGTATTTATGATGGAAAGTCAAAGGCTTCCTTAGTTACGTGGCTGTGTGGTTGCATTCAGTCACCTAGTGTGGAATCAGTGATACTAAAGCGACTAATGACCACATGCTTCTGACCAAGAAGTAAACCGAACAGACAATTACATGTGACTTTTTGTGCCATAGCATAAAAATTCCAGTAATATTAATAATTTCTGTATTTTGGACAGATTCAGCAGAGATGGAGAGGCTACTACGTGAGGAAGTACGTTCACAATTACTATGCACGGAAAAGGTACCTGGAAGCCCTGACCCAGAAGAATGAGCAAATCAGGTAGGAGCACAATGCTAAACCAATCAGAATTATTACTATATTATAATGTGTGATACTGCTTAAAGTGAAACATGTGGTGGAACGTTGAAAAGCTGGATCACTGTGGGAAATAAAGTAACCATTACAAAGTTATAGATGAGCTGAGGCCTGAGGCTTTGGCATGTTTGAGCCCAGGCATGTGTAATGCACCACGCGTGAAGTACAATTGTTAGGAAACACTGTGAGCCTTGATGTTGAGGAGGTGGGGGGTGGGGGGGCGGTAGCTAATGTGATACTAAGCTAACATATGATTTCTTTCCTACAGTTAAAGTGGGCCGCTAGCTATCATAGTAAATGGAGTTTTCTTAAAGTTCTCTTAAAGTAGGATCCTGAAACAGGGATTAAGCTACACCACAAACAGCTGTGTAATAAACCTTCATAACCAGCACTGTTGGCAGAGTTACTGTGGCCCCCCACAAGCCCCCCAGAGTGACAGTGAAGGCCACCCACTATTTTGTTGTTCAAAACAGCAGTCCTGGTGCTACTGGTTGAGGCCTGCACTGTAAAAGATTTGTCAGTTCAACCTAAAATATATATATTTCATGTGGTAACAAGCAATTAAACCAGTTTTATTCAACTTAAAATATATATATATATATATATATATATATATATATATATATATATATATATATATATATATATTGATTGAAAGAATCGTTCATTCAAAGTGTTTATTTAGGTTGAATAAAACTGGTTCAGTTACTTGTTACCAAATAATACCAATATTTTTTAGGTTGATCTTACAAACCATCCTTACAGCGTTTCTTTTTTTTATAAAAATTAATTTATGATCTATTCAGTATATGTTTACTCTGAGATTTTATAGTTAATCCCTGCTCCTATTTTAGCAAACAGACACAAGCTAATATTATATAGGTTTGCACTCATGTTTGAACTTTTGGAATCATTGGTTAAAAGTCTAGAATCAATATAAAATATAAATTACGATATAAAAACAAATGTAGCTGTAGATAAGAAAGCTGTATAGCGTTAAAATGACATTATAATAAAATTAATATCCTTTAAAAAGTGGTGATCAAATCTTCGATCTAAAAACGTCTTTAAATGCATTTTGGTGTCTATTTCATAAGATATGAATCTGCATTGTATAAGTTATTACTGCATATAAAATAAAAATGAAGAAAGTGAATATAAAAATTTGGAACAAGGTTCAGTGCACTGTGTACATTATAGTGGTGCTGGTATACAGGAGGTTTACGAACGTTCAGTTCCGAGATTTTCCTCAAAGAGAAATGAATCTTCTAAAAGGAATATCACGTGTAAAATACGCACATTAGCAGCGCGCCGTGTATAATCTGCTCTGCCTCAGGTTATTCACAAGCGAATAATGTTATGAAATTAAAAAATTAGCCCCTGTGTTCAGCGAGCTCCTGCATTAATAAAACACACATGCTTTAGGGGCAAAAAAGATACCATCTTTTACCTTTGATAAAAACTTGAAGTCACATTTTAATGTGGCCAATATATTTTGTGGGAAAATATCTTAAGGGTTCGCCTAAAATTAAATGTAAATTTGTTAAGTGCTCTTTGGATCAGTAACTCCAGAACCCACCTACACCCCCCACAACACCCACCCCACTGATGCTGCTTGCTTTTAATGGGGTTTCTCACCTATGAGTCACTTCTCTAATGTAGAAAGCGGTGAGGTTTATAAAAAGGCCTTTTACCGTAACGCACTGTATCTGAAACAAATTCAGAACAAGTCAACACACGCTGTGAGCTCAATACCACAGTACTGCTAAAGCAGGAACACATGAGTGAGTGAAATCAGTAACAGCAGAGGCTGGAAATAAACAGGAAAAATCAGTTTTGTTTGTTTAAGAGAATTATTGAGAAATTAAAGAATTTACATTTCTAACAGCACAAATATAAACATAGGTACTGACCTACCGGCACTTTGTAATGAAGAGGTCAACGTATGGTGTAACTAAGGGTGGGACTTGTTGGAATTGATCAACAAAATAAATAGTAAGAATACAGTAGAATAATAATTCCTCCGAATTAGTTCAAACAGTGGCCCCCAGTAAAAAGCTAATTAAATTTAAATATTTACGAGGATTATGTTATGATCTATTTAAACTCAAGGCATCAATTGAGATCATTTAAATATATACAAATTCTTCTTTTATAAGGTATTTTCTTCTGAGAAGCGACTGTCCTGTTCTAAATTTCAACTTGTGAAAATAATACTTACATTTTTTCCAATGTCATTATTATTATTATTATTATTATTATTGTTAATTTATTTTTGTATTTCTTTTAAAGAGAAGTTGAAAGACTTTTTTTAAATAAAAAACTGTTCAAAGCTCTGTTTGCTAGTAATGTACTGGTTGCTTTTTTTGAGCTGCTCAGAATAATCTAAAATCATCATTATTGAAACAGTCACTACCGAAACATTTGCAAAGAAGTAAAAATCAATAAAATGGAGATACCAGGGTTTTACAGCGATGATAAACCAAACAGAAGTGACACGTTTAAGAATACACTGTAAAAAATCTAAATGTATTAAACAATTACAGAAGTATATTTTTATATTTCTAAATACAGCTGGTTAATGTTTTTACTGCTGACTATGATGATGTTTACACATACAAATCATCATAGTTAGCATAACAAAGCATAAATACAGTCTAACATATTTTGTGGTAGCAATAATACCAATATGCACACCAACAGGCTTCTACTCAGTGTAGACAAAGCATAACTTTGAGACAATCTCTCTCTCTCTGTGTCTCTCTGTCTCTCTCTCTCCCTCTCTTTCTCTCTCTCTCTCTGTCTCTCTGTCTCATCTCAGTTCTGTCTGTCAGTCAGTTAATCACTTGTTTATGTAGTGCTTCTGTGGTCTTGATCAGTCAGTGAACGATTGCAGTGACTCTGAGAATCTGCTCTGCTTTGGTCCTGGAATCACCGACTGGCTGATCAGTCACCCCTCAAAGGTCTCCATGCCAGGATTTTAATCCACGCAGACTAAATAAATTATTCAGAATTTTACTAATGGTTCCCATTTAGCATGAGCCGACTGGCTTGACATGCCAATGATATTAGGCCAGCATATGCCCACGTCAGGGCAGCCCCCTCTCTTTCCTTCCCCCTCCCCCCCGCCAGCAGTGAAGGATCTCAACCCACTGAGGAAAAAAGGAAAACACCGGCGTCGTTTCATTAGCTCAAGCCTGGCGACAGGAGCCGCCACGTTCCCGTGTCCATCTTCACTCTCCTGCATATCTTAATGAAGTCAGGACCCAAGTTCACCGCGGTAATTCCGCAGCAAGAGTTTGTGCAATATAACAATTTATCATTTGTCAAAAAGACACTTAAGGTTCCGCCGCTTAATAAGGGCTTCCTCTGGGCTTGAGTAATTAGAAGTGAGCGGCTTGCATATTTACTAAATGCGGAGTGTCATTGCCACCGTGGCCTGTTTCCTGCATGAATTATTCCTCTATCTGTAATAAACAGCTGGGTAATTATTACTGCCATAATCAGATAAATGTCTCTCTGTAATGTTCTAGCAAGGCAAATCTTTAACTCTTCGGAAGTGCAGGGAGGGGAATTTATGGACTCCTAGTGGTTAGGCTACTTTTTCCACCCTCACATCCCTTTTCAAGGACATCTGGCTTCATAACTGTAGGCTTTCCTTACTTCATGTATTGTAAACATTTCAGAGTATTTGGGGCAAGTGCTTTATCACAGTAACTAAGTGATTCATACGGCTGTGGCACGCACATACTTAACTGCTCATTAAGGCAATAATTGTGGCAAAATATTAAAAATATAATTAATGCTGGTGAACAATCAGTTTTTTAATGAACTCTGAGATTTTCAGGTCTAACATTTGAAGACACTGTTTCAGTGTTTTAAAGCTGAGCATGATATACATCATAGTGTAGATATTTACCAGAAAGCTCAAAATGAGCAAACGTACTTATATGATTGCAGTCAAATTACATGTTTTGTTGATTTTCATAGTAAAAATAACAACAGAACTAACATACATATGACATTTTTCTGCAAGTTTTAGTGCACATTTTTTATTTATTTATTGAGTTTAAAACACTGGACAAAATAAAACGTTATAAAATGTTTTTTCCCTGTATGTTAAATTAAGCAAATTAACAGTTATTGTGCATTAAAACGTGCAGAAGTTTGCTCTCTGTTGAGGGTGCGTTAACTTATTTTCCAAATCAACAAAACATGTAAAGTGACCAGGGGTGCCTAAACCTTTGCACACGACTGTACACACTTCATTATAGAGTGTGTTCTTTATTGACGGGTCTGAGTCTGCACTTCTGACTTTTTCTGTTTTCTTTGACAAAATTATGAAATATTTTTTTCAGATTTTTCAAAATGTATGAATTATTTCCATTGTTAGTCATTCAGGGTGAATTGTTCGCAGTGATGGTGATAGGAACCAGATGTCTGAAGCATTTGATGCCTCTAAAAGCTCCTTCACAGAAAGTTATTATGTGATATGGTTATGAATTCACTGAATGTCTAAGACATTGTTTTACCATAGTTTTGAGATTAGGTTTTGGCCTAGAATGTATTTTCTGTGGTGTATTTGCAGAATAACATTACATGAACACAAGGAGGTATGTAATCCTCAGGGAATGGACATAATCATAATACACAAAGGCTAATAGATTTAAACAATCCCTCATAGACACATGGATAAAAAATGATCTGTTATTAAAACAGAACACGGGGCACATCTTTCACAAAGGCAATAACATTAGACCAGTGTTTCACGGTGCTCTTGCTAACAGAACTTGCAGTGGCCCTCTAAAGTGAGAACACTTAAGAAGAAATGTAAAAACATGCTGAAATGTTTCTAAAACAATTCAAGGAAAGCTTGTTCTGTATCTAACTCTATTTTACCATCATCAACATTAGAAATAAACCTCAGAAGACTCGTGTAGGTTCACTGGTTGTTTTGGACAGTAAGTAAAATGGCTATATTTGTGTTGTAGTCATGGTAATAACTGGTTCCTATCACCACCACTGTAAAGAATTTGGGCTGTAAAGAAAGTTTCTCTACAATGAGCCATTTCACCTCAAACCACTCTGAACTACTTAGAATAATAATTTCCTCCATAAAGCAAAAGTTCAGATCATGATAAGTTGAAATGGAATGTATTCACTGCTCAGTCCAAACAGTCCATTTATGAAAACCAGCTGCAAAAACAGCCCGTTTTGCTTCTGTGATGTCACGAGCCCCACCCATTCATACTGAAGTTATAAGGAGCATTTCAGCTCTGAGTCAGCCAATCAGAGCAGAGCTCATTTATCTTATATACCTGGCACAGTAACAAAATCAGCCTGTTTAGTTCTAAGGCATAAGGAGAGGCTGGACAGTGGTCATGTAAAAATTAATTATGACCTATTTTGGTACATAAAACCACACAAATGATTTAAGTGCATATCAGGGAGAAAATGAATCAAATCCAATATGTTTTTTGTAGGAACAGGCCCTTAAATATCACATTTACCATGCTAATGTTATCAGCTTCTAGGGGTCAGCAAGAGGCAAACCCCTATGTTACCTGACTCCACCCCTCTGTTCACCTGCATCTAAACGTACACCTCTCTGGTGTTGTCTGCATTCTGTGGAGATTTACAGATTCACAGTATTCAAGCTTGTGGACAAACTGCAGTAGAAACAGTTTGTTATTGTATGTGTCTTTAAAGTTATTAAAGCTTATTCTTTTATATGTCTCAACATTACCGCTTCAAAGTTTGGAACACCATAAGTGACCTATCAAACACAGCCATTAGCTACGGAAAGCTGCAGAGTACCTGTCCGTCAGTGGAGTTAGTGCAGCGAGTGTGTGTGTGTGTGTGTGTGTGTGTGTGTGTGTGTGTGTGTGTGTTTGTGGTGTTAAGGACACACAAAGGTCATCTGTGTTAGCTGCTCCCATGTCTCCCCGCTGGTCCATCAGCACTAATGAGGTTTATATGTTCCCCATCCTCTCTCTCAGACACAGATCGAGATCCCCTTCCACGGTTACAAATCTGTTTGGCTTTTGTCCACTACAGTGCAATTAATAATAAGTGTGAGATATAGGTCAGCAAAGGTCATAGAGAGTGTAGCACCAAGCACAAAAAATGAAACTGCAACTGGACCGAGACCATACAGCTTCAGACCACCACAGCAAAAAGACCACAACTTTATTATTAACTCTTATAGGTCTCAGTTATCAGCAGGGACAGCAAACGCACGGTGTAATTCAGTATTGATTCATTTATTCTTAAATCATTGTTTATTGAACTTTATAAGCTTATTGGGCTTCTGAACGTTTAATAAATGTCAAGCTTGTGTTTGTAAGTAGTGCAGATGTATGATTATTAAATTTGTTGCAGTTATTGTTATGCGTACAATCTTGTTTTGATTAAAATGTCACAAATAAAATACATATAACACACATTAAAACCACAGAGAAGTAGCACACAGTAAAGCCCCAACGCTTATGTCCACTGTGGTCCTCGTATTCCCATTGTGGTCCCCATAATTCCATAGTGGTCCTCAGATTTCCTTTGTGGTCCTCATAATTCTGTTGTAGTCTTAATTTCTACCTATGGTCCTCATTCTCATAATGTGGTCCTCATTCGGATCCTCATAATTCCATAGTGATCCGATATTTTTGTCATTGATATCAAAACAAAGTGCAGAGCTGAAGCTTTCGATACAGAATGTTAATTGAATGTGAGTGTAGAGAACTGTTCAAAAGTTTGGAATCAATTGTTGTGCTAATATTTGCGACCTTCTGTATACAATAATAATTTGTACAATGTAGATTTAAATATTATAAGCTTTTGAAATTAGCATTTTAAATTGGTCTCAATCGATATTTAAAATATTGCAGTTACAACTTATTAAATGAATAATAAAATATTGTAGATATCTATTTACAGGTTTTTTACAGCTGGATTTTTAATAAATCCTCTTTCCCAGTGCTCTACGATTGCTGACATGATTGATTCAAACTTTTAAATGGCAATTCAAACTTTTTAGATAAGTAATTAGATAAGATAAAGTAATTAGTTACATAACTCACTATATAATTAAATATGTAATTAAGTCATTAATTAGTATTTCCAAAGGGTAACATTATATTGCTAATAGAATGACATGATTTTGACATATAATCATGACATTATTATAATTAATTATTGTGAAGAATGTCATTATTAGAGAAACACTTCATCCAAAATGGCTAATTTTGCCAGTAAAGCTGTCTGTTAGACGAAGCCTCCTTTACGCTGTTTCCCGCAGGCCGGTGGCAGACCCCAGGCCATGCTCGTCTACATATTTCATTTCCTAATTTAATCTTGTGCTGAGGAAGGGGGTGGTTGGGTGCACCTCTGCAAAAGTGGTGATTTTTAAATGTCAATATAGCCAGTTCTGTAACCGCACGTAAAAGGGAACATTAATACAGTCTTTTGTGCTGTTGTAATTGAAAAGTGTGAGCTTGGGGAGGAGGCTGATGAGGGAGCGCTCCCTCTTTCATTGAACTCGCTTGTGGACAAACTGCAGAAACAGCTCGACTGCATGTGTTATTGTATGTATCGAATGAGTTCCTCTTCTGCGTTTGTGCAGAACAGGTGAGATTTCCTTAACATTCCCTAAATTAAACATTAATATCAATATATTTCTCCTTGTTTTGTTTGGAAATTGTATTGAAGTGAAAACGTCCTGTGTAAAATAATGGAATTATGTAAATAAAGCAGTGTTGTAGATAAAGAAGAGTAGCTGATTTTAAAAAAAGCTCTTTTATTATATGTGAGTGAACAGTCATTTGCCGAGGTCTAGATACGTCTTGAATCACATTCATTTGATATTAAACACATTTTGGGGCTTTTGTTCTTGTTCAGTAAAGCCAAATTACACACTTCTAAATGAGTTATTAATTATTCACTAAGCTTAATTACAACACAGTTTGAGATCTGTGATATGAAAATCAGTAACATTGCATTATAAAGTGTAATAATGCACAATAACCACTTTGTTACGATCTTTTTCTGCACATTACTGAGCATGAATTATCATCTAATTCATTGTATTTATTTTCTTATGGGTTGTCAGTAGTGTTTAAGTAACATCTGGAGTTTAAGGTATTGCAGCTAATAAGACTTTAATAAGTCACTAATACTCCCACATTCTGAAGTGGAGTTTAATCGTCACAAATGAGAGGCTAGGAAAGTTTTCAGTAAGTCAGTTTGCATCACATATTCAATATCTATGCAGGGTATTTTGGTTGCCTAAACAGATTAAATAATAAAGATTTACTGTAATTTCATACTGAATTTTGAGCTGCTACTGAGCGGTGAGGAGTGAAAGGCAAGTAGACAATAGCATTTAAACACAGTAAAGACTCTTTAGTAAATGTTTCATAACCTTTTAGAATTTTAAATCATTTCCACCAAAATGTTATTGAAGAAAAAAAGTTCAGCTGAGGGACATCCAAACAGGCGGACATTTATGGCTACTGTGAAAAAAGGTTAACAAACACCTAATAAATGTTCATTCAAACAAGGTGTCACTATTTTATATCACCACAGAACACAAATACACAAAATACACCAAGTTACATGGGACAAAACCTTGTATTAACACGTTTGTCATAGATGTGTGTGTGTGTGTGTGTATATATATATATATATATATATATATATATATGTGTGTGTGTGTGTGTGTGTGTGTGTGTGTGTGTGTGAATGTACGAGTTGCTCTTTACAGTGTGCTAAAATATGATGATGAATGGGCCAATAGAAATTGTGTATATATATATATATATATATATATATATATATATATATATATATATATATATATATATATATATATATAGATCAGCCTGAACTGTTGTATTTGCCACATCACCATTTTGAGGAGAGGCTTTTTGGAGGTGTGTGAGGAACAGAGTGTGTGTTTGTGTTTTCTCAGGAGAGAGTTAGAGGAGCTGGCTGAGCACCAGAGAAAGGAGAGAGAGCGTGTCGCGATGGAGAGAGAAGAACAGGAGAAATACGTCCGAGCTCAACGACTCCACTTCCTCCTCAGCACCAAACAGGTCAGCACCCCTCATACACACACACACACACACACACACTCTCACACACACACACACACACACACACACACACACACACACACACACACACAGGAAGTTGTCAATTCACTACAAAGGAATGAAGCTCTGAGAGCTTTGAGTAAGGAATAAAGTGTTTGCTGTGCTGGGGATGATGAGTTATACTGTAATGAGGAATAAGCATTTGTACATTCATGATTGATGGTTGTAATCAGCCAGAAGCTGATTTAATTCTTGTGTTCAAACAACAAAAAAGCCTAAAAATGGGCAACAATATTTTCATCTATCTTTATAATAACAATATGACATATCAAAGTTTATTGCAATCATTATTAATTAACAGAGTTGGAGGTAACATGGTACAAAGTTATGAGTAACAATATTAACAATAATATCGTTATTGTCTGTCGTGGAATAAAAGCTATTTGACTCCTCTTTTTGGAGAATGTGGAGCCTGTGAAACGTGAGTGGGTTCCATGAGGTGCTTCAGTCCAAAAACAGGCTGGATTCCCTGATTCTTTTCTGTTTGTGTTTGCAATCAGGATACAAACACTAATAAATATATTTACAATTAATTATACATATATAATTTCTTAGAAATCTCTTTATGATGATGCAGGTTTGTTGTAACAGTAGGTGGTTGTGCATATATTAAGGACAGTAGACTCTCTGTAAACCCCTACACTAGAGACAAAGCTCTCCTGTCAGTTAGACATCTGTTAGCCATGTAATCGGTTGTTGGTTCACTCTGCACTTTAAAGAAAATCAGAAAGAAAATAACAAAATAAAAACAGAACACATAAACAACACCAAACAGTCATTGAGAGAGAGAACAGGCTCCATGTTTTAAGGAGTATGAGTAGTTTCTTGCAGAGTAGCTATGCACGTTTGTTTTACTCGCTGTTTAGCCTAAAGTTATTTGCTCCCCCTGTGGAAAAGCAGAGTTCAAGCCCACTGAGAAGGGAAGCACTTGTTTGGCTTCTAATGCCACCTTCCCACCAATCCGACTAGGTGCCAGGTAATTTGATACATTCTGTCATTGCAGCCTTTAGTGATGCATTTATTGTGGAAACTCATTTATTCAATAATAATAAAATACGGTTTATCGTGCAGCCAACACATGCTGGGTTTTATGGTTTCCAGCTAAAAGTGTGATGACATAACAGTAACAAAGATACTAAATACGTATCATAACAGTTATATCGCTGTTGTCGGAAGAAAACCTTGTATCTCCAAAACGGTAACTTTACAGGAGAAGGAAAAAACCTACATTACTTTTAATGTAAGTCAATGGAACCAGACTTTTTTCTAAGTAATTTTGGGCCGTTTCTTTTGGTCTATTCATCATGAAATTTGCACACAATATAAAGGGTAACAGGCATTTTCAAATTATGACATAAATTGAAAAGCGACAAAAATGGAGATATGAGGTTTTCTTCCGACAGCAGCGATATATTGATCGTTCTATAGAATACTATACTATTTATCAGTAAGTTAACCTAATTGGAGAAAATATGTGTTTGCAGAAAAAAAATGTCGGTATGGACAGTTTTGGACCCTTTAAAATTCGAGGCTTATTACTTACTAAAAATCATTATTCAGTAACTACAGGGACTTTAATGCAAACTGGCTGAGCTATTCTTAGGTTACAGTGTGTGTAATAAACTGTGGGCCTGTCACTGAGCCCTGGCCATGTAAGGGGTTTATGTTCCACACTGATTTTCAGATTTTGGGACACATTTACTTTGAAACAATGAGATCTGACTGCTCACCATGTGGACATGAGAGATAGGGATGCCGTCTCACTTCCTGCTCTGAAATGCAGGGATGTAGCAAAAAAAACAAAAAAAAAACCCAAAAAATAAATAAATAAATAAAAAAGAACAAAGAAAAACGTGAAAAACCAAACTCAAAATAATTTTGTGTTATTTTAAGTTGAAAGTACCCAATAAATGATGACTTTGTATGTATTTATCTTATTACTATTTAGTAATTTAAATAGATCATAACATAATCTTTTTAAATATCTACCATGTTTTTTAAATGTGTTTTTCTTTTTTACTGACCACAGTTTGAACTGATCCAGTGAAATGGTCCATACCTACCCCACTCAGCAAAGCACTGCAGCAGTAAGGAGACAGGCGGTGTTAACAGGCACACATATATATAATTTTTCCTCAGAAGTCCCTCTGGCAATGACGTGTCTTGATAATTATGATGGAGTGCATTGGTCGCTGTTGATTCAGCAGCAGTTGTGGGCAGGCAGATATTTCATTTTGCAGGGGTCTCCTTCATGCCTTTCTGGTCATTACGCCTTTCCGGGCCCTCACCCGGTTTCTGTTGCCGCCGCCGCTGCCCATGGCCGCGCTATTGCCTGGGTCGCAGCGCGTTGTGTGCCAGCCGTGCCACAGTGGCCAGGGCAAGAGGACACCGTTGCCAGCTGTCTGCAGTCGGTGGGCGGAAATCAAGAAATAATACGTAGCGGCTAATGGCTAATGGAGAACAGATGTGTGGGAGCAGCATGATAGTGGATCAGAATGTGTGGAGGGTGGGGAGTGGGGGGCACTTAGGATGGCTGGTATGACATCAATGGTTATAGCGTTTATACGGCCACTGAATGCTTTAACCCATATCGAGAGATGCTGTCGTGGTGTGATACTATTTAAGGAGCAATTTCAGAAATAATTACATTGTCAATAACTACAGCTATGTAATAATTACCATTAACACCCAATTTATATTCTCTACAGGTATGAGCGTGCACCAACTGTTTCTTATTGCATCTGCAAAACAAGACATAAATTCATATTATAATAAAATATCTCACCTTATACTTACAGACACAGCTGCAGAATCCATTAACATTTAAAATCCACACATATGACAAAATTTGGTAACACTGTATTTAATGCCCTTGTAATGCCCTTCTGAATCCTTAACAAGCCAGTAGCTGCTAATTAATTAGCTGCTCATTGCTACTTTATCAAGAATTCTCTAGACTGAATTAAGCATTTTTCCAAGCACTTTTATTTATTATATATCATAATCTTGTACACATCATTTATTGATATAAAGTCATCCAGCTGGTGCATCACAATATCTGATGAGACATAATCTAACTTGTTAGGTATTGACTAAAAGCTACAGTTTCATAATTAGTACAGTTTAATTCATGCTGAAGTGAATGTCTTAGATGTAATAAACAATTGATATCTGTTGATATAGATAAAAATAAAAACAGCTTCATGTGGTATTAAAGGGCGTCGAGTTAATCTGCACCATATTGGTTTGATAAGTTAGTTACCAGCTTTTGAATTTAAGGGCATAATAATGGACTCTTCAAATGGTTTTATAAGGGCATTATAATCTTTAATGAAGTGTAACTTGTATCAGTGAAATATGAGTGAGAAACAATCAATATTGTTTTGTTGGTTTTCTCAGTGGACATCAGTGCACGTCCTTTACAGAGAACACATTTAATACCTAACCGGTGCTTATTTGCTGAACTTGATATTTGAAAAAAAATAAAACATAAAATGTGATCAGTGCAAAAGTTTTGGCACATTTTAGACTTTGTTTTATTTTATTTCCAATATGCAAAACTCAGCAAAAAATAGAAATTGTGCAGTAAAATATGTAAAAAATGCCATACTTAAGTGGGCTCCCTGTGGAGGATGTGTTCACTTATTTTCACTTAGAAAATCAACAAAACATGTTATTTCCAAACAACAGACTGTTCACTGTATATAGAATACAACACATAACTGCTTACTCTAACGGTACGTAACATACCTTAGGTACAAAAAATATATTTATAGTATTATGTGTGTATATATACATGTATATATCATTTATAGATATTTATAATTGTGCTAATATTGTTCATATAGTTATGTATTTCGTAGATACGTCATATTTATGCCTGTTATTGCACCTTTTTGTCTGTTTTCCACTGTTGCTACTTTTTGCACTTCTGGTAGGTGATATTTACATTTCGTTGCCTTGTACTTATACTGAGCAATGATAATGAAGTTCTATCTTTCTACCTTTCTATCTATCTATCTATCTATCTATCTATCTATCTATTTGACCATGGATGTTCAAACGTTTGTGTGCAACTGTAGCTGTGTATGTTTGTGCTGTAAAAGGATGAAGTGATGACGGTAAGTGCTCGTCCTGAAAAAGGCCTTCGTAAACAAATGTGCGCAAAGCTCACATATGGACCTGCGCATTATTCAGCACAGATAACGGCTCCGCAAAAGGTCAAGGGTTTAAACTGCGCACCCTCAAATCCAGGCATCAGACCCACTGCTCAGAGCGGGAGAGGCAAAACTGTCTTCAGTAGATGCGCTCTCTCTCTCTCTCTCTCTCCCTCTCTCTCTCCCTCTCTCTCTCTCTCTCTCTCTCTCTCTCTCTCTCCCTCTCTCTCTCTCTCTCTCTCTCTCTCTCTTTTGCTCGCTCGTTCTTTTCCACTGTGTGTGTGCTAGGGAACTTCTGTTCCCATAGTCTGACCTTGTCTCAAGGAAATGGATGGGTCTCCCACGGTTCATCGTTAACCAGAGAAAATTCTGCCGGACAAAAGTGGCTGTGCTGACATAGATGTAGCTCCTCGGTACGAGGGTCAACATCATTGCTCTTTTCCTGTAAGTCTGAGGCAAGTTGGGAGTTTGCAGTCTACCCCCCATCACGCTGCACCTCAAGCCACAGCGGCATGAAGAAAAAAGCCTCAATGAAGCCTCATTAGCAGTTTAACATATTAGCATGATTAGCGGCAGCGCTCCAACAATTCTTTCTCCCGTTAAACATCAGGAGAGTCCGGACGTCTGTGATTACAACTGCTCATTCCTGCCGGTCCGATTCGAACAAGGCCGAACTTTCCAGCAGTTCACTTGCTCCAGGAAGGAGTAGCACGCTAGAAAGCGTTCATGCTAACTTCAAGACTTGACAGGTGCTGAAGTGATAGATATCTGTCCGCTCACGGGAGGTGACAGGTGTAATTGTTTCGCCGAGGTTGAGTGATTAAAAGCAGGTTCATTTTTCGGCAAGACCGCGTGTGTTTTTAGAGCAGGTTCTGCTCGAGTACCTGCAACAAGGGGCGCGACGGGAGGTGGTCCGATAGCAAGATGAGAAAGGCAAGATGGAGAGGGTGCTGTTGAGGAAGAGCCTGGAGAGAACAGGAAAGATGTGAGTTGATGATCTCCGGTTTCGATGGCCGTGTAGTGAGGATGTCATGGAGTGTTCTCTTAGTGTTTGTCTTCATATTTACTTTATATTCCCTAATTTACACAAGGTTTCCTGTAAAAAGTCTATTCAGAATACATAAAAACAAATAACATTCAAATACACAGTACTGTCACAGACCACTTATCTGTTCAGTCTGTTTAATTTCATTTTTAGATATGAGATAATCCACTTATAAGGAAAAGGAAAATAAGTAAAAAAAAAAAACAAGGAATTCCCAAAACTGGAGTTCAAAAAATCATTAAAAGATACAAAAACGGGACTCCTAACAACCGTGCAATACCTGGTACACCACTAAAACTCCCACCATCAGATTAACAGCACTTAAAGCTTTCATCTTTGAGAAACATCAAGCTACAGTTTGCTTCAGATCTGAAGAAAAAACACTGGTATTTCTGTCCGTCCTTCCACTGTGAGAAAGCAGGTCAACACTGTGGGTCTGAAAGGATGTGTAGCTGTCAAGAAGCTGTTATTGAGAAAAAGAATGGACAAAAAAATAAGAAAAACTGCAAATCCCAGAAGGTGATCCCAGAACAATGGACTGGCCACCCCAGAGTCCAGACCTCAACATCACTGAATGTGTTTGGGATGACTTGGATCACAAGTCTCTCAGAAAGAGTGGAAGCTGTAATAAAGGCTAAGGCTTCTGTAACGTTCTGTTAAATATGTTTTCTGCTTACAGATCTAAGAGGACTAAGTGAAAGTATTAGTCTACGTCTCTCAGCTGTTTAGCATCATGCGTGAAGTGTGGATCAGAGACAGTGAGTATGTTTTCTCATTTTGCGATACTGTGTGTTCTTTCCAGTGCCCAGGTGTGTTCAACTCGCCGTTCCGCCCAGAGCCCGATGAGATGGAGCTGAGGTTAAGAAGAGTTAAACCAGTTCGGACCATGTCTGCTCCCAAAGAATCCTGGCCTATGAACCAACAGCCCTCTAGCTACCAGCACAACAAAGAGCGACTACCACCCATACACAACACCCCGCAGGTAGAGTGGCTCAGTTTACTACAAAAGGCCTGTAGAAAGATCTTATGTTGATGATAAATTATCAGCCAAAGAAATAAGCAAATTTGTGTAGCTTTGCAGCTTAACAGAAGAAAGCTAAGCTCATGACATATTTGTGATGTAATTATTGAACTTGTGCCAAATAGGCACTTCAGCTGAATTTAATATTTGAATTTGTAGGACTTTTTTTAAAAAAATATTTGAACCCCCATCCTTAGTACTACTGATGAAGTTTCAGTGTTTAAACCCCTTTTCTCATGGCTTGTTTGCAATGAGATGCTGATTTCATCTGTGTGTTGTCAGTTGCTCTATAAACCTCTCTTATTTACATTTGCTGCATTTCCTCATCCAATTCAAAAGACAAGTAAGTTTAAAAGGGAGCCTCGTCCAAAAATACCCATGTGCAATAAATGCCCTGTCCGAAATGGCCCCTAATCACTGTACCCTACATTCAAAAAGCTGGATCACCATGTAAAACACTATGACAGGAAGCAGAATTCGCGATGTTAGTAAACGATAATGGACATTATACAACAGTGAGTTCCGTCCACGCGAGCTGATTGGTTGAGAGTTGTTCTAACTGTGCTGTTGTTTCACCATAACATCACAGGTTTTTCACAAACACTGTATCACTCCGCTGAGACGCTGTTGCTAAGCAACGACTTTGACCGCTGTAGGAGACGCTCAAGACATTTGAACGTTTTTACTTCTTACTTTGCCACAAACAGAAAACGGACACTTTAAAGATCACATTTGACCGACAGCCGATTTGGTCAGACTCTGAAGATCAGACTGCACGTTTGGCGAATGGTGTTGGGTTCATTTCTGGCTGATTCCAGGTTGTTTAGCTGTTCTTCTGTCACAGCTGCCGACTGAAAAGCTGCTCAGTGGTGACGACAGTTTGGGAATTTAGTGTAAGGAGCTGGAGAACGAACTGCCGGCTGTGCAGCGAGTGGGCGGAGCTCGTTACTCTGACGTAGCAACAAGCTGCTCGTTAAGGAACTATAATTTGGCGAAGGAACTGCGAACATTAAAACATATTAAACGCCGCGTTCACGGCCCAGTTTATTAATTTATTACTTTATTTATTTAACTGTTGTATTAAAGCAATAGAACACTCGAGGAGTGTGTTATCGACAATAACATCACGGCTGTGATGATCTACGGCGACCAAATCACAGCCGTGATGTTATTTCGTGATAACACACTCCCTCTGTGTTCTACTGCTTAACTACGTTATACAGGTTTGCTCAGTACTGTACGACAACAGATTCCATCACATTAACACTGTAAGGCCGACAGGCCACCAGTCCAGTATAACCACCAGTTTGGCTGCACAGTAGAAGAGCATAACTACATCTGTAACAGGGCTGTGGAGACGCTGCCATTGTAGCTAATCCTACTCAGAGAAGTTGTGTGTGAATCTCCAAAACAAACACTGCAGTGCATTATGGGTAACCCCTATCCCCTAAGGTACGTTGGTTGTACACTGCTTACTGCAGTGCATTCTGGGATTGTTTGAGTGTACTGAACCTTATGTACTATGTTTTCCACTGTGACAACACTACAAAATGGCAGAACCCCATAATAGTGCACTATTTAATGTAGGGCAGTTTCAGACTGAGCTAAAGACTGAAAGCTAGTGGGTCCGGTTAGCATGACGTCTTTTGCCCAATGCTAACTAGCCCTTTTTAGCATTTTAGGCATATTTCTTTAAACACTACGTAAGATTTGGGGATTTGGAGACCTCTCTGGTGGAAATGTGTAATTGCACTCAATGTGTGGAAGAACGTTTGTAACATCGGTTGTGCTTCAGACTCTTTCCTGAGTGGTTGAATCTGATGATTGCGAGTTGAAAGAGTGACAAAGAGAACTCAAAGTGAAATCTTGGTGAAGGACGTGTTTTTGGAGGATGTGAGTGAATTATCTACTACTGTTATCTTCATCAGTATAATGTTGATTTTGCGTTTGAGATGTAAACATCGAGCTGGATCTTCTTTATGAACCTGTGTTCATGATGTTAATAGGTAAAGACTGATGCGGTCTGACACCATTGACTTAAATGACTGTTTCAGGCTTTACAGGGTGACTCACAGCAGTGCACACACACCATATATTAGCTGGGTTTTTTTATTTCTTTTAATTTTAATGAAAAGTTCAAAAGCCCCACACTAGTTGAGTTATTGTTCTTTGTAAAACTCGTCCGCTCTTGCGTCAGCTTCCAACACTTTGTATTCAAATGTGTGCGAGTAAGCACTCTGTTTGCCAAGTCCCTCCCGCAACTCCGCTAATAAAACAAATGCAGATAGATGGCAGAGTTTAATGACAATTATCAAAGGAGATTCTGAGATAACGACAATTAAAGCTGAGATTTACAGCTCGTATGAAATTGTTTTTGAAAACTCGCCGTAAAGAAGAATAACGTCATTAAGCACGCCTCCCCTCTCCCCTGGATAGCACCAAAGCATTTAGACAGACAGATAACCGGTGATAAGCACGCCTGTCAACCGGGCGCTTTTTATTCAGTGAATCCCATCAAGGGGCTCTCGGCAAGGGAATACAGACGCATTTAAAGGGCTCCCGATAAAGAATTTCTTTAAGTACTTCCAAATCTGGCATGTCATCTTGTCCAGCTGCAAGAGAGAATTTGATGATACGTATTTGCCATTTGTGTTATTTACGGTCCATGACTTTTATGGTAACTGGTTCCTATTATTGGTTTCTATTAATGTAAAACATAAGTGAGCAGAAATGAGGCGTGAGTCATTTCTTTTTATTAGAGCCTGAGTTCTTCACCCTGGGCAGGCTCTGGCTCCAGCTGGGCCCGTTTAGTGGGAAGTCATTATTAAAAGAAAAAAAAGCCACCCCTTCCAGACAATGTGCAATAGATGAAGATGCATTATTTATCTACATTTTACCCTTACAAAGACCCTGGAACAAACCCCTCTCTCTCTCTTTGCACCCCCCCAGTGATAAGCATCGGGGAGTGATAGATTGATTATGTGTGCCATTTGGGGAAGCGAGGGGATTGGTCAGCGCCGGGTGCTGATCTGGGCTCGATAGTATCAAGGGCAGGGAGCGTTTGGTCCAGCATGAATTAAAAACAACAATGTCTGAAGGTCACATTAAGAAACAAAGAGCAACATTTCTTCTACATGCATAGAGCTGCACTACAAGGTGCTGTTGGCCAGCAGGGATCTGGACTCTAGAGCAGCTTTCTATCTCTGAGCAAAGCAAGATTGCTGACCATCTGCTATTGAGTCCTTCATGTCATTTCATAGCACACCTGTGCACTCAGCTACCTGCCTATGTATATGATACAACATATAATGGGCCCAGAATGATGAGGTTCTATTAGCCAAAATTGAGTCACGTGCTTGTAGTTCATCACTTAGTGCCGATTATTTATTTGTTTATTTTTTAAATATAAGGTACTTCTTGAAAGTTGCCATTATAAGGTGTTATAGCCCAATCAGTGCAGTTGATGAATATGGGATAACTAATCAGGCTCAGCAGTGAGCTTAGCTATGAAGCCCAGTTAACTGGGACTTTAGTATTTTTAAACAGTTTAGTAAGAAATCATTAGGCATGTGTTGATACCGATACTGGTATCGCATATCAGCTTGATACCGTGCTCATTTACTCGTACTTGACCTCATAAAATGCGCTGATATCAACATCCAATACCAGCTGATACCATGCAGTGCAACCCAAGTATACACTGCGCTAATGAACAAATGACTCAAGCTGGCAGTGAACGAGGGTCTGCTCACACAGAGAAGTGTTACTGACCTTGCGGTGGTTAAACACAAAGTCACTGGTCACTTTAAACATTTAGCCCTGGCAAGTTCCCGACAGGAGTGGACTGTGCCATTTTAGGCTGTTTTTAAACACACAAGTGCAGTTAAAACCGCTTCCCCAAAACAACTGGAGACTCGTAGGCTAACAAAACAGAGGTGAAAAAGTCGACATTTGCTACCAAAGTCCACATACGCTGAATATACTCTGTTTGACTGAATAGAATTGTGAGATACAAACATTAAAACATTGATTTTTTAAAACTGTCTTTGTAAAACAGGCTATAGAGAGACTGTACTGTACAACACTGCCTGGTTTTAGGAGTTAGCAGCACTGCTGTAGCTCAGTAACAGCTATATTTGAAATTGTCTGTAGTCAGAGCCGTCTGTAGACGCTGTGTTTCATGTAGCATGGACCAAGCGTTTTCGTACAGAGTGCAAGTCTGGCTTGAGAAGACATTTAACTAAATTTAACAGCCAAAATACTTCAACAACACAAAACGTGAGCTCCTCGGATTAGCCTCGAATGTGTTTCCTGCTGTCACTGTGCTGCTCTCTTAAAAGAGAGATATGAAGAGAACAAAACCATGAAACATACTTTACTTACAGCGGTACAGAAGTGCTTTTCTGAGGTCGAACAAAACCCGCTCTTCTCTACTGCAGCGCTACTCAGTCCAAGGTAACTGATTTAGGTTAGCATAGCTAGCTAAGGCACATCGTTTAGATCAGCTAGATTTTAATGATTTAACCATTAAGGTTCATTGCACAGTTTACTCTAACAACTACTTCATTCTAAGTAGGTAATTCATTACGGTGTCGTATCGGGGAGAACTGAGAATCGTACTCATACTTGATCTGCAAAAAAAGGTATCAGTGCATGACTAGAAGTCATAGTAGCGAAATGTAAGATGAAAGGGTAGCAAAACTGATCAACTACTGCAAAAAACATTATTTATCCAATGTAGTAGCAAGTATTCAGCTAGCGGTTATTAATGTTTGCTAGTCAAATTGGTAGCCAGCTAGTGAAATTATCATCTCTACAAAACAGAGAACTATATAACCAAAGGCTGAATGCAAGGATCAGTCATTGATCAGCTAATATGGAAGTCTTTGGAAGTTCTTAGTTGCTTAAAAATTAAATGTTAAAAGTAGCTAAACTTTCCTTCCAGCTAGCGAACTAATATCCAGCTTAATTAGCAAAACTACTCTGAAAAGCTATCAAGCTAAAATATGTGGCAGAAGTTCATTATAAACATTTAATTTCAGAAACACCACCGCAGTGAGACAGTGGCAGTGAGACAGTGGCAGTGAGACAGTGGCAGTGAAACAGCCAAGAGAAAGATAAACAACAACAACAACAGTGCACACAAATAGGACAGAGAGAGTGAGACAGCAGCGAGATAAAACCTTATAATTCTAGAGTTAAAGGGAACTTTTAAAAGGTTCAACCTTTGGTTCTTTTGAGAAAAGACTATCGTATGATTTTAATATGTTCAGTGGTCAAAACCATCTCAAGGCAGTTACTTTGTTTTAGGGTATAAAGGTGATTGTACCACATACGAGTTTTACTATTTTGAAATCTTTGACCCTCAACATCTCGAAACTGCACTGAACCTCAAATTCTAAACTGATGCAATGTGTTCACTGAAATAAGACGAGATGAAGCTTTGGATCAGACTTTACTTTTTTAACCTTTAGCAGTCCTGTTTTTGCACCACTTTTCAACTGTATTTTCATATCTACATCATGAATTTCATAGTGATTTACTCAGTTAATTACATTCACATTTGATTTGCATCGTATCCACAGGTTCAAGTCTGCACTTTTAACTTGTTTGTTTCAATGTCAGTAAATGAGAAAGTGGCAGTAAATGTTTCTCTTTCCACAAAGAAAACTGTATTCACAATGTTAAGAAGCACCCGGCCAAAATAACATCGATTACCACTGTTACACATTGTAAACGTGCCTATTCACCTCCTACAGTGGTGCCACTGTCGAGATTTTTCGATTCAAAGACTAGAAAAAACCCTCAGATGATGTATTTTGAAGATGGGAGGAATTTCTGAAAGTTTTGGGGTGGAGACATGAGGCCTGGCTGTTTGAAATGGTTTTTAACCCCCTGATCTCCCCCCAGAGTGGTGAAACCAAATATTTATCTCTGTTCTTATTAGCCTCTAGATCAGTGCATTTCTTTGTCACCTTGGGAGGATTGCTAATAGTTGTTTGATGTATTTGTGCAGTGCATGCTGTCAAACTGATATTGCACTATAGAATATAATGAAATCTTGCGCTACAGAGTACGATATGACATGAAGTCAAATGTGGTCCATGTAAAGAATCTAAGTGCAGCATCAGATTATGAATATCAAACCACACCATGTTTTTATGATTACTAACTAACTAAAGGTCAAAATTCAGTCAGTGCTGTGGTGGATTTGCAGCTTTGTTTTTTCCATTAGACACCAAGACATGTCCTAAAAGTCTCCACCGTAGCCTTTCAGCACCCTGCCTCATATCAGGCTGCCGTCACGCTTATCGCCGTCGTGCCATCAGCGTTGTTGCCGCTGAGCTTTAGCATCCGAGCCAAAACAGCAGTGGAGTTTGCGGGAGCCGGGGGGCCAGTTGGCTGCCCGAGGGCCTCATCAATAACGAGGCGGGCGGGCGTGGGCAATAAAACATTTACCTTATCCCTCCCCGTACCTGTCAGGGGCCCTTCCGGCCAGCTGTGGAGGTGCAGCAGCAGCGCTACCGGCCCCTGGAGCCCAGCCTGCGCGTGGCCACATCCATCACAGCCCTGGAGGAGGCCAGAGAGGAGCTCCGGCGGCAGGAGTGGAGGACTCGCCTCATCGACCACCCGTAAGTCACACACACGCAGGGAAACATGCACACATACATGCGTCTGTGCAGCGTTAAGACAAAGCTTTTTTAAACTGAGGGAAAGATACCGACATTTGACAAAGCAAGTGATGTAACTGTGCCATAGACTGCTTGCTTTTAAGTTGGAGCACATGTTGATGTGCAGATACAGTCCAGCATTTAAATCACAGTTGATGGTCCTTTGCATTGGCTCATGCACTGACATGTATAATCACTAGTGTTTGATGTTTAAGTTCTTTTTAAACTCATTCAATTAAATAACATCTCTAACACCACAGCACCACGTACAGAACACTGGAGGTTCAGGTTAGGTAAGCATAAATGTGTATGCAAAACAAACCATGACCCATAAATCCAGACAGTGATGATAAAATTCAGTATCACAATCTTATCTATATATATATCACAGTATCAGGGAATCAGATGATATTTAAATTTGCCTCCGTAAGGTTAATCAACCCTTTCCTCCTCTGTACTGTTACTCAAATAGAATGTCTGATTTATTCTCTTAATTATAGCACCAAAGGGAAGCCACAGTATTGTGAGTGGTAACCACACAAATCGCATTTACAGAAAGGAAATAGTTTTCATGTGCAGTAAGTTTGAACTTAAATGTTTTGTTGTTTTCTGATTTTTTGGCAATAGCAATATTGTGGTATAGATCACCAGCACTTATGATTCATCTTCAGAGTTTTTATCTGTCTATAAATTGAAGTATGAGCTTCTTTTAATGATGAAAACATTTTTGGTATTCATAGTGGACACAACAAGGCACAGGATGGAAATCAGCTCCGATATTTTAATTCATTTAATCAAACTGTATCTTTGTTATCAGATTAATTAGGACACTGTTGGTCCTCTGTGTGTGAATCTATGTCGAGCTGCTAGTGAGCAATGAGGGGTGAAAGGGGGGGTGAGAGCCCCCTGCTGTGAAAACAGTTCACACCTCTCCACAAAGACGGCCGAGATAAAACAGACTCCTGCAGCTTTCTTCATATCAAACAGTTATGCACAGCTGCCAGAATAGAAACGGTGCCATTTAAACACTTATTAATGTTGACTTGCTTGTTCACCCAGTTAATTATTACTATATAACACTATTTTTTCATTTTACTGTGAAATCAAGAATCTTAAGGTTTTGTAATCACACAAAAAATTACTGTAAGGTTGACACTGAGTTGTACCGCACAGTGTTCTGGGATATGACAGCAACTGGGAGTTAAAAAGGTGCAAACATTTTAGCTAAAAAATGTATTTTGGTCTTTTAAAAACTTTAAAATTTTATACTGGATTTCAGTTTTTTATTTGATTGTGTAAATACTGGGCCACTGAGGTTTGTTATAAATAAACATGTAAATAAACACATACATGTACATAGTTGCTGTCAGAATAAAACCTTGTTACATTAACTTACACTGAAACTTAATGTTTTTTACTTCTCTTGCAAAGTAACTTTTTTGTTCCGACAGAGTTTTACACAGTTGTTATGTAAAAATACAGACAATTGCAATATTTAATTTTAATTACAGCTTGTTACTGTAAGTGTACAGCTGAATGCAGCTACATCACAGTATAAAGTCACTCTACATGTTTTTTTTTTTTTCAGTGCACCTACGGTGACAAAAATCCAGTACACTTCGTTTTGTAAATCATACTTTCTTTTGAAATGCTTTCCATCAATAATATTGATATCCATATCCGTATATTCCTACTCTTTATACACAGAATGCCACAGTGCTCCAAGAAAACACAAGATCCAGCACTCCTGTTATAAAGTGTTCAGTGTTTGCTCAGATAGTGTGAATTACTCTACATTTGATATTCACATTTCATAAATCAGGACTCCAAGTACAGTTTTCAGTGGCTCAGTCTTTGTTGTCTTTGAAGCTAAAAGATTTCACACTCTGAGTTAATGTCTCCAGCAATATCCTCTCAAGCCTCAGAGCAGATGGTCGGCACTCAGAAGGGGTCACATCTAAACAAGTTAGCGAGAAAACATCCGCACTTTTGGATAAAACACGGCCTCAATGGCTATTAATATCCCCCCACACTCAGATCCTCCACCGCATTTCATCCTCACCCAAACATTATTAGCACTTCTCTCCAGAATATAATTATTACAGCGGATTATCATAATAACATATTTTAAACAATATTACTTTAACAGTAGCATCTTGGTTTGAAAGCCCTTCCATTTATTTCAATTACAAGCGTAGTGTGCAGCGTTTATTATTAAGGACGGCCCCCTTTTTTGCGCCAACTTTAAACAGTAAATTAGCTAACCCCATTAACACGGAGCGCTCCAAACAGGCTGTAATAGGAGAGGTAGTTACTGTGCAAATCGTATTATACATGTGGCGTCTCCGGGGCATGGCGAAGCGCGATTAGACCGCGTTTGATCTGGCATCCGGCTCGCTCTTTTCTCACTAATTTACGCTGAAATGTTTCAAAGAGCCACCTAAAAGTTGCTGCTCCTTTTTTCTCTGCCACCAGCTTAATTTCCCCTCTAAATGAAGTCCACTCTGCCTCTCATGTAGATAATATTGGGTGGATTACGATGAATTAAGCGCACTGGAAGATTTCGATGTGGGTTCGACATTTAAAAGCTGCCTGATGACTCAACAGCGCTTGTAAGTGTTTGGATTCTGAAGTTTTTACTTTGATACTTAAGCAGTTTTAAATGGGTTAAATGAGTCTAGAAGACTTCTAGCCTAGCTCTTCTGAGTTAAATGGGATGTATTTGATTGTCATTATGGAGTCATTATGTTTTGTGTATCTTGCCAAACTAAGCATATCCATATTTTTTTTTTTTTAATTGCATACCTATTGGTTTTCCGGAAATACGCTGTATAGCCATACGTATGTGGACACCTGACCATTACGCCTATATGAGCTTGTTGGACATCCCATTCCAAAACCATGGGCATTAATATGGAGCCCTCATCCCTCATTTGCATATGTAACAGCCTCCACTCTACTGCTCTTCTGGGAAGGCTTTCCACAAGACTGGACGAGACGGCCTGGCTTGCAATTGAGATTCTAGTTTATCCCAAAGGTGTTCAGTGGGGCTGAAGTCTGGGCTCTGTGCAGGCCACTGGAGTTCCTCCACACCAGACTCATCAAATCATATCTTTATGGACTCTGCTGCACTGGGGCTCAGTCATGCTGGAGCAGGAAACCACAAAGTTGGAAGCATATAATTGTCTGAAATGTCTTTGTGTGCTGTAGCGTTAACATCACGCTTCACTGGAGTCCATTGGAACTAAGGGCTGTAGCCCAAACCCTAACAAACAGCCACAGACCGTTATTCCTCCTCCACCAAACTCTGCTGTTGGCTTTGTGCTTTGTAGTGGTTTGCGTTCTCCTGGCATCCACCGAACCCTGACTCATCCATCAGACTGCCAGATAGTGAAGCTGATTCATCACTCCAGAGAACACGTTTCCACTGAGTCCAGTGGCGGCTGATTTACACCACTCCAGCTGACGGTTGGTGCTCATAGTGATCTTAGGCTTGTGCAACTGCTCAGCTACACAAACCCATTTCCTGAAGCTCCTGATGCTCAGTTCTGCTGGTGTTTCTTCCAGAAGCGGTTTGGAACTCTGTAGTGACTGATGCAACAGAGGACTGGTGAATTTTACATGCTACGCGCTTCAGCACACGCCGGGCCGTCTGCCGCTACCACTCCTGTTTTGGAATCATAGCTCTTACTGTTGACCAGGACAGATGTAGCATGGCAAGAGTTTGGCGTCCTATGACAGTGCCAGATTTAAAGTCACTGAGCTCTTCATTACAGCCCATTATATTGCCAGTGTCTGTATAATTATAGGTATATAAGTAGGACAGGTGTTTACATATTTTTGGCCATATAGTGTATAATATATTGTTCATTAAGGGTTATGTTTTATCACCTGTCTGTAAAGCACTTTGAGCTGCCACCAGCATGAAAAGTGCTATATAAATAAAATTATTATTATTATTATTGTTATTATTATTTAAATTTGTTTGAAATTGAAATGTTTTAATTAACTCAATATATGGGTAAAAAACGCTCAAAAGACTACCTGGTTACTTTCTTTCTCAAACACTTTATTTCTTACAGTGATATGAAACTATGATTATTTTAATATTTAAGGAAAGTAACTTTAATAAATGAATGGAATGGAAGGCAAAATAAAACCACTACTAAAATAAATTAATAAAATAAGAAAATGAGTAGAGGTGTAATGTTCACCTTTCACGGTTCAGTTTCTGGGCTACAGTTGCAAAACAAAGTGCAAAAGTCAGCAAACAGAACAAAAATCAACTGGAATCAAACACGTAAATATCAAGAGATTATAATTGCAGTTGTACCAGTCAGCGAGTATAAAAAGAAAGCAAGCAAATTAAATGTAAATATATTAAATAAATCTAACCATCACCAGGCTTTCAAGTTTCTGGGAGTCGCTGGGAGAGTCCAGCTATCTTCACAAAGTTCTACCTATATTCTTTGTGCATGTTCAGCGTGACATCACTTATGATGTTCCACTAGGCCAATATTTTTTCCACTGTTGATCTTCTGCTGCTCAAAATGTTTGAGCTGTTCTACGCTGACTGTCGCAGGAGCATGAAGAAAAAACTAGCATCTTTAATTATTGTTTCCCATTTTCATCATTCAAATAATTTGTTTATTAATTTATTAATGTATTTTTTTGTTAAACTTCTTTTTTCTCTTTCAAGAAATTTGAGTGCATCTCTAATACTCTGGCCATCATTTACAAGCTGTTTGCAATTGGTAGTTCAGTGTTGTAGAAGTACTGACGATGCCCGTGATATACTAAGGGAAGCATATTGTTATGTAATTTATCACAACAACATACTGTCATATTGCCCAACCCTGCTGTGTTTGAGAATCCCTTCTGCTCTCAATGCACAGTCATAAATGAGAAGGAGAGAATAAAACTCCACTCATACACACTCACACTCATCTGGCAGTTCTTTCCTCTCCACCTCCCCCCCCCCGTTCGCCGACTGCCCGGTGTGTTGTCACTGGGCACTGGTCCGCACTGCCAAAAGATCCCCTGCGAGAAGTCAAACTTGCCTTAATGGCTTTGAATGAATAAAAACTAGCCTATTAAAATGCAATTCGGAGGCAATGAAAGCAGTAAGTGAAACAGCCGGCTAGCAGCAGAAGCATTGTGTATTCGGGGACATTGGGGCCACATTAATTTTTGCTTCGCGATGTCCGTCCCATGTGCACATTAGCATGGCTTGCACTGTAATCTGTCTTGCCGGAGAGCCCGGTGTCTCTAGTGGGGAAGGATGTGCGTGTGCGAGACCGGCCCATTATTTAAAGGGCCAGCGCTGTGTTTGATGCTAACTTTTTTTGTTCCCCATCCCGTCAACAATTTATCAGTTATTTCTGCTAGTTTATTAGTCTATTGTTATTATACACCATCTCTCTAGTAAATAATGGCCTCATTTTTCTGTTTGTTTTCTTTAGGCGTGCAGGGAGGAGAGTAAGAAAAGAATGACGATTCTTCTGCAGTTTGTTTATTTGCTAAATTAATTGTCAAGTGAAGTATTTCTCTCTCTCTCCCCCTTGTGCGATTAACTGCAGCAGAAAAAGGCAACCGTGAGGTATTCATATGCCAGGGATGATTTATAGAAAGCTTAACTTTTACAAGGTGTTTCCAGAAAAAGGTTTGCTCTTTTTATTTATTTTTTTCCCCGCTGCTCAAAGACAATGCCGTGTTGGCACATTCAGTGTTTGTACGGCTCGGTTTGCCAGATGGAACTATTATTAGTACACTTTCCATATCTCTCTGCTTTGATTGCATTAAAATGTACACGTTCCCACCTGCGCTCGTGGTCATATCATCATAAAAAAGCGATGAATATGACAAGCGGCAGGAATAAAAAGGCCTTTTATTGCAGATTGGGCTCCCAGGAAGTGGCAGGATTGTTGGTTGTTTGTTTGTTTTGTGATGAGCCAAGCCAATGCCCAGAGGACGTTTAGCCAGGCTCGTGCAGACACCTCTTGTACTGCGCCGGATAAATCTTCCTCCAGGCAACGTGTCTTGGGTGCAATTTACAAAATCAACCTCGCTGTAATTAACATCTGGCATTTTTCCTAAGTAACAGCCATTTGCATTGAACAAGTGCCCAACAAACACACAGACGACTCTGAAACCCACAAGAAATCAAGCGATTAAGAAGCCGTTCCGTTTTGGACCAGAATGAGTTGCGCTTTCAAGGGAGGGATGAACAGACGTGGTGGTGTGTAAGTGTTATATCCACTGTCTGTTGGAGAACTAGAGACATTAGCAGTGAGTGGACGCACTAGCAAGGACCAGAGGGCATCACAAACTCAGATTAAATTCTTACTGGGATGGTTAATGGAGTGTGCTGACAGCTGGAATTCTGAGCCCTAGCAATGCGGAATTTTCATCTGCACTCTTAACAATTAATGGTTCTTTCATTTTTAATTTTTTGGTTATAATAACTTTTCAGTGGAGTGGCTTTAACTGAGTTTAGGAAACCAAAAGTGGCTCTATGGTATTAGTGTTCTGTGGTGTTGCTCCAAAGAACCTTTTTGGGCACCTTTATTTTGAAGAGTGTGATGATATTTTATATCCCACACACAGTTCAATCAGGAACTGTTACTTAGTCAAACAGGTTTTTTTCTGTTTTTGTTTGTTTTTTTTTTACATGTTTTGAAAACATTACAATATTGCTCAAAAGACAGAGACCACCCTTTAATTTAATTAATTTACATTTGTTTAACATGTTTAACAGAAAATTACATGGAAGCAGAGAAGCCAGAACAACTAGGTATAATGTCAAATATCAATACAATAATCAATTTTACATATACATATATACACACACACACACACACATACATATATATATATATATATATATATATATATATATATATATATATATATAAAAAACACTCAAATAATATAATCCCAATTAGAAACTTAGACTCATCAGTCCATGAAGCCTTTCTCCAGTTTCAGTGGTCCAGATTGTCTATTTACTGTTAACTGCACATCCTTTCACATCCTTTCAGACCCACAGTGTTGAGTTTTCCTCTCACAGTGTTGAGTCCCATTTTCTCTGCGTCTGTTCATAATTTTTTGAACTCCAGTTTAAAAACTCCTTTTTTCCTCTTATTTTCCTTTGACTCTTTCTTCCTAATACAAGTGGATTATCTTATATCTTATCTGTCAGAAGTATCTCCTTTAGCCATTTTAACCATGTATTAATCAGCGAGGCTGTTAAGGCGTGTTTGGGTAGCTGCTCGTGTAAATGATAGTGTCTCTTTGAAGGGGGTCATACTGTCAGTGATGCCTTTGAAAACAGCTTTTGTTGGGAGGACACAGCTTCTTGGTTTTAAGATTAGAAGGATGGAAGAGTGAAAGTGGCACAAATGAAACCCTGGTAGATTTGATTGGAGGCATTTGTTTCATTTCCTGTACAAAACAGCCATTTTGACTGTGAAAGGTCAATATGTGATTTTAACACTATAGAAAACAAAACTGTTATCATTATTTAGGCAAGACCCACTCTTCATACTAAGAAAGGCGCTTTACTGAACATGAGGCATGAAGCTGAGCATTGCCAGATAAACTTAAAGGATTAGGAAACGGCGCTTTTGTTGACAAAACCTTTTTTTCTTATTTCATTGAAAATAAACTCTGAAAACCAAACATTTTTGGAAAATTTGCTTGTGTCAATAACCAACAGTTTAGCTTCTACGGCATTTTTCTGCCTTTGTTTCTGAAAAGTCAGAGACCTTTCATTTAATTTATTTCCAGACAAATTGATTTTCAACAGAAAATGACAAAGAAGCCATAAAACTTCTGTAACTGTAACTTCTATAACACTAACTGTATCATGTTTTAAGCAGTCAATGCATCCTTTAATGAATATGAAGCTGAATTTTGCTAAATGTACCTAATGTACCTTTGAAAACGTTTTCATTTTTCCGTATTTCATTGAAACGAGACTTTGAAAATCAAACATTACTTAGAAGGTTTCAAAAGAAGTCGGCAAGAGGTGATTTTTGTAAAGGACTGACTTCTATTTATTGGTTTTTCTTCTCTTGGCCATATAGATTTCTGCCTTTCTCGAAGGCCCCAAACAAAAAGTATGAACCTCTGCTCCACGCTGCCTCTCCATATCAGCAGACGGAGTACGGGACAAAGCACTTCCGAGAGGAGAACAGGAGCCAGCTTGAGACGAAAAAGGTACAATACCAGCAGCACACAGACAGAATGCGCTCTGTACTTGCACAAGCATGTGCTCCATATGTGCCCAACATGGCATGACTCAGCAGGGAAAAAGACACCCCACTCCAGACCCCTGTCACAAATTTGTCAAATCTGACAGCAATTTAATAAAAACCCACAAGGAAATGAGGGGAAGAAGCCCCCCACCTTAACCAACCACCCTGAAGTCCTCGCATTAGGTAATTGACTGTGTCTTTGCTGAAGGCCGTTCATGGATGAGAGTTCTTTATTGGCTCTTACCAGCAGGCACTGCCCTCTGCATCCAGTGCAATTGCCCGGAAATGCCTCCTCCTGGAATGAAATAAATATAAGAGCCTCTACAGCTGACACTGTACAGAAAGTACATCTTATGTCAAATTCTTTCACAGCTCTAGATGTTACATACTGTAATCCACACAACAGATGCCAGTTTATTAGGTACTTGTAGCTACACTCATTGGCCATTTTGGCAGTTAAGCCAAGGGCATAGCTACAAACTGGGGGCATAGGCCTCTCAGTTGGAAGCCAGCCTGCCAGATTTGTGACTGCTCAAAAAGAACTTCTCTGACGCCAATGAAAATATCACAAAATTAAATCTGTAAGAAACTGCGTTCTTATAACATAAGATGGATCCAAAGGTGCTGAGTTTGGGCTCGTGCCTTTTTCCACGCTAAACAAATAAAAGTGACCAAAGCTTTCCTTTGATTATCAGTTTTCAGTGTTCAGTTCTGTCCTTCAGACGGACGCTTTTCTATGAAAGGCTCGTTATTTGAAGCCGTGTCAGTCCTGATAGGTTTTAGCAGGGTTTACTTTTATACAATGCAGTTCCTGCAGTTAATAATGAGACAAATCTAACATTCTCTACTAAAGACGTGAGACTCTGTTACACCTCAAAACTCAAAACTTGACTCCACCTCAAACCCCAGAGACTCAAGACTCGACTTGGACTGAAGCGACTTCTGAACATCTCTGGTAACTGGAAACCTAGAAAGTGGACCTGTATGGTAGATGTACCGGATGGTCAAGGAGTGTAGGTTCATGAGAAATCCTGGACACTTGGTGTGTGTGCAGCATTTTCCAGTACTCGTTACTTAATGACCATTTACTGAATCTGTCCAGAGATCTGCTGATCTAGAATGAAGCTTCCCTCTGTCTAGACTGATCGTATCACAACATGAGCTAAAAAAGCACAGCTCATCCTTTTTGAGCCAGGTTCATATTGCAGGGGTGTGAAACCCGTCCTGCTGGCGTTTGACAGTAATGAAGGCTCAGCGTAACGAGCTTGTGCGTGATTAGCATAATTGACGCAGCTGAGGATGTCACATTGAGGATTATCACTGATCCATACATAGAGGGAAGACCCCCCACCCTCAGGGGTTATGCCCGACCCAGAGAGGTCTCTCGTCCCACTGACAGGCACACACACACACGGCCTCTTAAGAGATCTCTTAGTGACGAATTAATCACAGAACTTCATCCACAGAACTGTTTCAGTCTGAAAATCATAGCAGCAGGTCAGATTTTCCCCGAGTGGATATAAAAACACTGAAGTAAACCATCTGAACACTTACCACACTTTTACATGAGGCTGCATAATTATTTAAATGCAATTACATCATTACGCCCCAGTCTGATGACATGTTTTGTTCATTGTCTAAGTGAAAATAAGCTTACAGACACTTTAGTACATTTAAATGCATCATTAGTGTTTATTTGCTGAATTTAACATATTGGTGGAAAAAATAAAACAAAAGTGGCCTGTGCAAAAGTTATGGCCTATTTTTGTATTTTATTGCTTTTTTCCTAATGTGAATCTCGGCAAAAAAAGCAACGGTGCACAAAAACGTGCAGAAAAATGCTTATTATTTAATTTTGTTTCCTGTAGTGGATGCATTAACTTATTTCCATTTGACCGAGGGTGTTCAAACTTTTGCATATAACTGTAGTTAGTTATGTAATGAATTGAACTTACATTGTATTTTGAATTCAATTTAAATATAGATTGGTTCACGTCTTTGTTTTCGAGTTTTTCATTTGTATATGAAAAATGTGGCAAAACTCTAAAAGACGTTTTGGTAACACTTCCTGCACTGTTAGTAATAAAGGTTCTGTTCAGGTACATTTCTCATTCATCAAGGTACAAACAGTGTAAATGTTCCCTCAAAGCTCCAACCGTGGTTTTAAGGTCTGTTTGTGACGCTTAAATAAGTTTTTCCAGGTGAAAAGTTCGTATTTGTACCTTTTCATAACCGAATGTTTTAAACAAAACAGTAAAATACAAGCCTGGAGACGAGACGGGGTGTGTGGAGAACATATCATTTCAGTGGATTATGGTTCAGTTATGTTCCCTGACTAAAGAGGGGAACTGACCCAGTGACAGTTTAGTACCTTTATTTCTGAGAGTGTATGAAGCCTGTGTTCATCATGCATTTATAAGGTGTTTATATGGCATATATAACCAAAAGCTTGTACAATTGCTTTTAAATAGTTATTATTACACACATAACACTTTATAAAGCAAGCGTATATGACTGTATTAAGTCAGGTTCCATAATGCATTATAATATCTGTTCATAAGAACATTGTATGCACTTACGTTGTAGTGCACTATAACACTTTATACCAAGCCATTACAGGATTTAAGTGAAATGAGTTTTTTCAAATATCTTTTAAATATTAAAGAATTTTCACTACAGTACATAATGCCTTATGAAGCATTATAAGTGCTCTTTACAGGCTTCAAGTGAAGTTAGATAATTAATAATAAATGTAACTGGTAATAGAGGACATACTTGCAGTTTATCTTTGCTTGCTACTGCTAACAGTCTGGCACTTGTAGCCAGCTAGCCTAGCAGGCCACAGTTTCCAGTAAGCTAGCAAAACAAACTCTATCAAATATATATATATATAAAAGCATATATAAACATACATATACATTTTTTATCTTTATTTTAAAAGAATTTGATGCAAGTCCACTGAAAATCAGCCATTTGTTTACCTGTATGTACACCTGGGTCTGCAGAACTTATACCAAACCTTTTCACTTAGAAAGTCAACAGAACGTTTGACCAGCATTGTTGAATATAAGTGTAACATACCTGTGGCTTTAGATAATGAAAATATTGCTATCAATAACTTTTCAATATTGTTTATCATACTTACTCGATCCTGTCTGGTGGTAATGAACATTTAATGAACTATTAAGGACTGGAATTTGCTAATGAAATACTAAAACTTTGGTTATTATTGAATTATTGAATATTTTAAAATGATACTTTGAGGAGTCAGAGAAGGTCAAACAGTGTTTGTCCGTGTTTAAATTGATTTTATTATGGCTCCATGAAGCCATATTATTATGGCATATCATGTATATGTTGCTTAAAGTCAACCTGAAATCAAAATAGACTTTTTTCACTTTGTTAATTCGTGATCATACTAAGCATGATTTATTATATCATGTACACCAGCGAGCAGGGAAAATAATCCTGACCAATAATATCATGTTTTACCTTTCACTGCCTCCGCCACCTATCATTGGGTGAAAAATAGATCAGAGATGCTCTGATAACACGTTTCACTCGGAAATACGTCATGATGCAGATGGAAATTGCATTATGATTTCTGATTCACGTTGACATTAAAATGTCCTCACATTCCTGTTGGCAGGCTTCATATCACTGCTGTTGGAAAAAAACCTTGTATCTACGTTTCTGTCTTTTCTCAGTTTTTGACATAATTTGAAAAAGCCTGTTGTTCTTTACATTGTGTGTAAATTTAATGATGAATGGGCCAAAAGAAACGACCCAAAGTCACTTGGAAAAACATCTGGTTCCACTGACTTACATTAAAGGTAAAGAAGGTTTTTTCCTTCTTCTGTAAAGTTACCATTTTGGAGATACGAGGTTTTGTTCCGACAACAGCGACATGCTATAAATGACACATTCACTCAGACATGGACAGAAAAAGGGGGAACTGATAAACCAAGAAACCAAGATATCATAATTAAACAAGCAAACTAGAATGTCTAAATACTAACATCAAATTACGTTACATTACAATTCAAAAAGGACTTCCGTTGCGTAACTAAAGGCTCCTCACTGGCTGTAATTAAGACAGCCAGCTCACGCAGCATGTAGAGCGAAGCGTTCTCTTTGAGTGGCTTACCCTCCACCCCTCAACAAGGCTGTGCCTGATAAAATGTCTGAGGAAACTCTCTCTCTGTCTCCACCACTCACTCTTTATCATAGTGTGTGAGAGCGAGGGAACACGGGTGAGGATCTAAACAGTAATGTGGTCACAGAGGTGCCCTCCGTTTAACTCAGGTCACACAGAGAGCCAGACACCGAAACAGGAGGTCCCGTGAGTATAAGAGTATCGTTAAGATTATAGAACTTTCTCTGGGCTTCTTTCTGCTGTTATATACAAACAGCACGGGTGGTTGTTAGATCTGTCTCTCTCTTCCTGTGTGTCGTGACCTTGAAGTTCAAAGACTGATAAAGAAAAAGACAGTCGACAGTTGTTATACTCTGTGGCCTGAGGAGCTTGAGGATGCAGTAGGCTGCATTGTGAGGTCACTAAGGATCCAGACACACCAAGACAACGATGAAGAAATGGTGCCAAAGAAGGCCAACTGATGATCGCATTCTGTCAGATCAGCATCGCCTCACATCTGTTAAAATTTGGACCTGAAAACACTGGATAGTGGCCAACATGCACTTACTTAATAGGGCTGCATGAAAGGAAACAAGAACCTAGTTTTACTGACCACCACCAGCTGCATGGCTGTGGTCACACAGGTGATCATGATATAGGATACAAGACAGAATACAGGATATTATTATTTTATTATTATTACTTTGTAAAGTTAGTTATTCGTCAATGTGATGTTAGCTAACTTGACTTCAGCATCACATCACTGTATGTACTGCTACTACCACTACTACTAATAATAATATTTTACATTCAATAATAACTTAAAATATCAACCAAAAGGTATTGATGCATGTTTTACTCAATAGTTCAAGTTATTTTAGAGAACAAGGAGAAACTCTGAAATGATGAACAATAAAGTGTAATTATCTACTTAAAATGACAACAATTTGCTCTTTGACACACAAGGCATTCTGGATATTAAGGGACTATATTAGTGCAGACGTTAGCTGACGTTTACTTGGCAAACCCGTTACAAAGTGATAATGCACACAAATGTCTACAGTTACTCAGAATCGTGTAGAGTAAAATGTACATTTTCAGATTGTAATGTTAACCCTTTAAATGGCCCGACGGCAAAGATTTATTACACACTTCTATAACACTTCTATTCAAGAACAGCTCATCCAGTTTACACTGAGGTCCCTGTAGTTTCTGAATAATACGCCTTAGTGTGTAATACAAATATGAGCAGAACAACTTCTGAGCTAAAGTTACATTGGCCAATAGATGGAAAAAAATGCAATAATTATATTATTTAATAAACATGTCATATCATTCCAGTGTACGTGCTGGTGCACTTATCGGTCATGTACTAGTGCCGGGTGACTGTATCCTCACCTTGAACAGTTTAACCCCTTAAATGGCCGGCGTTCACCAGCAGGCCTAAAGTTTTATTACACTCTTCTATAACCTAAGAATAGCTCAGCCGGTCTGCACTGAAGTCCTTGTAGATGCTGAATAATAAGACTTAGTGAAGCTAAATAAGGGAAGATGAAGGAAAAATTCCCCCGGAGGTCAGACGTAAATATTCACTACTGCGTTATTTCACCCATTAATAGGTTTTCATCAGACCTACGATGTGTTTCTCCCGTTACTTCCTATAGTGGTTGCGTTGAGAGGGTATAAGGGCAGTTTTTAATGGTGTAGCGCCACCTACTACTTGTCTCGTGCGACACTTGTGCATGCAGCTTTCAACAATGATCTTTAGACAGTCAGTCAGTCAGTCAGTGACTCAGTAAAAGACATTGGCTATAGTAGTTCTTAGTGGATAACCTGCTAGGTTAGCCACCCTCACTAGCACAAAGTGTTGGTAAACTGACAGTAATGAGCTCCTCTTTTAGTAAATCTGCCCCTTTGGCCCACAACCGCTAGAGTTTTTCTGAAAGTGTAGATGCTGGTCTCCACACCACTAGAAGAGACTGGTCATGATTGGCTGTGATGATGTAGGTAACACTTTACTGTAGGGTGCTGTTCATAAGGCTACGTGACACCTACATAAGGTTGTCATTACAACTGACATAACCCTACATAACTGTTTATAAATGCTTGTTCCAATAAGCGTCATTCGCTATAAAGGTTACATTTGCCAATTTTGATCAAAGCCAGCTAAAGTAGCCTTTATGACAGATGATGCCTGTTCTAAAAAGCATTTATAAACAGTTATGTAGTGTTATGTCAGTTGTAATGACAACCTTATGTAGGTGTCATGTAGCCTTATTAACAGCACCCTACAGTAAAGTGTTACCATGATGTATGCATCAGAGATTACATATGATGTGCTAGACTTCCTAGACTGGTGTTCTTCACTACTGCGATTAATGTCTCATGGCAAAAAAGGAACAAACCTGAAAAGTTTGCGTTCCAGACCTTAGAAAGCCTTGACATCCTTAGAAATCTATCGTGCTTAGGTTCATTGACTATGTTAATGCTCTTATCTTTATCAGACACCACTAAGCTATTTGATCTGCAAAGTAAAAAACATCCAGCTCCCTAATTCTCACAAGAAAAGCTTTGTCCCTTGATGGCAATCCCAAGCTTTGAAACGTAAATTGATTCTAAAGAGGAAATTAAATGGCGCTTATTACACTGTCTAACTAGTAACCCAATGTCATTTGTCTGTGGCTTGATAAATGTGCTGTGTTTGCCCACCTTTGGCGGTTAGCGGTGAGAAATGCGCTGCACACAAACCTGGCTTTCTAATGAATCTCCACATCCCCTCATTCTTTTTCCCTGCATTGACTCACAAGAAGATAATGATGGATATGGTGATTTTCAGGTGCATTTGTGATTAAATTATACTCGTTCTCTTTTTTGCTTCCCCTACATTTCTTCCTCTCAGTTCCTCCTCCACTCCTCCTTGGAACGGCACCTTGAGATCTGTTATTTCCTAGGATTAACATGTCTTAACCCGAAAGCAGCGCACGGTGATTTATCTCAATTGTAAAGATAAAAGGAAGCGATGTGGGGAGGATCGCGGAGGCCGCGGACGCGCTCAGATACATAGCTAACGAACTTTACTTCTGATATTTATATCTGCCTCCTCTTTTTCTGGGAGGTCACATTTATATATGGTTGTCTTGTCAAAACTTTCACTGATTCCTGTCACTTTTGATGTGTTGTTTTAGTGTTTATCTACATTTATACAATAAAAATACACTTAAATGAATGCTTTTTTTTAAAGACTTTAAAAAGACTTCATTCCACCAATTTTTTCAACATTTCTGTGCAGTTCAATGGTGAAGATGTTAACAAAATCATTCAGAGTGGTTTGATTTGAAATGTTAATTGTATTGAAACTTAGAGTCAGAATGGTTCACAATTGTGATAGGAGCCGGATGTCTGAAGAGTTTAATGCCTCTAAAAGCTGCGTTACAGAACACTGTTACACGAAGAGGCTTAAGACGTTGTTTTACAGTAGTTTTGAGATTAGGTTTTGGCCCAAAATGTATTTTTAACCCTTTTTGTAAGAAAAAAAACATGCAATTGAATTTCCGTCTGTTGTTGAGGAGGTCCTTCAGTTTTCTTCAGTAACAGTGGAGTTTATTTTAATGAAAATGTGTGTCATTTACACAAATACAAGCAACATTTATGAAAGTGTTTTTATTGTGTTGAAATGCTGTTTTAATTGGGCAGTTGTAGAGGATATGAAATGAACAAAGCTGCGGCCGTGCTGTCTGTTTTATCTCGGCACGGCGGTCTTTTTGGAGAGGTGTGAATTTTCACCCTCATTGCTCGCTGGCAGCTCAACACAGTCACCATTTCACATCAAACCACTCTGAATAACTGTTTACATCTCAACAATTGAATTATGCAGAAAATTTGGAGAAATATCATCATGCAAACCACCAACTAATCATTGCTGATTCGCAAAAAGGTACATTTTGATTCATTTATTTTTTTAATGGGGTGACCGTGACGGCCCTAGTCCAGGCTAGAGCTGGAGTGAGTGCGCTAAGCCGGACATCACCTCCTGCGATGATGGCAGTTACTGCTGATGCATAGTGAAAGTCCAGCTGGTGAAGATGACGGCTGACGCGCACCCGGTAATTAGCGCATTAGTTAACATCCGCTGGACGAGGATGGCCCTTCATCGGGCCTCACGCTTGCCCTTTGCGTGGCCGGAGCCTGTGTTTTGATGTTTGCATTATCACCACCATTGCTAACAAATTGAAGCACCAGGGCTAATTACAGCGTCTAATGAAGTGCAGGCAGTGGCCATGCCTCGCCGCAAAAAGCCTCGCCATCGCCTTGCATTAGACTTTCATCAATCACGCTTTTAAACTGATATATCTCGGTGGTGAAAGCCCTGCGCTCTGCCTAGTCCTACACCCCCCTCCTCTTTCTCTCTCTCTGCTTTTTTAATGTTGCTTCAGTAATTGCTTTTTCAACCCCCCCATTCCATCTCCACCCCCCCCCACTTTCCACCTCTAAGCAGGACTCAAGCAATGTCTTTTTTTAAATTATTGTGCTAGGAGGCCTGGTGGCCACAGGAATATTTAGCCTAAAATGATGCTTTGTTACTGCCTGCTCTTGTTAATCATCAGAGGGATAATGCATCAAAATGATACGCATGATGTACGAGCCATGTTCAAATGTGAATGATATTCATTATGAGCAATAAATAAGTAAAATAAAAAGTAGGACAGCCTGTTCTGACTCCAAGAGAGCAGACGTCCAGGTTTCAAGCCTACACGCACGCAGGCGCACATCAGACCGGACTACATTAGTGACCAGGAGGCTCTGGGTGATTCACTATAACCGTTTTATAGGGTGATAAAATTTGCCGGCCCCTTCATTTGCCACGTTATAAACAATTCTCCTGACGTGCCTCTTACTTTTTATGTTATATATGTATCAATTAACTCCACACTTTCTTCCATTATGATAGCATTTTCTTTTTTATCATTCTGCATTCAAATAATGTCAAATAAACAGGCCGTGAAATATGATTTAAAAGGTCTATATTAATACAAGTTTTAAAATGCAGTCAAAAACAATGGCATTTTGCAGGTCCTTCCTTAAAATGTTATTCTGTAAGAAAGTGACAGAATTGTTTTGAATGTTGCTTGTCATCACATATCAAAGCCTACTTTTTCATTTTTCAAAACTTTTCATTTTCATTTCATTTCTCAAAGTGAAATTTTCAGTTTTTATTTTTTAAACAATGCCAGCTGCGCTTCACATTTTCTAAATGTGTCTTAATGAACAAACCAATGTCAGTGGTCCAAAATGACTTGCAGTAAAATCTTACTACATTAAGGTAGGACTCTTTTTTTTCTTTCTCTTACAATGTTAAGTTTTGTAAATACCAGGTTTTCTTATGAAAATGATCTATATTAGGCTGCAGTTACACTGAACAGTCGCCTCGCTATATTCGTCATGAGGGTAGAGCAAAAATCAGGTGAGACTGTGCAGTTCTGATGTGATGTGGTTTTGGATGGAATGTCTAGTTCAGTGAATGGTTAAAGCCTTATTTGAGCTGGGTTGGTTTTACCTGGGGAGGTCGTGTAATTTGCTCACAAGATCCATCATTTTAATCCGGTATGAATCTGCAAAGTCCATAGAAGTAAGTAATATTACTGCTAAGTAATAATTCAGTAATAGTAAATCTGTCTGTATTAACGTCACAGTAGTGTAATAACAAATCCCGGTAATAAACCATGGCGCTCAACTTGGCACAGTTCATTTATCTTCAAATTTAAAACAGGCGTACTGTAACCTAAAACATCTTTGGTAATGAAGGAACATGAAAATGAAGTATCTGAATGTATTTCCTTCTATTAGGTGTTATTGTTAAGTAATCAGCCCACTTTACTAGCCTGATGCTGTCCTCTTGAACTTCATCTTTGCTGTTTGTGTATTTGGGTCCATTTAATCTTAATCTTAGCACTGAAGAGAGTCAAGTCAAGTCAAGTCAAAGTTTATTTATGTAGCGCTTTTTACAACAGGTGTTGTCACAAAGCAGCATTACAGATTAATCCGGGTCTGAGCCCCCATGAGCGTCACCAACGGCGAAAGTGGCAAAGAAAAACTCCCTAAGAGCAAAAGGAGGAAACCTTGAGAGGAACCAAGACTCAGAAGGGGAACCCATCCTCCTCTGGACCACACCGGATAGCAAACAGCGCTAGTGTAAAATATTAGAATACAAAATGGGGAAAAACAGGCGGAGCGATGATTAATTAGACAGTTTGAGTCTGGGCAGGCTATGATGTTTTTATCCAGGCTATCTGTGGTCACTGAGGGAGATACTTTATCCCGGAACGTTAAGTGACACACAGCGTTGTGTTGACTGAAAAGCCTTCTTCCTCATCACAGCTCACCTCCTCATTTTCTATTTTTATTCACAAATCCGCAGGTTAAAGTTCACCTAGATAAACTTGCTGTGAAGCAAAATGAAATGCTTCTGGATACTCATTCTTTTTAAGTGAATTCACTTTTTGCCAGGCAAATTTTAAACACTGCATTACAAACTGTCATGCTTCTGTGATGGATTTCACCACATGGACTTCTCTGGGCTCCAGCTCATCTGAACTGGACTGATACACAGTGGATTGTGTGTGTTGTGGTTTAATGAGCCAGTTATTTAGTTTCATGTGCTCTGCAGGTCAAAGAAAATAAGGACCTTCTGGATTGTTACCAGCATAAAGTGCAAAAGTCATGGTTTTTAGTTGTGTTTGATGTGGCTGCTGCTTTAAAGTTAAGAGTTGGTGATTTAGGTTATGGGCCAGTTTTCTAGAAAGGTTAAGTGTGGTCCTTGGCTAAAAAGAAAGACAGTTTGTTCCAAGGTGGCGTCATTTGGGAATAGAAAACCAGCCCGAGTGGCCTGTCTTAACACAAATTATATCTGCTCTTGGACTGAGACACACTATCACTGAGGATTATCTTCTGGATATTCCTTCTAGTCAAGTGCTATATATGTTTAGAAAGCCTAAAAACAAAGGGAAATCACAGTATATGACCAGCTCGTCCACCGTAAGTATGGAAATCAAAGATAACCCCCTTCAAAAGCATCTTTGCATTAAGTGTGTGTCAGAAACTCACCCTCACAGCCAGGGCTCTCTTTAATAGTTACGCTCCACTGAACCAATATACTCCCGTCTCTCAGCTTTGCTTTGCCTTACATTCTCCACACCGGCACCAAATCTCAGCCTTCAAACGTCCAGACATGACAGCCTTCATATTCCATTGTGTGGACTAGAAGTCAGCAAAGAGCAAAATGCAAATGAACATTCTATTACTTGGGAAGAAAACACATGGAAAAGATGCAGATGCAATCTGAAGGCTCCATTGAGAATGGTAAAAAAAAGCGTGGATGGTTAACAACACACAACACTTCTTTTCTATACCTCCTAACACACACCACAAACACACACACCTCTGTTCATCTCCATTCACTGTCCTTGCATTGTACAAACCTCAGTTTTAAAAAATAAGACAGTATGTGAAACGCAAATAAAAAAAGGACAGCAGTGATTGGTAAATCCACCTTAATCTGTACTGAAACAAAAACAGTACAGTGACAAGATATTTATTTTATATTGATTCCAGAAACACATTCCAAAAAAGTTGCATGATTTAAGACTAGGAACATGTGAAACGTGCTTAAACAGCTGATGCAATTATCATTGGGTATAAAAGGAGCATCCAAGAAAGGCCAAGTCCTTTATGACCAAAGAATGGGCCGAGGCTCACAACTCTGACATAAAAAAGTCAATGTAAGGATTTTAGAGAGTATTTTAGCCTCTGTGGTGCATAAAATAATCAAACGATTCAGGGAATCTGTAGAAATCTCTGTGCATGAAGATCAAGACTGAAAATTATGACCTCTGCTCCCTCAAACAGCACTGCATTAAAAACAGGCATGTGATAGATATCACCACAAGGGCTTGTCAATAAACATCATTCATTGCTACATACACAAAAACAAGGTAAGACTGTACTACACACAGTGGAAGCCATATGTCAACAACATCCAGAAATGTCCAGAAACCTTTCTGGGCTCAAGCTCATCTGAAATACACTGATGCACAATGGAAATATGTATTGTGGTCTGACAACGTTTCCAATTATTTATGGAAATAATGACGAAAGAAGAAAAGGAGCATCCAGATTGTTACCAGCATAAAGTCCAAAAGCCAGAATCCATCAGACGTCTTTTTTAGAGACGGTTCAAACACATTCTGCATGGCGGCATAATCAGAGAGTGCGGATGCTTCACTGGCCAGACCTGATTTAGTAAATCCATGGCTCTTGGCAAAAGACATAGATGTACTTTTTAAAATGAGTTGCCTCCCGAGTGGCACAACCATCTACACTGAAAAAGTTTTCTCACTATATTGGCAGATAATTTTGCTTGTTTTAACCACTTAAAATCCCAGACTTATTACATACTAAGGGTCATCACTCAGTAACTACAAGGGCCTGTACAGCTGACTGAGTCAAACCAGTTAGCTTTGGTAGTGTAGTAAGAAACGATTTGCTTTCTTCCCCTTTTTGCATTTTTCCGCTGCACTCGGATGACTTTTATTTGATTTTCCACCCAAACAAAACAGTTGTGTCATCACATGATAACATGGAATGTTCCATTATTATCACGACCGGGGGAGGGGCTGCATTGAAATGACTAAAAATAGTTGCTACAATTACAAATCACAGCTTTTTTATATATCAGAATAGATCATTTAACACGTACAGTATATCGTCACTGTCCAAAGAAAAACATCTCCATTTTTGATGATTTTTACTTTTCTACATCATTTGAGCTCAGGAGCCCTTTACATTATGTAAAAGTTTCATGATGAATGGACCAATAGAAATGCTCCAAAATTGCATTGAATAAAATCTAGTAAGTAAAGAAGGTTTTTGCCCTTTCCTGTAAAGTTACCTTTTTGGAGATGCTTGTTTTTCGGTGGACAGTGACGATATCTAATTTGTATTTTTGTGGGGCCCTTGGCTGATCGGGGCCCCAGATTGATGCGGGCCCCTGGCTGATGGGGGCCCTTGGCTGATGGGGGCCCTTGGCGGCTTTGCTTAGTACAAAGGCCACGCCTACAGACCCGTCTCCCATTAAAACGTGCTGTGCATTATGAAGCATTGAAGACGACAGCGAAGGCCCTGTACAGCTGGCCAGCTGAGGATTTGTATAATAGAATAATGGCAATAAAATTTCGCTTTTAAAACTGGATGAACTGGTGACTTCAGTCCCACAATGAGGTGATGTGAAAAGAAAGTAGATGTAACACAGTGGTAAACATGCTGATGTCTCAGTGTTTCGTAATGTGTACAGTTGAAATGAGCATATATCTCCAAAAAGTTCATAAGGTAAAATATTGTGTTTATTTGCTATTTTGAATTTAATACAGGTTGAACAGTATTTACTAATCACTGCTTTTTGTTTTAGCATGTCAGATACTGTCCTTTACCTTTTTCAGAACTGTAAAAAGCTTGTGAGGTTTGTAAAAACTCTTCTGAAATGCGTCGCTGCTGCAGTAATGCAGGCTGGTAATGCAAGCTTGTGCAAAAGAGTAGTTCTTTGCATAGTATTCACAGACGCTCTCTGTTACTCCGGGGTTTGATTAAATTAATTAAGGCACAATAACAGGGCTTCCAAGGACAGCGGCGTGTGTTGCAATGCCAGCAGCTCACGCAGCCCAGCAGACACCTCATTTAGATGACATGCAGTAGGGCCTCTTCAGTCGAGGCAGAGGGATTACTCTTCCTGCACAACAGCGAGAGCACATGATTACAAAGAAAACCTGCGTCACTTCGGCATTTGTCGGTTAATCTTGCAGGAATGATTGGATTTGTGTATGTGTGCCTTTCTTTAAGCTAATTGAGGAATAGGCTGGGTTATCTGACTTTGTCTTAGCAACAGTCATTGTACAGTAATTAATATTGCACAAGAGTTTCTGTGCATGTCTACATTAATTGCACTGTAGACCTAGAAAGTGTGTCCCTAATTTTACAGTTTTTATGATCCTTAAAATAAAGTTCATTTCAACACAAAATACAACTCATAGTCCAACTCAGTTGACTCTGTGTAATATCCTGCCCTGATTGGCCCTTGTCTTTGTCTGTTTCCCCTTTTTGTTTATCTTCCCTCGTGTCTCTAGCCATGTGCTTTTGTTTCGCCTTGGTTATCTCACTCCACCCTTAGTCACGCCCCTCACCTGCGTCTGATCAGTAGCCTCATCCTGTATTTGTTCCGAGGTGTTCTTTGTTTATTTTCACAAGTATGTATTCCTTTTGTGTTTGTTCTGCACCTTGCTGGGCATAGTTCGTTCTTTGTTCTCATGTTCTGGTTTTATGTATTTGATTCCCAGTACAGAGGAATCAGCTGCACATGAGCCATGCCCAGAGAGTTGGTTAGAGACGGATAAAGCCCCCCAGCTTTAGGCTGTGGACCTGTGGAACTGGGTTCTCTGGTGTGATGGAGCTCCATCTAGTATATTTGGAATGATCCAAAACTGATCATCCAACATCAGTACCTGATCTCACTAATGCTCTTGTGGCTGAATGCAGTCAAATCCTCACAGCAGTGTTCCAACATCTAGTGTAAAGCCTTCCAGAAGAGTTACTGTTACTGCAGCAAGGAGGGACAAACTCCCTATTAAAAACTGTAATTTCTGAAGAAAGCCTGGATGAGCAGGTGTCTCCAAACATTTGGACATATATTTCATATTCATATATACTTCATTCACTTTTTATTGTTAGTTTCATTTAAACGATCGATAAAAAGTGTTTACAGATGAAAACTGTGCTTTGATTTATCTTGGAATATTGCGCTGCAACAGAAAACACACTAGAGAGAAAAAAGCTAAAATTCCACATGGCAATCCATTTTACAATGGCCAGAGTGGACATGCATGCATTGTGACCACTCTGGGGGCAGATTTAAACGGGGATAAAGACCAATAATATGAGTGTATTGCCAGCGAGACACGAGGGTTTGATAGGGTTAAAGCAATTCTTTAATTAGAGACACTAATACATCGTCATACTGTTCATACACTGTCCTAACGTGCAGTATCTTACTACATGGCCTTACTGTCGCACTGTTTATCACAGATAGATTCAAAGAAGACATTACCAACAGTTTCCTATGCTTTCAGTATCTCCATATAATCCTGTTAAGTCTTGGCTGAATATGACAATGAAAAACGAGCTAGATTAAGGAGGAGCACCTGCAGGGAGGAACGCGGGCCCGTTAAATTCCAAACTGCAGTTACAGGGGAACGCGAGGAGGCTCGCATTGACAAATGAAAGCACTAAACCCTGTTGAAAGAGCAGGATTAGAGGAATAGCTTTGACACCCAGAGCGCGGGGAAGTCTTTGCATATCCGCTATGCATAGTTAATCTGGGCGGAGTAATAGGGGGCATAACTAAGAGTTTGCCACCATCTCCTATTAGATAACCATTAGAGAAGTTTGGGGGTGCTGTAAACAGGAACTGGCGCCTGTTTGATGGATTTAGTAAAGTAACCAGGAAAACTCAGTTAATGAGTTAATTTGTGCCGTGTTCATGTTCTGGTTAAATCCTTAGGCGTGTTGTTTTGTAACTATATGGAAATCGATGCAAGCTGAGTTATTTTTAAGTTGTAGGAGTGATGAACGGAAGCCTGGACCCACCAGTGCAGACATGAATATAGATTTAAGTTCATTCATTCAGACAGCAGACAGTCTGGAGTGATGAAGATAGTGTGAAAAAGGTGAAAGCTAATCTGATACAAAGTAGCTTTAGCGTTCTTTGAGCGATGATTCTTTGAGCGATGATTCTTTGAGCGATGATTCTTTGAGTGATGCCATTAAAGAACCATGTTGATATGTCGCTTGTTGTGGCTACAAATTCATTCCCTAGAAAATGACTGGTCAGCTCTCGCCTGGTAATGTAAACGTACCGTGCCAGATGTGATCTCATAACTGGGGACAACCGTGTGAAATTTGGGGCTGAATGTGAGTAACGTAGCCTTATTATGGTGAGTACAAATTCTTAAATAACGAATGCCTCCTGAAGGCGGAGCTTAAAGTAGAGGGTGATGTGTTCATCAACATTGCCCGATGGACACCGAGCCTGTCGTTAGCCCATGGCTGAAAAGCCCCCCAAAAAACTCCAGTTAAGCATGTATACATGTGTACTGCGTGTGCAGAGAACACATTTTATGCGGTAAAATATTAAGTTTAGCAAAGGGAAAACCAGTTAAACCAGATTATACTTAAACTGTAGAAGATCACTGGACTGGTGATGAACGTTGATGTTGGGTTACCAGCAGCTGTTTATGGCCTCTGCTGGAGTAAATGTGATGTGGAAAGAACTGACAGCTATGTTCAGGTTTACATTTGCGCTAAATGAGTTAGAGGAGTTTGGGGGGGTGTTGGAGGGGAGTACCCCTGTTCACAGCGAATGCAGCTCCAAAACTTTAACAGATTGTTCCCAGACATGTGTTCACGTTAGAAGATCCCATCTGACCCCACGAGACTAGCAGTGACTGGGCTAATGTAAATGTAATGTAATGTAATCTAATGTAAAAACCAACTTATGGCGTCATTTTTTTTATCAGTTGAAGATCATTTTCATGCGGGGTTTTTCGGCACGAGGGCTCACTGGGGCTGTACTTTGTTGCAAATCCTTTGCATGCAATGATGGCTTAAAGTCTGCAACTCAAAGGCATCACCAGGTGTTGGGTATCTTCTCTGGTCATGCTCTGCCAGGCTTGTCCTGCAGCCATCCTCAGCTCCTGCTTGTTTTGAGGGCTCGGTCCCTTAAGCTGTTTCTTCAGTCTATGAAAGGCATGCTCAGTGGGATTTTGGATCAGGTGGTTCGTGTCTTGGTCAGTCAGATGTGCACCAAACCTTCTTCCGGAACTTAGTGGGCTCTTAGCAAACTGAGCTGGCTGTCCCGTTTTTTGTGGATCACTTGTCGTTTGCATCCTGCAGTACTCACTGATATCGTCACAGTCGTCAGAGTGTTTCTGATCTGTCAGAGAGGCATGTGGGGATTTTGTTTCATTATGGACAGAATTCCTGTTATTAACTGTGGGGGTCTTCTTTGGCCTATCAGTGCCTTTATGGTTACTAAGCCTAGCAGTTCTCTCCTTCTTCTCAGGAATGTTCCAGACAGTTCATTTTGTTAAGCATCTCTCACTGTTTGATTCTTGTTTCTCAGCCTTATAATGACTTTCTTGACTTTCGTAGATACAAATCTGCTCCTCATGTTGACAAATAGCAAAAGCAAACTCTAAAGCCCAGAAATCAAGACTAGATACTGAAAGCTCTCTTTAACCTGTAGTAACAAAGCAGTGAAACACTAACATATAGATAGATAGATAGAGAGAGAGAGAGAGAGAGAGATAGATAGATAGATAGATAGATAGATAGGTACTGTATTGATCTTGAAGGTAAGCAAATGAAATTTAGTCACAAATGCTTCTGAAGCCAAAAGTTGTGGTGCCTTGAAAAGCAGGGCTAAAAAGTGCACAGAAGTCTGATCAGTCAAAGCACACACATCAGCGAGTGCTCAAACTGAGAGGACCTCTCTCTCTGTGTCTGTAACAGGACGATCCAGTACACACGTCTCTTCTCTCTTCTGATCTTGTATCATTGACTATAAGGCTTTGAAGCCATCAGGCATATCAATCTCTCTAATGATACTTTAATATTCCACTAACATACAAATCATAATACAATTAAAGCTCTTTCGTCGCTTGTTTTGTTTTTTGCGACGCGCATCCAGTGGAAGCGGCGTGCTTCGGTGGACCCCTCGCTGAGAGCGTTATTATGTTTGTTTTGTCTCCAGCGCTCTTTGCCCACCTCAGACTAAAGTCACTTCCTCACATGGGAGAAATAAATAAATAAATAAATGTGATGATAAAATAGGACTTTGGTATGTGGAATGCATATTTCATCAAGCGTCTGAATAAAGCTGAATTATTATGCATTGCCATCTTGGGCTTGGTCTGATTACCATATACCATAAAGGGTTTCTTTTTTATCAATCTAGCCCTGATTGTTTTTTTGCCTGTAGATAGCCTTTAGCATGCAACCACCTCCCAACTCCTGCTTCAGGAATACTGAGTTTTCAGCAAATATTTTCCTTTTTCTTTGGAGACTGAGATGTTTCACGTTTTCAGATTGCACTCTTCTAAACATATACAGCACGTACATCAAAAGAGGGAAGTTGCCCTGTGCAAAAGTCAGAGACTACCCTTTATTTATTTAATTGCCAGTCAAAACAGCTATTAGTTTTTATTTTTTAGGAGATATTTCTGAGATTAGATGTAAGATAATCCACTTGCATAATGAAGGGGAAAGGAAAATAAGAGTTACTAAAACTGGAATTCAAAAAATAATCAAAAGCACTGGAGATAATGGGACTCCGAACAAGCATGTAAGACCTGGTCGACACCAAAGCTGCCCCCATCAAATAAACAGCACTCAAAGCTTTCATCTTTGAGAGAGAGGAGAAAATGAAGCTGTCCGTCCTTCCAGTCCTCGCTGGGGGTCTGAAAGGAGGTATAGCTGTCAAGATGCTGTTACTGAGAAAAGGAAATAGAAAACATTTGCACTGGAACTCAAAACTGGACATTGTGATGTGCAGTAACGTTTTATGGACTGATGAGTCTACATTTGTATTTGGGATAATTTGAATTGTGAGAAGCAGAAAATGCAACCAACTTCTAAGACTGAACTTTGGAGGTGTGGAAAAACATCCCTGCAGAAAAAACTGAAAGCAAGAAACTCTTTCTTGATTTAATCATCAAAATAATCAGTAGATCAGGGGTTCTCAGCCTTTTCCACTCCAAGGCCCACATGTTCATAACTACAAAGCACATCGGCCCGAAAACCAAAATCAACTTTTTAAATACAACTTTATTTTCCTTTTCTTAAATGCTGACACTGAAAACCTGAAAATGAGGGCCTGAAAAAGATCAGATTGGCCTTTCTGGTTTTCAGTAGGTTTGGAAAAATGTTAAAAATCATGAAACATGTTAAAAACCACATGGTTGTAGTGATGTCAAAAAGGGGAAAAAGAAATAATAGAAATGTAGGAGGTAGATGTGATTTGGAGCTGCAGCCCATCGCGTTTCACTGAAAATCCTCCACTGGCTTTTCAAAAGAGTGATTGTTGGTCTCAAGATGTTTTGAGGGTTTTTGTGATTCATTTGAAATAAACCTCACTCCTCTCACTGGGAGTGAAGGAGAAACAAAGCAGCTCTGTTGATGAAATCCCTGGTTTGGTTTCCATCAGCAGTGAACTGAACAGGGGTCGGTTTGAAGTGGACCGAGACCCGCAGGTTTCTATCTGCTGCAGACCCGAATACGGGTGGAGTGTTCACACATGTGAAAACAGAGCAAAATAAAGAAAAAGGTGTGATAAGTTCAAACCAAACAAAGCGCCCTGAGAAACTTCTCCATCTCTGGCTAGCCGTCCGCATCGCGATCCCACAGCTGCGCCATCTCAGACTGAAGACGTTTAATTAGCCACTAATGTGAGGTTTTATTTGTACGTCTCTATTAATATTTCTTTTGGTTATACTGTGAAGATGTTTAATCTTAGATTTTTAATTATTAAGTTAATCATTTTCCCACTTATGTTTTTATAACTTACAGTGACGTTACCGGCCCAAATTACTGCCTTCCTCTGAGTACAGGCTCACGGTCCACTAGAGGGAGCTTCACGGCCCACAGGTTGAGAAACCCTGCAGTAGATGACTTGACTGTTATACACTGTTAGAAAAAGAAGATAACTGTAAATTCATTGAACTTCAAATAATAAGCTAAGAACTCTACAGCTGCACAGTGCGGTCAGGCAGGTAACGTTCTCTGGCATTCGCCAAACCCAGACTCGTCCATCAGACTGACAGATAGAGAAGCTGATTCGTCACTCCACAGAACACGTCTCCACTGCTTCAGAGTCCAGCGGCGGCGCTTTACTCCACTCCATCCGACGCTTGGCATTGCACATAGTGATCTTAGGCTTGTGTGCAGCTGCTCAGCCATGGAGCTCCCGGCACAGTTTCTGTGCTGATGTTGATGCCAGAGGAGGTTTGAACTCTGCAGTTATTGATCAGCAGAGCGTTGGTGTCTTTTATGCTCTGTGCTCCTCAAAGCTCGGAGACCCGCTCTGTAACTTTACGTGGTCTGACACTTCGTGGCTGAGTTGCTGTGGTTCATAAATGCTTCCATTTTTCAATAATACACTCACAGCTGATCGTGGAAAATCTAGTAGGGAAGAAATTTCAGTTCTATTACAGAACCATATTGAATTCAATCAGCTGTTTAGAGTGGCCCATTCTTTCACTAATGTTTGTAAGACTGCATGGCTCAGTGCTGGACTTTATACACCTGTGTCAGTGAGACTGAATGAAACACCTGAGTTCAGTGATTAAGAGAAGTGTCCCAATACTTTTGTCCATATAGTGTACTTGTATTATTTGCTTTAATTCTGTTCCCAGTCCACAGAAATCAACAGATACAGTATCCAGAAATTTGGCCTTTGCTTTTTGTGGAACTTCACAATGCAAATGGTGGCAGCAGCTTCAGAAGGGAACACGAAGCAGCCGTGTATGAAAGAGCCCTCTGCCATTGCTGCTGGGAATTACGCCGTCAACTTCTCACTAGCTAACATAATGTAAACTCGTTTCGGCTGGGGCCTGGCGAGATGTCAGAGTGTCGGACTGAGAAAAGTGCATTGGACGCATTAGGACTTGACAGGGTCCTTCTTGAAATAAGTGAAATTAATGGAGCTCTTTTCATGTACGACAAGGCCGCGGCACCCCTTTCACACTGCTTACAGTCAGAGAAAAGTCAATACTTTTTTATTACTCGATGCTGACCTACATTCTGCACTACAAGTGCTAGCCTGCTAATTGGTTTCAGGAAAAAAAGAGCACCTTCATCCCAAAGAACGCTGAAGCAAATAAATCAATCTCTGTTTCTTTACTCCTGTTTTATTGAGTGGGGGTGAGGAGAGAAGAAACAAATTCTAGCTTAAATTATGGTTCCACTAAGGTGAAAAGTGTCCTGGTTAAAGCTGCTGTTAAGTAGGTGGTAAATACGCACTAATGCAGAGCTGTGAAAGTCCAACACCGGAGGGCCGCTGCCACGCACAGTGCACTGTTAAATAAACTGACAATACCTGCACATGTGGGTTTTAAAGACCAGAAACTGTGAATTATGCAGAGATTAGGACTATAGATCACTTTTTAACCCCTTAAACTACAGCTTATTATTCAGTTATTAAACATCAGACTTATTATTCAGTAACTGTGATAAATTATTCACTAACGACTAAGTTATGTAGTTATGAGAGGGAAATTAGTGTGTTCCCACATACAGACCCTTGCGGTTTAGATACTATTTTTATATAATGATGTAATTACCTTTTACATTTACACAGTAACGTATATACCTATATAATTAGGTAACACTTTATATAACTATAGTTTATAAGAGTTTTATTTACCATTCATTAATATATTCATATTACTCCATAAACATCCTTAATAAACACCCCTATCCAATCTGCACTGATGCCTCCATTTGTGACAGAACACCAGATCACCGTTAAGGATGCAGGCGTCAAATCATCAGTGTTATTAAACTTAAGGCAAATAAATAAACAATACAAACAAAACATGAAGCAAATGGCACCAGACAAAGACACACAAACATGAGAGCTACGTCTACCAAAGACAATAATAGCAACCACCTGGAAAAAGAGGGACAACAAACTGCACACAGGTGGAAACACTAATGATAAGAGGAGAGACGTGGGGGGTGGAGCCAGACACGGGACACTGTGACAAAATAAAAGAACTTACAAGTCATTGGTAAACAAGCAAGTAGTGTCTTACAAACTAATATTAATATATTAATTACTGATGAATTAGCTCATTATAAGTCAGTTAAGAAGTGACAGCTTATAGATGTCTTATAAACTATCATTGATATTCTAAAGTGTTGTCTATTTAAGTAATTAATGTGTAATTAATTATGGTTGTGTACATCAGTTTTATTGTTCACCAGTGTCATCTTTGCTGTATTTGTACGATCAAACTCACGTCTGGTAGAAGTGTGTAAATTTGAGAGTTCAACAGCCTAAAAATGGTTGATTTGTGATTAATTAACCAAAACTACTATTATCTGTAATAATTATAATAAGAAAGATACTATAATATAATAATTCTAATAATTTGTGCATATGGCAATCCAGTACTAAAGTCCCTGTTCTACATGCACATTAGTATAAATGCTGCACCTATTCCATGTAAACTCATATTACACTGTGCTTCTGTTTCATAATACTAAACAATGTAAAACGCAGCTCATACTTCAATAATACAGCATTTAAATATGTTATTTTAGAAGTATAATCACAATACACAATTACATCATTCTACTGTCTTCAAAAACTGAGACATTTGGTTTATCTCACATTTTATTCTCTCCAGTCGTTGTAATTTTTACACAATAAATTTTGGTCTCTAGGGGGAGCTCAAACTGCCTTCGAGCACAGCCATTGGCTCAGGAGTTGCTGGAACTTGTTTTATTGGCTTCCTGACAAACCCTGCATGAATTAGAACATGCTTCATGTAAATGATATGTAAATAAAGTACTGGTAGGATGCCGCTTGATTTCACGCACTGAAGCTGAGTCATCATTTGCGCTCAAATCTGCGCTTGTTTCTGTGTTGTAAGAACAGTCGTTCTAATTAATAAAGGCTTTTATGTTTTTTCCAACTATTATATCTCAACTACATTTACATCAGCTATAGATCAGAATGCAGTCAAGTGTTGAATCTCAGTATTTATCTTGACTTTGTAACAGTTCGTCAATCATCAGATTGGTCACTGTGCAGCTCATTTGCATAAAGTTAGGAGGGAGAGCAGAGTGAGGAGGGTGTGCAGTGGCTTGAGGTGTCATTTTTTGCCTCATTATAGTTATTAGAGGTTCTGTTTGATGTATGTTATCCAAAAATTGAAATAAAAAGTCATTTTGCATGATATCACTGTACTTATCATGTCTGCTGCTTTAAATAGAAGCTTTTTCAAAGCACCTTCACGCGTTCCCTGAACAAATATCACCAAGTCACATGTTTTATGTCTTTGACTGACTCTAATACAGTTGTGTGCAAAAGCTTTGGCACCCCAGTGAAGTGACATTTAGCTGATTTTCTAGGTGAAAGTAAGTGAACACATCCTCTACAGAGAACGCACTCCTGCACATTTTAATGCACAGCTACTCTGTTCTACATATTGGGATAAAAATATATAGCATAGAATGTGGGCTTGTGCAAAGGTTATGGCACGATTCACACTGTTGTTGTTTTTGTGTGAGTGTTTTTTGTGTTTTTTAATATGTTAATACATTGCTAATAACAGAAACTGTGCACTAAAATTTGCAGAACTGTTCTATATGCCAAGTTTGTAGTGGATGTGTTCACTTATTTTTATTTCAACAAACATGTAATTTGACGGAGGGGGATGCAGACTTTTGCATACGACTGTATATGTTTGTACACTGGTTCACTTTTTTATCTTTGCCAGAAAGTGCTGTCAGTCTCAGCAGGGGCTCCAACTCCTCCTCAAGCCAGGTGGTGGGATGCTCCCTCTGGCTCCACCTATGTCCCATAAATCAGCCTCGTCTCTACAGCTTTAAAGCTGTACCTCAACTAAAGCTGCTAACACTGATAATAATGACTGGAAGCTGGTAGCCACCAGTTAGCATGATGCCGTTTTCATCATGTTGAGCGGTGGCTATTCACTTCTATTCACTGTTAGCAACATTAACATTTCTGACCAGACTATTCCTTTAATGCGTAGCTAATTCTTCACCTAGCTATTGCACGCCTTCACCAGCGGAGCCATCCAGCCGCGATTTACACCTCGATGTGACACAGAAACGTCTAGATTTTCACCGTTTCTCTCGGCGAGAATTTAACGGAGCGTATTTTCCTGAGACAGTGTCCACTTGCGTTTGCTCCGCAGTCGTTAGTGTCAGCGCTGAGTGCTGTTTACAAGGGCAGCTGGCTGCAGCCTGTCCCGAGGCCCTGGCAGACAGATGATTGTCATGGCGGCGGACGCTGACTGACAGAGGATCACATGCATGCCTGCGAGAAGGGAAATCGTCAATGCCCCAGTCTATGACATTAGTTTGTCCTTGCTCAACTTCGTCTTTTTTTAGTCTTAAAAAAAGAGAGAGAGAAACAAAATATATAATTAAACCGCCTCTCTCTCCCCTCCCTCCCTCCTTTTTCCAGCCTGACTTCACTCCTCACTCGTTCTCTTTGTTATCCTGCCGCCACGCTCAGCTCGGCTTCTCTGAATAGTAAGCAGCGCTGGAGAAAAGGTGGCCTGTGTTAGAGCAGGTCTGCCTCTAGGGGGGGTCGGCGAGCATTAGCTCACACCTAGAGAGACTCTGGTCTGCTAGAACTGCAGCAACTAGGCCACTCGCAAAAGGCTGAATCCAGTCCAGCTAAAAATACCTGACGCTGATTTTGCAGAGCTGCAAAAAAAGAGGTCAGGATTTGTGTTCTGGCTCTGGCATCCATCATTAACAGGCTGACTGAGCTTGGGAAAAACTATTAGCGCTATGATGAAGAGGGCACTACCAGCATCACATTAGGTGTAGTGAGCCACACAGTGGAGAAGAGTGCATATAAAGTGACCTCACTGCTTCTAATTATCAGGCACTTAGAAGTACTTTACTCAATACTTAGAAGTATTTATCATTAGTATTTAATCTCATAAGCACACCATGTAATTTAACATGTATATTTGGAAGCAAAAGTTTGAATACCCTAGTCAAATGTCATGCTTTGTTTACTTTTCTACACAATTATCATATATCATGTGAGAACGGTCTGTGTAGGTATTAAACTCTTCAGTCGTCTGGTTCCTATCACCACCACTGTGAGCAGTTCTGACTCTGTAAGTTTATCTAGAACAGAGCGTTTCACACCAAACATCCAGAATGACTTTGTTTATATTTCAACTGTTTAATTACCCATACATTTTCAAAAACCAGTGGAATTCCACTGTAAGGATTATTTAAAGGATTTGTGCTTTTTGAAAGTCTTACTGAAATTGAAAACATTTCAAAGAGAGAAAACATACTTTTTACTCCTTTTTAGACCTTCAAAGTCTTTACCAGTCTTAATGAGCAGGAGAGTTTTCTCCCTTTCTATTAGTTGAGTCCTCATACATTTCATTTTTTTATTTATTAAAATTTTTATTAAAACATGACATATTATTGTGCAGTGAAACAGCCCACAACAATGCTAATTTGTCTATGTGAGGACCAGCACCACAGATTAATCAGCCCACCAGAGAGAATCTTTCATTTTTATCAGTTATATTTATTTTTTACTTTTATAAAATCGAGTGTGTTTAACTATTCAGACTTTTTTTAAGTATATTGTTCCACTTCAGACAATAAATTGAGTAATATTTTGACACAGTGCTTATAATTTTACTTACATTCCTCTGTAAATACTTTATCGATTATTATTTTTGATAATGCTCAACATGTTGTCTGAAACTGTTACTAATTGCTAAATATTTTCACTTTTCCAGCTGTTCAGGAGGGTCTTCACAACCTGCCATGTGTTTGACAAGTTCGGGCGCCTGTACTCCAACACTGGGAAAACTGTGTAACAGAATTCTGCATATGAATCTTATTAAAGGTATCAAAACTTTTGTGTCTGGCATTTGTTTTAAATGTTACTACATTACATTTACATTAATTACATTTGACAGAAGTAATTCCAAACAAATTCAGTGATGCTGAGGTCTGGACTCTGGGGTGGTCAGTCCGTTGTTCTGAGATCAAGAGCAGCTTTGTTTTTTTTCTTAACAGTTTCTTGTCAGCTTCACATCCTTTCAGACCCAGAGTCCTCAGATCTAAACTAGAGTGGAGATTATTTTAAGCTAATTCAAAGCTCATTTTTTTAACTCCAGTTTTGGAAACTCCTGTTTTTTCCACTTGTTTTCCTTTGATGTTCCGAGTGGATTATCTTACAGCTGATCTCCTCAGAAACACCTCCTTAATGGCTGTTTTGGCTGGAAATGTAAAAACTGAAGTGATGTAGTGTGATCAGTCAAATTCATTCCCTATGCAATTTATCTGTTAATTTATGCAAAAGAAAATTATATCTAAGGATTTCCATGATCAATGAAGTAATTTCAGTATTTGATCTGTGAGATTTGAATCTCTGAACGCTGTAGGATCTGAACCTCGCGCCGCTCCACATCAGTGGAGGAAGTGCTGCGGGTCTGCGCTGCGCTCGGTGCCGCGAGCTGCGAGTTCAGACTTGACAGCCATCCATCAGTGGAGACGCGCCAGGTAGGCCGCTCCCTCATTGCCTGCGTCCAATTTCTCCTCCTCCCAGAACCAAAGGCTCGTTTCAGACGTTTCCACGCGGCATTTCCGCCGAAAATAAATGTCCTTTAATTCCACTGAGTGGGAGGAGGCGACGCGGCTCCTCCTGCAGAGATTTAATTTCCACAAATAATTCTGAGTGCTTTGTTCTGTTTTGTCAGTGTGTGGCGAGCGAGCGAGCGCGAGCGCGAGCGCGTGCGCGTATCTAAGCGAAGCCTGCTGGCCGTCACCGCCGCCCTGCTGATGAATCAGAGGCAGAAGCGGCGGTAATTTGGAGATGCACGAGCTATCTCTTTGATTGCTCCCAGTCCGAGGCAGTCCATCACTTCACAATAACTCAGCCCGCTGTGACTCCGGCCTCCAAAAGGGACAGAGAGAAGCTGCTCCTCCATCAGGCCGATTAGACAGCCCGATCTGACCGCTCCCTCTCTGCACTCTGAGTCGGCCAAGTTTGGAAACGGCTCCCAGGCCAAACCCTGACCGGTGGCACCACAGCTTCATCCATACTGTGGCTGAGGAGAGGAGGAGACAGGCTTTGTGCGGGTTTTTATGAACGCGCTCCGGGAGAAAATGCTCTCTGTTTTTGTGTCGACGAGCAAAATGCAGCTTTTTGAAAACGCTGACGTCATGACCTTAACATTTAACATTAACATTGCTCATAAACATTTTCATTTATTTAATATGCAGAACTCTCTGAAATTCATGGAAGCCCATTTCTGAGACTAAAGAATGTGTAGCCACTCAGTGAGTTTCCAATAATTAGGACTTAATATATCATGATAATGACATAACATCTCAGAGAGATGACTTTGAGTCTCATAATAATGAGATATCTCATAATTATGACTTAATATCTCGATCTCATAATGAGATACCGTCATAATGATGTCTTATAATCTCATAATTATGACTTGCTCTCTCTAAATAATGAGAATATCTATAACAATGACAATATCTCACAATAATGACTTAAGATCTCATATCAAAGATTTTCTCATATTATGAGACAGTAAGTCATTATGAGGTCATGAGATCTAAAGTCAATATTATGAGAAGCTATCTCATTATTATAAGATACTAAGTCATGAGATACTGAATCATACTTGGCATATATATATATATATATATATATATATATATATATATTTTCAAACATCCTAGTATGGATGAGGCCATAGTGCACATGTTCTAATTATTTATTAATAAAAATAAATAAAAAAGTGTGCCTGCGTCTGCCACATTTTCAATATTTTTAATAAATAAATTAAATTAAGCATATAAACAGTAATTGTGCTTTACAGTGTGCAGAAGTGTGTTCTTCCTAGACAAAGTGTCTTTTTCACTGTGTTTCAAAAGCAAAACACAGAAAGAAACTTTTACATACGATTGTTTAAAAGATTTTTAAGAAGTAACTTAAAGAGGGTAAAAATTTGGATCAATATAATTTTGCATGGCCAAAAAAATCCAGTTATAGACTCCAGCAGCTTTAGTTTAACAGTGCTTTACTGACTGATATGATTGAGTTATTAACAATGAATTGTCAAATTTAATGATTGTCAAACTCAAATAAACAGCAGACGGTCCTAAAGTCTCAGACAACAAAGAGCTGTGGGCGGAGCTTCCCAGGATTCATGGTGGAACACATTACTCAGGGAACAGAAACGACTCCTCAGGTGAGGAGCGCAGCTTTGGCTTCATTTCATGCTGAATAAAGAAAGATTTGCTGTTTCCTTTATGGTTTTGTTTAAATGGCCGAGGTGAGAGTTACACTAATGCTAATGTGGTTGTATTTATTAGCCAATGTATCACTGGCTAGCCGTCACACTTGGCTGACTCTACAGGAATCTCCACTGCTTGTGTGATAAATTTGATGAGAATACTAAAGAACAAAAACGTGAACCTTATATAAACTTGTGAATTCTGTCAAAGATGAGAAAATTACATAACAAGACAAGTAACACGTTAAATGTGAGTTTTAGGCTAGAATCAGAGGCCTAGCCTGGGGGCGGCCTGGGGTGGCCAGTGTTACCCTGGAATAAAGCATGGCCACCTTCTGGCCGCCCTAGTAATGGAAAGCGAGACATTCGGCCAACATCAGTCAGCCATCATTAGTAAAGCACAATCAGTCATGAGAGTCTGATGACACTGCATTTAATAGCATATCTAGCTATGATGGGCTAATTTACTCAGCAAACAGGCGAGTGAACGTGACTCAGTGCTGCTCTGTGATGCTGAGATGAGTTAAGTATTAAAAATCAGTCAGTGATAATTATTTATCATGCTAACAAATTTCTTTCTACAGTTTCTACAGCTTTCTAATCATTAGACTGTATGACCTGTAAGGAATGCAGTCTAAATGAATACCTTATTTGTTTGTATGAAATGTTTTAAAAAAGTTAACACTGCACTGAAAAAAGTCCTTAGGAATGACTAAAATATGTAACAACAGTTTTATCTCTGTTTACTTTCGACAGCAGTTGTATTGATGTAATATTTATTCATGAGAAATCTAAGCAAGAATGTATATATCATTTTAAATAGCAATGCTGTTTTATATATTTATGTTTTTCTTATGAGTGTGCCTCTCTGGGTCTCACCTGGCTGTTTATTACTATATAAAACAAGCAACAGTGCTTTATTAGCAGGATTTCCACCATATTGATCATTTCGTTAGACCCTATATTTGTCCTGCTCTAATTTCTAGCTGTAGGTTCTACAGTAATCAGTGGTGTTTTGCCATAGTAACTGATCCTGGTCTGCCATGCGTCTCATATCACTCTCATTTATCAACGCTGTGCCACACTGGCTCCTTTATTACGTCTTGAAAATATCAAAAGACTAAACTCTTACCGGTTCTGCATCAGCATCTGTGCTAAGCAAGAACCGACATGAACAAGCCTCTCACACATCCAGCCTGGCCTCGCAGTGAGCTCTTCAGAGAGCTTGGCTGCAGTTCGAGCGTGGAGCTCGGCCAAAGCGTGGGGGGAATAGGTGCTGCAGTGGCAGCGGGATGTCCTCTCACCGTCTGAAGGCCATATGCAGGAGAGAGGCTCTGCGCGGTGGAGGGGAGAGGATAAGTGTTAAAATGCTATAATGAGTGGAGGCAGGTACAGCAAATATGGAAGATTAGCTTAGCCTGGGAATTAGCTCCTCTTCTTCACATTAGTCTTTAGAGTAGTGGTCTTTAAAAGTTACGAAACAAGGTGTCTGATTTGTTTGACAGTATGGATCAAAACTGGCATTTGTACAAATGGTCTTATACAGTATTTCTCATGTTTTAAACAGTAAACCTTCTAGCACAGAGGTGTCAAACACATTTTAGGTCATCATCAGATTCTTAGATTGAACATTACACATCATTAGCCTGTAAGCTAGCCCTGACTTTATTGGTTTATTTTGCCCATTACTGGCACATTTTTTTCAGCATGTTTCCCAATTTAGTCATGTTCAGTTCTCCCCAGTCACACAATACTAGGAGGTAAACAGCAACACATGCTGCTTCCAAGTCATGTAAAACCGGCTGCTGCATCTTTTTGAACTGTTGCTAACACAACGTCATTGGTCAACTCGACACGCTTGGACAAGAACACTAACTGCCATTGCCATTACGTCAGCTAACAGGCGCCTGTGCTGGCTAGCATTACGCTGAGTGATGGGGAGAGGGAGGGTCGCCCTACCTTTCTAGAGAAAGCAGGGCCAGTTGTGTTCTCTTAGACTCCCGGCCACAGATGATTGTAGCATTAGCAGGGATCAGACTCGCGATCTGATGAAAGGGCCAACGCTTAGATGATTGCGCCACACAGGAGCCCCAGCTCTTTGATTTATCTACAGTCCACAGGATGATTTTAATTTAGAATATGTATCATGACTTCATTTGCAAGGTGAGATTTAAGCTTTTATGGGGCCAGTCCCAGCCCGCGGGTCATATGTGTGACATCTTAACCCTAGCGCATGTCATTCTGACTTTTTTGTCAGAATTATTCAAAAATTGAATAATTTTTATTCTTACGATTACAAAATCAGCATGAAACATAACACCACAGCCAAACTCAGAGAAACTCAGAGCTAGGAAAAACTCTCAGCAATGTGAGTTACACACATAGACACTGATTCACAATATACTGAGGTCTTCACATCTTCATACTACATATCATCATGAAAGGCTTCTAACAGCAGTCGCTGATGTTCATGGATTTAACTCTCAGTTTTACTGTGATGCCTCTAACAGAACTCACTGGTTTTCACTGATCTATTTCTCCATTGTTTCTAGTTACAGCCTCTAACAGCTGGTTAATCTAAATACTGATTTCCTGTCTTTATTCTTTACTCATTATTGTATATTCATTGTCAATCATATTCCTTATTCCTTGTTTTGCTATCTGGTGTCGACCAGAGGGGCCTGGACCCAGCTTTTCTGTAGAGCTTCTTTAGGGCAATGCCTGTTGTGAAGAGCGCTGTATAAATGAATCTTGACTTGACTACGGATACCAGAGAACAGCCACTCGACTCTGCGCTTTAGATATCCTCTAAACGGGTTTTATTTTAGCATCAGTTAGCCGGCGCCAACACTGCGCTGTGGTATGTAGCATGTTTGTTAACTTAGAGCCAAAATGCTAGAATCCCAAACACCACAGAGCATGATTTGATTTAGGCGTTCTGGGGCTCCAACACCTCGGGGCACCTTATTATTATT